>NC_137791.1:81024969-81624969 GCF_963383645.1 Muscardinus avellanarius
GCTTATTGATTTACGTGGATTTGAGGAAATCATATTGACAAAAATCACAGAATAATAATATATGAGTAACATTGTTATAATCAATCAATAACACATTCAGATAATTACAATAATATCTATTCTTTAATATTAATATATGCCTTTAAAGATAATGCAGGAAGTAACAAAGTTGCAGTTTTATTACATGATCAACCTATAGTAGCTTTTTGAAAACAGGAGACTAATTGAACCTGGCATACAATTGCCACTGAAATTTGTCGATCATTTTGGTATTAGCCTTGAATATTTCATAGCAATTTTGCAAAGTCAACCATAACTTAAAAATCATTTTGGTTTAATTTTGGTTTAATTAAGACTCCCATTGACTCTTTATGGTTATTTATGGTTTATAAACCACTGACTTAAATCCTTTCTCCTCATTAGTTACCAAATAAACATGATTTAGATGTGTAATAAAAAAGAGAAATGTAAATATATGATTAAAATTTCTAAGTAATTTGACCAAAATTTTTTATTTCCTCATAGTTCATATTATATTTAAGATTCTTTAAACAGATCTTTGAAATATCTATAGAAATATCTAAGGGGAAGTTGGGAATAAACACCTGTAATTGATTTTGGAGGAGATCATTTTCTTCTCCAACACCAAACCCCACTTTTGGAAAATGCCCAGAGGCTAAACTAGCATTGACTAGAAATCCTATCTCTTACACAAAAAGTACTAAAACCTGGTTAAGTGCCTTTTATTCAGGGCTCTGTGGTATCCTGGACCCGGATTTTTTTTTTAAATCATATTTCAGATTTTTTTGTTTTGTTTTGAGAAAGGGGAAAGCTCAGGATGAAGCCTTAGATACACAAAGATCATTGTCTGGTATCATCAAGGGCGAACTAAGAGACCAGTTTAGAAAACTTTTACTAGCATCAAAACACACTCTGCAAGGAGATTTAACAAAGTTAGGATCGCACAGTCCTGAAGAGGCTGGGGGGCTGGGCAAGGTAAGAAAACGCCCCCTTCCTCCCTAGCTCCTCCACCCTGCCACAGTCCCGGCTCTGGGAACCCAGAACCCAAGGCATTCGCGGGCTGAAGAGAGTGCCTGGGGAAGCCCAAAGTCTGGCCTGGGACTAAAGAGACGCCCCCTGACCATCGTGACTCCAGGGAGAGCGCCTGTGGAAAAAGGAAGGGACTGAGGAAAGATCAAAAGAGTAAAATCGCAAAAGCCAATGCTAACATCCCCAGATCGATCTAAGGTAAAAGCAAGCACAGGGTCCTGGGGAGGGGTCTTGAACTCAGCCCAAGCTCCGAACAGCCACATCTGAGCTCTTACCTGATCCTGGTGCAGGGCTGGGCGGGGTCAGGAAGCCGATGGCACCCACCAGGCTTCAGCAACAGGTTCCCCTTGTCCCTAGTCCCTAGCCAGCGCCCCACGTTTTGCAGCTGGGCGGCTCAGGTGCAGAATCCCGGAGCCCACAGCAGCCCCGGGCTCAGGCTCGCTCCAGGCTGCACTGCATGCGCTTTGGGTGCTCTGCACTCACTCGGTTCGCTCCTTGTCGCCTTCGGATGAATTGCCACTCTCCAGAGAGCAGCGCTGCAGCTGGAATTTCAAAGAAGCTCTTTACTATCTTTCTCAGGGCTATCTGGATATCCTTTGTGAAATCCAGAATCAATGTGCAGCTAGTCCAAGAAGCTGCAACAGGACTAGTATCTCCTTAATCTTTGATTGTTTAGGTCAAAATGCAAAGCAAGTCATTTAGCCTTATGTTTGTCTCCTCATTTTTGAAACAGAGATGTTGATGATGCTAGGAAGTAGGTAATCGGAGAATTAAATGAATGCCTGCATGCAAAAGAACCTGGATAGTCCTGGTACATAAGAAACATCCATTAAATTGTTTTTAAGATTCTCAGAGGAACCAGAGGCTTATCATGGGTTATAAAGGAAAACAACCCACCTCGAATTCTGAAGCCGGCTGGGCTTTGTGAGTTCTTGCAACAGCCTATAAACTTGCAAGAAAACCTCTCTGGGATTCTGTAAATGTGAATTCACATCATAATTAGAATGGAAAGGAGGAGGCCTAGGGGAGACATGCAGTAGTTCTAACAGGGCAAAAACTGCTTAGGTGGAATTTTCTAATAGAGAGGTTATGCTGCAAACAATGCATTAAAGAAGAGGTTTGCACAATTACTGAGAAGGTGAAAATCAACATGGCTTTAGGAGAACAGCGAGACAGGATAAAGTACAGCTCACCTGTAAAGAACCTTCCTATGTATACATTTTAGGTGGGATACTTACAATAGCATCACAGGTGCATAAAATAATAGCATATTATTCTTTCTAATTCATACTGAAGCACTGAAGCTCAGTGACTTGTCTGAGATCACAGAGGTAGTATTTACATAACAAAGATCCAGAAGCCAAGTACACATCTCTCACCATTCCATTTCTCTGCCTAGCCTGGTGAGACCTGCCTTTTAATATAGGATACTTTGGTGTAGAGTTGAAGTTGAAGATCTAAGTGTGTGTGTGTGTTTCTGTGTGATTAAATCTAAATTATGACTATTTGAGGATACAGGGAGTATGTCTTATAAGACTTACCAAGTTCAAGGTAGGATACCAGTTCCTCTTCTCCAAAATTTATCAGTATACCCAAGGTACAAAAAGTCACAATGAGCTTAAACATATCGAAGTCAATCACTAAGCCAAGCATGGGAAGGAGGGATGGAGAGGGAATGGGGTGGGAATTGGGTAGGGGCTAAATGGGCGATGTGTACATCTATGTTCACACAAGTTTTTTACCCCAATATGATGTATGAATATAATGCATCAATAATTTAAAAAAAAAGTCATAGGGGAAACAAAAGACATTAAGCTAATCAATAAAATGAGACAGGTCTTAGGAAAATAAGTTAACTGAGTGAAATAAAGCTGAGAAAGACATTCTGTTGATCTGAGATATTTAAATCAAAGTATAAAAATGTGCACTTGTCACTTATAATCTCTCTTACCACTTAAAAAATAAGTCATGAAAACAAGTGAGAACAATAGCAATGTTTTTTTTTTTGTTTTTTTTTTTTTTTTGGTGGTACTGGGGTTCCTGGAAACCCTTCTACCTCCAGGTTACACTCCCAGACACCTATTTTTTATATATTTTTATTTGGAAATAGGGTCTCTTAAGCCAGTGAGGCTGGCTTTGAACCTGCGTGATCCTCCTGTCTCCGGGAGGTGGGGATTATCATGCACAGGGATTACAAGCGTGCGCCACTACACCTGGCATAACAATAGCAATGTTTTTGAAGATAGTGAGACAGTATCAAGCCTGCAGGAATTTTATCACAAATTTCAAAATATAAAGGTTGTCATATAATAATCATTTCAACTGTGAATTAACATTTGTATCTTATAAAACAAAGCACTACAAGAATGACTGTCCTGATCTGCCTCCCCCTACCAGTGCAATCGAAAATGTTAAAACATGTCTATCAGCAGAAAAAGTATTATATAAAATCAGAGACTAGTATATATAAATGTCCCTGTCACTCACCATGTCCTTCTTAAACCCCTCAACACACTGCTTTAATGTCCACCCTCTCAGGTTGCTTAACCTGGCTCCAATAGAAGAGCTTGTCTTCCTCCTAAAGCCCCTTTCATAACTGTGAGCTTTGCTTCCCAACCTCTCCCACATTTTCAGGGATCTTTCTCTCTCCCTCTCTTGTATTTCTCCTACTACTATCCAATGAATTATTCTCACCAATTCACTGGGTTTTTTAATAAGCTTAATCTCTCTCCATTTAAAATAACAAAACAAAAATCCTGATTGGTTCCTTCAAGGCCTTAAGCCTGATCATTTCTTCTCAGTATCAACCACACTATAAGCCATAATCCCCTTCCACTGTCTACATTTCCTTACTTCTCCCTCATCAAACTTTTAACCCCCTTATCTGATAGCCTTGAAAAGATTATTAATATCATCCACTTTGATAAATACAGTGAAAAATTTTCAGTTCACATCTTACTTGGCATTTGTGCTAGTAAATTTTTGTTACAATGATCAAAATACTGGACAAGAGCAACTTAAGGGGGAAAAAGGTTATTTGACTCATGGTTTCAGAGCTACAGTCCATAGGTAGCCACCTCCAAGGCCAAAGCATCATGGCAGGAGGGTATATCAAAGGAAAGCTGCTCAGCTTATGGAAGCTGAAAAGCAGGGAGAGAGGTAGAGGGAGAGGAAGAGAGAAGAGAGGAGAAAGAGAGAGAAAAGAAAAGAAGGGAAAGGGAGAGGGGGTAAGGAAGAGAGGGGAGAAAAGAGATAGTGAGAGGAGAGGGAGAGAGGAGAGAGGGAGAGGGAGAGAGAGGAAGGAAGGAAGGAAGGAAGGAAGGAAGGAAGGAAGGAAGGAAGAGAAGAGGGGAGAGGAGGGAAAGGGAAAACAGAAGAGAAGGAGGGGAGAGAGGAGAGAGAGACAAAGCATGACCAGGGACAAATATAGTCCTCAAGGCCCCACCTCCAGTAATCTACTTCCTGCAGCCAAGCCCCACCTTTGAACCTTGCCATATGGGGGACCAGGTTCCCAACACATGTACTTAATGGAGTACATTCCAAATCCGAACCTGAACAGAATTGAATGACTTGATTTCCTGTAAAGTTTCTTCTCTTGGTGTCTATCTCACAATACTCCCTTTTTTGTTTTTTTGTTTTTTATCCTACATCTCTGGCTACTCCTTTTTTGGTTTATTTTTCATAGTATCATTGTTTCCTGCACAATTAATAAACTTAATATAGGCATTTCTTTAAGGCTCAGTGGCAAGCTTGCTTCCCTTTTTACTCTGGACTTTCTATGCATTCTTGATCCTATCTGTGGCCTCAATTATCCTGTATATGTAGAAGTCCCACTCATTTATATCTGTAGAATAGACTTCTACTCTGAGTAGCAGACTCTGCCTTGACTTTGCCAATGGCCATCTCAACACCTCAAACTCAAGACATCTAAATCTAGAATCAGGGTCTTCTTTCTAAAACACTGTCCCTTAGCTATTTTGTGACACATCTATCTGTCCTTCTCATTGTTGGCTTTAAAACAGTGGTTCAAGCCAATACCTTGAACCACAGGTCAAAACCACTTGCTGGGGATGCCAGAGAAACAGGACCAAAGGAGCCTGGATCCTGGACAACTGGAGAGCGTCTTATCCAGTTTCAACTGGACTGTGTCTGTACTTCTTTTACAATGAGAAAGAAATAAGAGTATATGTAAAAGAAAGGTCCTTATTATTCTGCATCTTTATACATTTATAAAGTCACACACCACATAATGATGTGGTCAGAGTCAGACTCCATATACCACTGTAGTTCCATAAGATTAAAATGGAGCTGAAAAATTCCTATGGCTTAGTGATACTGTGGCCATTGTAAATGTCACAGCACAACACAGCACTTAGGCATTCGTGGTGATGCTGGTGTAAACAAAATTACTGCACTGAAGTCATATAGTGTGTACAACTTTATACAGACAGCAACTCACCTATATCATGCTCACCTTGTCTTTTGATTTCATCAATAGGTCATGTGAAGAGATTGACCTATGCTATTAGGTTTGTGTAAGTATATTCTAGGATATTTACACAATGACAAAATTGCCCAATAATGTACTTCTCAGAACATAACCATATTGTGAAGTGCTATATATATATCTCATATAAGTAGAAAATCAGTGTAGCTTGATATAAACAGGAATTATAAATTAATACATTGAAATAAAATATGGATTATTACATTTTTAAAAAGTTAGTCTATACTACATTTTAAAGTATTTTATATTTCATCAATACTATCCTACCTTGTTCCCTACTTTGGGAAACATGATTTTAATGATATGAGAATAAGCTTAAATACTGTGATCTAATTGAAAGGAATATAATCCTACAAACTACATATGGAAGTTTTTGACAGAGCATATTAAGACAGCACAACAGGAATGAGAAATAACCTGGACACAGAAAGGAATAGACATGGGCCAGGTGATAGGTGAGAGGGAAATAGAAAAGAAGATGGGTGACCTAAAATGTGTCATTTCTGATCCAGTACTTTTGTTTTTAAATTTAATGGAGTTTCTTTTGAAGGACATAAAGATTAATTATTTGTGTGTGGAGGGATACAAAGGATTGAACCCAGGAGCATTCTACCTCCAAGATACACCCCCAGCCTTTTTATTTTTTGTTTGGAAGCAGAATTTTGCTATATTGTTGAAAGTCTTACTAAGTTACTGAGGCTGTTTTTGAACCTGTAATCCTCCTGTTTCAGCTTCCCAAGTACTGAGATTACAGGCATGTGCTACCATTCCTGGCCAATAAAATATATTTGTATCAAGAAAGAAAAATGCTTGATATTTGAGAAAGACATGAAGGCAAAAATCATAGATAAATACTATACCCAATTAGTAAAATTATAATGAGTAAAAATATTGTCATTTCTAATAGTCAGAAAAATACAGATTAAAATAAAATCTAATTACTATTTTCTCATTTAACTTAGCAATAACATGCTTTTGAGATGATTATAAAAGTAGCATAATTAGTTTAAAAACAATACTCTTGAAAAACAGTGTGATAGTATACATTGGAAGGAAATGAAAGTGTTCTTATATTTTTATCTCGTAAAGTCATTCTTGAAAATATACCCATTGCAAACAGCTAAAAATAAGTTCTAAAGGCAGAAACCTATTTATTGGTTTTAAATAAATAGTGCAAAAAAGACCTGTCTGGTATGTTAACTCTGAACTTTTGTGGCCATAAAATTTTAATTATAGTGAATACTAACAAAGAGAAAAAGGCACAAAATAGTATGAAGTTACATAAAAATGATCTTTTAGGTAAATTAGGATTATGTACTCAAAAGTATGAATTCTTATGGATATTTGAATATTATTTGAATAATAAAGCTATTTTTATAATATGGTATGACTGTGACTAAATAGTCTTAATTTTTATTAATTATTCTAGTATCCTTTTCATTCTTATAATTTTGGATCCTTTACTTAACTTTCATAAATTTCAGTTTTTAACTATAATAGGAAGGAATTCAACTAGTATTTTATAAGTCAAAAGAGCCTATGGTCCTAACTCCCAGTTTAGCAAATTGTCTCACTCCCTCTCCACATTAGCCAATTTCTAGTCTTTCTAAAACTCATTAGTTCACTCAGGAATATTTGTTGACTATTACTATGATAAAGTTTTTTTTGTTTTTTTGTTTTTTGTTTTTTGTCTTTTTTGGTGGTACTGGGGTTCCTGGAAGCCCTTCTATCTCCGGGCTACACTCCCAGACCTATTTTTACATTTTTATTTGGAAACAGGGTCTCCTAAGCCAGTGCGCGTGGCTGGCTTCGAACCTGCGCGATCCTCCTGTCTCTGCCTCTCAAGCGCGGGGATTACAAGCGTGCACCACCACGCCTGGCTATGATAAAGTTTTGATGGAGGAGGAAAGTAGGTACAGTTTAGAAAAAAAAATGCATAAAACACTACTCTTGAACTCAGAATACTTTTAGTTGTGACCATGGACAAGATTTCTGATTAGGACTCTAGAGAATCCAATTAAAGATGTAAAGAGTCAATGAGTAAAAATTATCATTGATAGAACCAACAAGGACAAGACATTTGCTCTGTGTCTGAAAGAATCAGTACCATCATGTCAGACTGCGGGCAAGGGTCGATTCATTATTTCAGGCAAAAGAGACACAATGGTCAAAGGATAGAGCCAGTTGAGGATTGCATGGGACAGTTCTTTGCTTGGTTTGGCAAAAGTATAGGCTGTGTGAGAAAGCAAAAAGAGTACTGAAAGACTTTCTGGGCCAGGGGTGGTGTGTACTATCATATCACCTGCCCAACTGCATAAGAGGTGGGAGGGGAATCTGGCATGACTTGTCATGAACCTTTAAAGCACCCCAATATTGAAGCTTACCTTATTGAGTGCTATCCAAATTTTTTTTCTGTGTGTGGTCTGGGGATGGAACCCTTCTAACTCCGGGCTACACTCTCAGACCTATTTTATATTTTATTTGGAAACAGGGTCTCTTAAGCCAGCGAGGCTGGCTTCAAACCTGAGTGATCTTCTGTCTCTGTCTCCCAAGCACAGGGATTACAAGTGTGTGCCACCATGCCTGGCAAGTACTCTCCGAATTTTAACAGTATGTTAGACTTACTGAGTTATCCACAACTTGAGATGTTTGTGTATATTTTTCCACTCATGGTTTGAAGATTATGGCTGGGGACCTAGGATGAGACAGGCTAACTGGAAATATATGGGTTTTACAGCTGAGGATAACTAAGGAAAAGTATAGACTTTTAGTATAAGAAATCTTGGGGGAGAAAACCAAGTTGAGAAGTCAATAATGGAAACAAGTATAGGCAAAGGATTTTTCTATAGTTTAGTATGTGGGAAAGGATATTTGGTGGAGGCACATGCAATGAGAATTGACAACTGAGGAGCATGTGCTTCCTGTACTAGAGGTAGAGTTTCAGTATCCAGGCATGCACTAACAGGAACACAAATATGAAAGTCAGGAGGCACACACACTGGAGAAGATGCTGACTCAGATTTAGACATGTTGGATTTAAGGTGAACTCAAGAGAACCAAATAGTGATTCTGGTAAGCTGCTGAATTATGATATTAGAGCATGCCAGAAAGATCATGTCTATAATATATAGATTTGGGGAGTTATTCGCATAGGGTGATAGTGGCAACTAATTAAGAGAAAACCTGGCAAGAGAAGCAGCTCCTGTAAGAAACCTTGAGGCATGCCTACAAGGTAGCAAAAGGAAGATACACCTGGAAAAGTAGAGAAGGTAATAGATGAGTGATGATAAAATCAAAACAGGAAAGGGTATCAAAAAGACTTTTTACCACCAAGTGCCTAGAGAAGTAAAAAAGAAAGAGAACTGAGCTAAGGCCATTGGAAGACTCAAATAATGGAGTACTTGAGTTGTAAGTCAGAGCTCAATGAACTGAGGTAAAGGTAGCCTATGGTGAATCATAATAAAATCTAATTGATCAAAGAGGTCAGCTTTCTCTTCTTCCAAGTGAGAATAAAGGAGAAAGGTAAAAGATTTTATAAAACTATGGGATATGTACACAATAAAATTTTATTCAGCCATAAAGAAGAACAAAATTATTTCATTTGCAGGGAAATAGATGGAACTAGAGAATATTATGGTAAGTGAGATTAGTCAGTCACAAAAAGTGAAAAGTCAGATGTTCTCCTTAATATGAAGGAGGAGAAAAATGGAACCTAGAAAAGACTCTAGACATAAAAAAAACCTTGGGTGAGCAAATCAGGTGACCTAACTGAGGGGAATGGGAGGGGAAAGAGAGAAGCACCCTAATGTACATGAGGTATAGTCACAAAAAACATCAAAATCAATCACTAAGCCAAACATGAGGCAGGAGGAAGGGGAGGGAAGGGGAGAGAATTAGGGAAGCACTAAATGAGTGTGTGCCATGTATGTATCTACCATCTTGAACCCCATTAAGATGCAGGATTACAATGCACTAAGAAATGAAAGTAAATCAGTTTCCTAAGATATGGGTCTCAAATCTTACCTATATACTCTATTCATGTACCTACACCACTAAATCTAGTTTAAATTCCAGCCTCTGTTTTGAGCTCATGTAACACAAGCTGCATCTACAGAGATGTCAAGAAATCATTTATTTGTGTTACTTTTATACTCCATTCTGTTTTTCAACCCAAACTCGTGTATGTGTATATGTATGTACTTGTGTACTTATTCATATCAAGTATCCTTAATTTTAAAAATTAGCTAATTTTGGATCTGCTAATATACAGTCATGCCAAAGCTTTTCTTTGTTATCTCAGTAAAATCAGTATTTCAAGAGTACTGTGTTGTCAAGCATATGAACAGTGGGGTTTTTTGTTTTTTGTTTTTGTTTGTTTGTTTGTTTGTTTTGGTGGTACTATGGGGTTCCTGGAAGCCCTTATATCTCCAGGCTACACTCCCAGACCTACTTTTACATTTTTATTTGGAAACAGGGTCTCCTAAGCCAGCGCGTGCGGCTGGCTTCGAACCTGTGTGATCCTCCTGTCTCTGCCTCCCAAGCGCGGGGATTATAAGTGTGCGCCACCACGCCCGGCATGAACAGTGTTTTGAAGATTAATTCATGTTAAAAATGTTGATAAATCAGTTATTAAATGGATGGGTTATTTTGAAAAATAATTATATTATTCAGGGAAAAAGTTGTTAGCACATCAAATCCTGACCTTAATTATCAATAATATGAAATTTTATTGGTTTAATCCCTGAAAATTAGCAAAATGTAATTTTTTATTTATTTTTTGGTGGTACTGGGGTTCCTGGAAACCTTTTTACCTCCGGGCTACACTGCCAGACCTATTTTTATATTTTTTATTTGGAAACAGGATCTCTTTAGCGAGCGCAGCTGGCTTTGAACCTGTGCGATCCTCCTGTCTCTGCCTCCCAAGCATGGGGATTACAAGCATGTGCCACCATGCCCAGCTGCAAAATGTAAATTTAAAAAATATTTCTTATTGGTGCATTATAGTCATACATTTTAATGGACTACAAGATGGTAGAGGCATACATGCGCACATCACCCAATTAGCCCTTACCTAATTGCCACCCCATTTCTTACCCCCACTCATGTTTGGCTTAGTGATTGACTTTAATATATTTGTTAATGTACATTAGGGAATTTCTATTTTCCCCCCTCCCATACCTTCAGTTATGACACCTTATTTGCTCAACTATAATATCTCCTTCTTTATCTAGGGTTTCTCCTATGATTTATTTTGTCCCTAGCTTTCACATATTAGGGAGAACATCTGATTTCTTATTTTTTGTGACTTTATAAGCCTTTTGGCTTATAAAACTAACAAACACATTCAGCAAAGTGCTGGGTGCAAAACAGAACTTAAAAAATTAAAAGCTTTCCTGTGTGTCAACCATAAATCCATTGAAAAAGAAATCCAGAAAACACCTTCACTCAGGATATCCCCCAAAATAACTTACAAATAAACCTAACCAAGGAGGTAAGACCTCTACAAAGAAAATTATAAAACATTGAAAATAGAAATCAAAGAAGGCCTTAGAAGATGTGAAGATCTTCCATGTTCATGGATAGGCAGAATAAATATCATCAAAATGGCCATATTTTCAAAAGTGAACTACAGTTTTAATGCAATACCCATTAAATTACCAACGTCATTCCTTACAGACATAAAAAAATTAGTCCTTAATTTCATTTGGAACAACAAAAATCCCAGAATAACCAACATAGTTATCAGCAACAAAAACCATGTAGGAGAAATCACAATACCTGACTTTAAACTATACTACAAAGCCATAGTAATAAAAACAGCATGGTACTGGCACAAAAACAGATACACAGACCAATGGAGCAGAATGGAAGGCTCAGAAACAAATTTGCATGCTCACAGCCAATTAATTTTTGACAAAGAGGCCAAAAGCATACACTGGAAAAAAGCCTGTTCAACAAATGGTGTTGGCAAAACTGGTTAACCACATGCAGAAAAATAAAAATAAATCCCATTTTCTCACCCTGCACAAGAGTCAATGCAAGACAGATCAGACTTGGAAATTAGACCAGAGACCTTGAGGGTCCCTGAAGAGAGCATAGGTTCAATACTGCAACACAAAGGCACAGGTAAAAACTTTCTCAATAAAATCCCCAAGGCACAAAAAAAAGGTGGTGTGGGATTTCATCAAACTGAAGAGCTTCTGTACAGCAAAGGAAACTATCAAGAACCTAAATTGAGCCGGGCGTGGTGGCGCACGCTTGTAATCCCTGCACTTGGGAGGCAGAGACAGGAGGATTGCACAGGTTCGAAGCCAGCCACACTGGCTTAAGAGATCCTGTATCCAAATAAAAAGTATAAAATAAGTCTGGGAGTGTAGCCTGGAGGTAGAAGGGCTTCCAATTACCACCAAAAAACAAACAAACAAAAAACTTCAACTGAGAGCCAACAGAATGGGAGATTTTTGCTACCTACTCCTCTGATAGAGGACTGATATCTAGAATATACAGAGAACTCAAGAAACTCAGCACTAAGAAAAGAAATAACCCAATCAAAAAATGGGCAAATGAACTAAAGACACTTCATGAAAAAAGAAATTCAAATGGCCAATAAATGCATGAAAAAAGTTCTCAACATCGTTAGCAATCAGAGAGATACAAATCAAAGCTACCCTGAGGTTTCACCTAACTCCAACTAGAATGGCAATCATTCAAAAGACAAACAACAAAAAATGCTGGTGAGGATGTGGAGAAATGGTAACTCTAATACATTTTTGGTGGGATTGCAAATTAGTGCAACCACTTTGCAAAACAGTATGGAGGATCCTAAGAAGAATGGGAATGAATGTACCATATGATCCAGCAATACCACTTCTGGGTATCTACCCAAAAGAATGGAAACAAAAATGTAAATATTTGATAAATGAATGAGTAAATATACAAGGTTATCTGATTTATGCTGATCTTACAATTCGGAGAAGGGGAAGAGGGAGAATCATTGAAGGAATCACTTCCATTGACATTATGCACAATGTGAGAATGCCAATGCCAATCTCAATATCCTGTACTGGGAAATCAGGGAGTGGAAAAGGAGTCAGAGGAAAGCCCACCAAGTACTCTGTGCATGTATGTCATCATCACTATGAGCTACATTATGATGTGAGACTATAATGCACCAATAAAAGTATAAAAAAGAAATAGGCTCATCATTTATAATGTTTTCCCTAATCATGTTTATGAATATATATGCACTATAAAAATAAAAGTGGATTCAGCGCCACTTAAAAAAAGAGAAAGAAAAGTTGGCAAAAATTGGTAAGGAGAAATAGATAAACCTGCAATCTGTCTGCTGAAGATGATAAGCATCATTCATTCAACAAGATTTTATTGAACATTCAGTGTAGTTCTAGAGAATGGTCAACACAAAAAGTATTCCTCCTTCAGGGCTTGGAATTGGGTTGATAAATAATTATATTCCACCTAGATCTACTATAATTGAGGCACTATGGAAGATTTAGCAAGGTTATCTTAGTCTTCCTTTAGGAGTCTAGAATAGATTGCCTGGTAGAAGAGATATGAATCCTTTTGTCTCAGTCCCCTAAATCCTATAGGGATTATAGGCATACACTACCACACCCATCTGCTCTTTGAACTTTTTATTTTTTATTATTATTATTATTATTTTTTTGGTGGTACTGGGGTTCCTGGAAGCCCTTCTACCTCCGGGCTACACTCCCAGACCTCTTTTTACATTTTTATTTGGAAACAGGGTCTCCTAAGCCAGCGCTCGCGGCTGGCTTTGAACCTGCGCGATCCTCCTGTCTCTGCCTCCCAAGCGCGGGGATTACAAGCGTGCGCCACCACGCCCGTCAGTCTTTGAACTTTTTAAAGTATCTTGATACTAATCAGCAAAATCAGTTTCCCCAAAGACTTGAATATCACTTTAAATGATATTCACTGCATATGGTATTTATAATTTGATTTAATATAAATTTTTTGTGGTACTGGGGGTGGAACCCAGAAGCTTTCTACATCCCGGCTATATTCCCAGACCTATTTTATATTTTATTTGGAAACAGGGTCTCACTAAATTGCTGAAAGCCTCACTAAGTAGTTGAGGCTGCCTTTGAACCTGTGCGATCCTCCTGTCTCAGCCTCCCAATAGCGGGGATTAAAAGCATATGCCACCACACCCAACATGCTTTAATATAATTTTAAAAGGAGAATTTTTATTTAGTGTTACTTATTGTACCCAAGAAGTTTCTATCAGTATGCAAATGCAGAAGTCCAGATCTTTTAAATAATTTTTTTAAAAGTAGCTAATATGTATGTCTTTGATCATGTATGTTTTTTAACAATAGATGTGCTAAGCATAGGAAGTTAAGAAATTATAATTTTAATTAAATTGATTATTTTAACAATTTTAGATAAGTGGTTTATTTGAAACTAACATTTAACTTTCTAGAAGGCAAGGCAGAGAACAAATTTATGTAGTAATATCCTTTTATCTAAGCCAGTAATAAATCAAGATGCTCTACTAAACGCTCAAAATTATGTATTAATGTCTTTTATATAAAAATATTTTACTCTGTATATGAATTTAAGGATTTATCACTTAGTGGATCCACTTGTTCTTGTGAAAAATTTTAAAGTAAAATAATGAACTGAATTATTTAAAATATATTACTCCATTTTAAATATACAGAACAGACAAATAGCTTAGTTGGTCAACATACTTATATTGTAAAATATTGAGTTTCAATAACAAATCAATTCTCAAAAGTTAAGAAATCAATCAATGTAGTCGGGCGTGGTGGTGCATGCTTGTAATCTCCACACTTGGGAGGCAGAGACAGGAGGATCGCGCAGGTTCGAAGCCAGCCATGCGCGCCGGCTTAGGAGACCCTGTTTCCAAATAAAAATGTAAAAATAGGTCTGGAAATGTAGCCCGGAGGTAGAAGGGCTTCCAGGAACCCCAGTACCATTAAAAAAAAGAAAGAAAGAAAGAAATCAATCAATGTAATAAATTATTTGTTAGTGAAGCAACAAAATTAGTTAAAATATTTCTATCTAAAAATAAGACCCATAGAGCATGTTTCAAAATACTAGACTTTTCAGATGGATGTTTCTAATATCAGATAATTACATTAGCATTGCAAAAGAGGCTTCTATACAGCTTCTAAGGCCTGTCTTTTATGATAAAGTATAAAATTTCTTTTTTTCTTGGGACACCAGAGATATCTGCCAGACCAGAAAATAAACTACATATTAATATTGTATTTCAATTAACTACTATGACAATATTCACTTACGTATAGCCATCTATGAATACCTGTAAATCAGTATTGATTATAAAGTTATCACCACTATATCATTTATTGTATTGATATATTTGTTATAATATTTTAGATTGAAAATCGATTTCACAAGAAAGTTTACTCAAATTAGATGTTTCTTCTCAAGTAAAGACTATATTCAGAATAACTTAATTGCCTTGATTTTAACCAAAAAGAAAAACAATATGATGCTGACTTTTTAAAGTACAATTACTACACAATACTGAGTGTCAGTGGGCATGATGTGAGGTGAGGTATCATTTATGTGAGCAGGAAAAGTTCAGTTTGGTATAAAGAACTTTTTATCCACTGATAAAAAAATAATTAAATAAGAGCTAGAACAATGAAATGTTGGAAAAACTTCTCTGACCCAGTTTCCTAATAAATGTAATAGTGATTTCAAAACCTTGCTAAAGCTTTCTGGTGTTATTATTCTATGTGAAAGTATATGTTCACTACTAATCAAGAATCAGAAAATAATGAATCAGCATGCCATTTTCCTAACCTTCAAGAAATGAAAGGAAAATCAGAAGAGAAAAATATACGTGAGGTTCCATTTGGGTGAGTTTTGTGGACTACCTATTTCAAATTCTCTCCCACTTAAAAGTACTAATCATGATGGGAGAAATATAGTAACTGTAATATGAAATGCCCACTTGAGAGAGCAATAGAATAATGATATCCCTGGTATCAAAAATGAAGCTGATGGCAGAAATCACAGTGGAATCACAAATACCTTGAGAGCCTCTTCCAGTACCAGTCCTTGGACGTTAATGCCACTGAGGCCTGCTACCCTGAGCAGCACCTCCTTGCACTCGACAGCACTTAGGACCGTGCCTGGTGCACTCAAACTATACAATAAATATACGTTGAATGGAACATTTAACTCAGTGCCCAGTGGTGGAACATGTAAAATTCAACAGATGCTACTTTGACTTTAGGTGGTTGTTGTTGGTTTTTTCTAGTCTGAGCAACTAAGGCCCTGAACAACTAGGTTTGCAAGGACTCTGTAAAGGAACAATTTTTAAATCCTCTCAAAAATACTTCATTGAAAGGATTATGAACAACTTGTTTGATCAAAATCTATTCGTAAAACTACTGAAGATATGTTCACTGGCAAAATTGTGATTGGCCTGCTCTCTCAGTCTTGTTAAAAACTAAGAAGTTGAAGAGTCTCCCACCACTGTCCCTCATTAAAGAAGGCCAAATTGTGCAACCTTTACTCAGACTATCGCTCCATTCTTTTTATAGTGAAACAGCTAAGAGTTTGGTCCAATTTTGCTAAGTATATGATCAATAAAGCTGACACGTCTACTTCAGCTGACCTCTTCTACTTGTGCTATTATGTTTTTATATGGTGGTTTTTAAGCATAATGGGCCATATCTGCCATATGAATATTTAATTGCCTTTTCCAGAGAAGGGGAATCATTGAGGTTTTTATCATTGTGTAGCTCCTTGATGCTGTGAAAGTCAGAGACTCTTTCTACTTTATAGGAATAGGATAAGGGAGATTTGGCTCATCTAGGATCTTTCATTTGAATTAGGGGGAGTAGTAGCTCCTGTCAATCACAGCTATTGTAGTAAAACCCACAAACGCTATACTTAATTTATATTAAATAGGAGAAACAGCTCACAGCCAAGGTAGACACAAATAATTATCTAGGGTAGAATGAGGCCAGATGGTAACACTACTTTCAAATCTACAGAATCACAGGATACAGAATTTCTTTTGCAGTACTGGGGATGGGACTCAGGGGCATTCTACCTCCAAGCTACACTCCCTGCCCTATTTTTTTGTTCTTTATTTTGAAACAGGGTCTCACTGAGTTTCACAGGGCCTCACTAAGTAGCTGAGGTTGGCTGCAAACCCGGATCCTCCTATCTCAACCTCCCAAATGCTGGGATTATAAGCATGCGCCACCATGTCCGGCTCAGGATACAGAATTTAAAATCAGCAGACAAGCAATTTGTCTTAAATGTGAGCTTCAGCCGGGCGTGGTGGCGCACGCTTGTAATCCCTGTGCTTGGGAGGCAGAGACGGGAGGATCACACAGGTTCGAAGCCAGCCGCGCGCTGGCTTAGGAGACCCTGTTTCCAAATAAAAATGTAAAAATAGGTCTGGGAGTATAGCCCAGAGGTAGAAGGGCTTCCAGGAACCCCAATGCCACCAAAATAAATAAATACATAAATAAAATGTGAGCTTCATACCGTGATTTCCAAAGAGAACAGTATGAAAAGGGGGTGGGGGATGACTCTACAGTGGCAAACCCTGACAGACTTACCTCAGCTAGGTGATCGAGGTCAAAACCAATACAATAGTGACTAATCATGTTGGTGGTATCAACTGTTGATATTATACGATGAAAATAATGTTACTTTTGTAGTATTCCTCCCCCAAACTCTAATCCTGAAAAATACACTTTAAAAAATTCCACGAGAAGAAATTCTACAAAATTCCTAATCAGTTCTCTAAACTATCAAGGATATCCCAGACAAGTAAAGTTTACTAATTTGAACAAGTGTCTCGCTAAGTTGCTGAGGGTCACACTAAGCTGCTGAGGCTATTCTAAACCTGGCAATCCTCCTGTCTCAGCCACCCAACTACTGGGATTACAGAAATACTACTATAATGTGGTATTTGAATGGAATACTAATATAATGATGTTGGTTCATTATAGGTACAAATTTGGCATACTAATGTCGATTGTCAATAACAGGGGAAAATAGATGCAGGGTATATGGGAACTCACTGTATTATCTTCATAATTTTACTGTAAATATTTAACTGTTCTAAAAATTTTGTTTTTTATTTTCATTTGAGAGAAATGACTCACTGTATAAGTCAGGATAACTGAAGCCACTAAAAATATTCCAATCAGAAGGAATTTAATGCCAAAAAGTGGTTGCACATTGATGGAAGGACTAAGAAACCAAACAGAGATGAGGTGGAAGCCAGGACCACCCTGTCAGCTAGAGAATCGGGGGTGGAGACAGTAGTTAGCCACCAGAAAAATCTGGAAATGTGCTAAGCCTGTCCAGTGGGAGCTGGGACCACAGAGGGAGAAGCCATCTGATGGAAAACTAGAGCAGATGGCACAGGAAATGCCAAGAGTAGTAGAAAGAAAAAATATTCCAACCCTTTCCATGGACTAGTCTTCTGCCAGTGCCTTCCATTAAGTAAAACAATTAGAAGCCAGATGGGAATGGAATCCTGGGGAACTGAGTTATTTGAAATACAGAATAGAGAAGAAAAAGAGTAAGAATTAATCTGAGAGCAAGGAGGCTTAGAATGAATGTAGCAATTTTTTCCCCTTAAACATATTTTTATATACTATACTGGAAGTAGGAATATTCCTCTTTTTAAAAAATCTGTAATCTTTATTCATTTTGCTTTTGGGAGGGAAACACATTTATTTGCTTTCCATGGTAGTTTAATTGGTGTTCAGTAAATTTTTAATTTTTACTCTTTTTTCAGTTTATATTCTCAATTTAAAAAATGGTAATATGCCTTCCTTTTTAAATTATTCATGGTTAACATTATTCTTCATATCCAGTTCTCTTTCATATAGTTCATCTTATTGAAAAATCTGGAACTTTCTTGAATTATTTTTACTTAAAAGAGCCCAATCATCTCATTGTGAAAGACAAATTTTAAAAGGTTTACTAGCTAAACATAAACATCTTTAAACAAAACTTTTGAAAAGAAAAAAACTTTTTTCCTGTGGTATTTCTTTGAAGTAGGGAAAAACAGAAATTCTTAGTGACCAAAGACCAGTTGAATCCTATAATTTTTTTTAGTATGGCCAATGACAATAAGTGTCTGAATTATTCATCATATTTAAAGAGATAGGAGCTATTTTGATGCATTGGGTACTTCCATAAGAGCAAGAGTCATAAAATTTCATTGAGACCTAAGATAAAGTTACCAAAATTTTCAGTGTTGCCTAGTTTTAAACTCTCATTAAGAATATGGAAATGACCCTGGACCTAGGATTATTTAGCTCAGGTTTTTAACTGAAAGATTGAGTTATGTTGTGGCCATTTTGTTTCTATCTCACCAGAATTCATATGTTGAATACCTAATTCCTGGTGTGATGGTACTTAGAGGTAAAGCCTTTAGGAGATATTCAGAATTAGATCAGATAATAAGGATAGGTCCTTGAGATGGAACTAATACCCTTAAAAATAGAGGAAAAAGCATGAGAGCTCTCTCTCCCTCCCTCCCTCCTTACCTCCTTGTCTCTTCTTCTTTCTGCTCCTCTCCCTCTCCCTTTCTCCCTCCCTCCCTCTCATATGAGGATATAGCAATAAGGCCAGTCATCTTCAAACCAAGAAGAGGGCTCTTAGACGTCATTAAATCTGCCAGCACTGTGATCTTTTACTCTCCAGCCTCCAGAACTGTGAGAAATAAATATTTATTGTTAGTCCACTCATTCCATGGAATTTTTTTCCAGTAGCTCAAATTAAAACAGCTTTGGTTTACCTATCTAAACCAGGACACAAAGCTTAGAAGAACTTCTTTCCTGCAGTGTTTAATGAAATCCTTTTCTGAATTTTTGTTGGGAGCCCTAAATTGGCATTTTCCTTACACAGAAGGAGTTTTTATGCCCCCAAAATGAGAGGCATAGTTAATTCTAGGGGGGCACAGTTAAAATCAACATAGAAACCAAATTAGGCAGTTTTTGCAATGCATTAAGTTGAATGAACTCTCAGTATTCGGCACATATGTTTTTTTCACTCAGAGATTATTTTGTTAGGTATACATGATCTGCAACACAAATATTAAGGTTTTGTTGCCTTTCCCAACAGGCTATAATTATGGCAGTGAAGGCAAGGTGATGAGTATTACCCTCCACTTTCAGAATAAATTTCAGCTTAGACCAGAGATAGCATCACTACTTTGAAATATGCCATGGCAATTTTAACAGTTTGGTTTAGAGAAAATGATTGTGCATCCAAAAATTTTTAAGAAAGAAATGCTTGTTACCCTCATGTTCACAACAACAGTGACCTAATACCCATGGGTAAGAGTTGGGGCAAGGGTCGGCACAGTAGCTGAAGGATCTGATCTGCACCAGACCAAAAAAGGCAGAGCAGACCAGATGCCTTGAAACTTCTATGAAAGTGTTGTCTTGTCAATGTTAGATATTGGCAAAGTTGAGGCATGGCCTAAAGTATCTTCCCAATGAAAAAAGTAATCTTCTTAGTGCACAAAGTAATAACTTTTTCTCCCCATGTCTCTCCAGTTTCAAAGAATATGTCAATATACAAAAATAATCTTAAGTGTTATAGCCGAAGGATATTTGTCTTTTCTGAATCTCTAAAGAGTCTTAGGTCTCTTTAACTTTTTTTATCCATCTTACTGTTTCAAGAATACTCTGCCAAAATAGAAAGAAAGAAATAGAGAAGGAGGGAGAAAGAGAGAGAGAGGGAGAAGGAGCGAGAGAGAGAGAAAGAAGAGGAGGAGGAGGAGGAGGAGGAGGAGGAGGAGGAGGAGGAGGAGGAGGAAAAAAACAGCAAACAAAAATATTTACATACTATATACAAAACACCTAGACTTAGGGAACAAAAATTATCTGAATCTGTGTTATATGTAAAATATGTTATCTTTTGTCCTTCTCATTCTGGGTACTAGAATTGTGATGTATTGTTGGTTTTTCTCTCCAGGATATGACACCAATGGAGGTCCCAATCTTAGAATTTTGGACTAAAGAAGACTTTCCTCTATACAAATTAGAAAACTCAGATATGTTGTTAAAGGTATAAAAAGCTAATTAATAGAAATAGTGTTTCTAATTAGGGTTATTGTGATATGAACTTAAACTTGGATCATTATTTCTTGATTCAAATAGCATCTACATGTAAACAGTTGATGTTGCAATATCTCATTGAACTCTATGTTAATGATTTGTGGCTTTCCTAGATAAGTACTATTGTACAGACTTTTTAAAAATATTTGATTCGTTTTCTTTCTTATGGGTCCTCTGATTTAAATTAGTAAGGATTTGCTTTGTAGGTTGTTTTTTTTTTTTTTTTGGCAATGACATGAAAATTCACGCAGTTTTGGATGAGCAATTAGGCATATGGGCAACCCTGAGGAGCTATAAGAACAGATGAAAAAGGGAGAATATTATGATATTAGAAGTGTATATTTCCTATTGACAATGTTTTTTTTAAGCAAGTCTTGCTTCATCTTGTTATCAGGAACACAGATAATGGCAGACTGTTATTGAACATTAACAGAATATACTGTTGGGCTCCATGAGAACTGTGAATATCTCAAAGTTTAGATCTATCCTTAGAGAAGGCTATAAAAGGTATCACCTTCAGGGAAAAATCTGCTCATAGATACAGGAAAATAGAGTCAACATTTTTCTGTGAATAACCATTTTGTTGAGGAATATAAGAGCAATATAATATGCTTTCTTGTCATCCTTAAATGATCATAAAAACTAATATTATCTATTAAAATAAATAGTTATAAATGCTTATATTAAAAAAGAATATTTGAAATAAAGTAACATCACCCAAACTTTTAATGTATTTTCAAGTATTCATTAGAATTTGATGAAGAAAAATTAATTCCAGTGATTCACTTAAAGTAGCTTGATTAGAGGATTTGGAATTAAAATTAGATTAGTTTAATTCCACTAAATATCATCTATCTTCATTTCTACTGGAATGAGAGCATATTGTTTATATGACTATAATGAAAATGAATAGTAAGAATTCTAGGCCATTGGGTAATTCAGGAATTTTCCATCCATTTGATTGTATTGTCTGTGTCTTAGGCAAAAACTGGACCACTTATTACCAAAGTAGATCTGACAGGATAAACAAATAAGACTTTTTCCAAGTACTGTTTACATAATCTAGATGCACTTGTAGTCATCATTTTTCATTGCTCCTGTTTTTCTAAGTCTAACTCCTTTACAGTCTTTCCAACTGTTAATCTTTTCACTTACTTGTTTACTCTGTTTGTTTATTGGTTGCTTGCTTTTGCTTTCAGGCTAATTTCTAAACAACCACTGAGTTGAATGCACAATAGTGAGCAAACAAAATATACATACTCAGTACCTCTCTATTGCATTGACTCATCAATAAGAACTCAATACAACAACTTTGTGAATTAGTATTTTTCCTTCTGCATTCCATTTCTTCATTTCTAAATAATTTTTAAGCCAGGCATGGTAGTGCACGTTTGTAATCCCAGCACGTGGGAGGCTGAGACAGGAGGATCGCGCAGGTTTGAAGCCAGCCTCTGCTACTTAGTGAGGCTTTCAGCAACTTAGTGAGACCCTGTTTCCAAATAAAATAGAAAATAGGTCTGGGAGTGTAGCCCAAAGGTAGAAAAGCCCTTGGATTCCACCCTCAGTACCACAAAAAATATTTTTTAAGATATTAGGTTTGAATTATTAGCATATACTGGGCATTTTTCTCCTGAGAAAATTACTGTCTAATATTTGATTAAGATGTACTCATATTTTATATTTATTTAGTACTTTATTGTTTATAAAACACATGATCTCATTTGTTATAACATTTTTTGTAGCACAAAGTGATCTCTATAATCATAGTCCTGACATTTCTTGACATCCTAAGGAATGAAAGAAAATCCAAGTATAATCAGCCTACTATACTTTCAAGTTCATAGGACTGTACTTTTTTTTTTTTTTTTTTGGTGTTACTGGGGGTAGAACCTAGAGGCCTTCTACCTCCGGGCTACACTACCAGACCTATTTTTTTATATTTTATTTGGAAACAAGGTCTCTCCAAGTTGTTGAGAGCCTCACTAAGTAGCTGAGGCTGGTTTCGATCCTGTGCAATCCTCCTGTCTCAGCTTCACAAGCACAGGGATTACAAGAGTGCTCCACCATGCCCAACAGGACTGTACATTTTTAAAGTATAAATAATGGTTTGAAAACACAATAGTAGCACCACCAACAACATTAAGGCAGTGTTTTTGTCATTGCTTATTCAGCCACTGAAATTAACATTTAAATTTTTTTCACATGCTTGTCTAACCTTACTATTCAAAATGCATGACATTGTTATATAATTCTTTCCCTAACTCATTTCCTTTGAATTTTTATTTGCAAAATAATAGGATTTAGCTTGCAGAGTTTAGTGTCTTCAAGATTTAGAGCAGGAATTAAATACTAATTAGGCTGGAGGACTAAGGATAAAACTAAGAATTTCTGTCAATAATACCACCCTTTATCATTCCCCACATCAAAAATAGTTGTAATTTTAACTTCATCTTAATAAATAAATAAAAGGTTCTTATTAATACATAGACTTTAAATAATTACTCAAAGGTTGAGTAGACACTCTAATTAATATAATACCTGAATCCAAGAGAGCATACTTTCATGTTAAAGACAACAGAGATCATATTAGAAATAATGCAAAAGGAGATAACGAGACCAGCAAGCTCTGGACAGGGTCCCAGTGGCATTCTTTTTCTGCATCTAGTAAAGAGTTTGTGCTCGCTAGTCAAGAGGGATTGGAAGTGATTTTATTTGTGTGCTAACTTACTTTATTGTCTCTGTGTTAAAGATTGGATTGCCTGCTGTATCAGTCAGGGGGCATTTTAGCCAAGGATTTTTATATCATAGAGCCTTAGGCTAGAATGAAAAGTTTTATTTTTATTTTATAAACCCAATGCAGCAAAGTGTGGAAAAAGAAAAAAAAATGAGGCAAAGAAACATAGACGCCTTAGGAAGTGCAGTTGACCCTGCTGGCTGCCACCTCACCGTGGGGCATACAGAGACATAGTGGATTTCCTGGATGTTCATGCATCTGGCCTGGGAGACATTTTCAGTGACTCCATGGAAAACCATGAACCAGAGCAGTCTATGGACGAGAGGAAAGAATAGGCACTGATCTGCCTAGCTTTTTCCTCTCTCTATATCCCATAGGCCAAACAGTTTTACCTTATGGGTTTTATTTTATTATCTGGTCTGATAAAAGTTATCTATGATTAGCTTTTGTGGGTCTCCTCTGAACAGTCTCATTGGCCTTGGCCTTCCATTTCTACCTTTGCCAAGCCCAATTTTAGCAAGAATCTTGCAAAATTTCATACTTGACACAAGATTAAGTTCTTCATTTATCACCTTTCTTATCTACATCTTTGGTCTGTCTTCATAAGTATCCTCCTGCCCTTGACATCTCTTGTTAGTAATTTTGTAACCAGTGACTTCACATTCTAAATTGGCTTTAAATATCCAGCCATCTTTGCTGGTTTTGGAGTTGAGCTTCATGTCTCTTTCCTATTATAATAATGTTGATCCTTGTGCAGAAGTCTTGAAGAATATCTGTATTACTATTCCTTACTAACATAAGATTTTTTTCTTTCTTCAACAGTATTTTTGAGATGTCAGATTTCAATTCCTGTGCTGTGATGTTTCATTTAAATTGGCAGAAAGAGTCAGAAATTCTGTGCATGTGGTTAACTGAGGGGACCCACATGCATAGAGCAAGTATTTGGTTAGTCAACTGTGGCAAAGGTCCAGGTGGAGGATTAGTTGGACCTGGAGACAAATGAGGAAGAAAGATCAAGTACCCATGAGCTCAGAGAATCTAAGAAAGTACCTAGTCTCATACAAAATCTCAAGACATATTGTTGGTTAATTTATTGAAGTGTGACAAAGGTAATTGTTTTAAAAAACTTATGCAAAGGTGTAGGTTGGTTGAAGGAGAACTACAGGAAATAATGCAATTATGCAGAAATAGTCATAGCAAAGCTAGAACCACTCTGGCACCCACAGGGAAAAGGGAAGACACTGTGGCCAAAATCTCCAAGGGAATCAGAGAGAGAGAGCACCTTGGGAGGAGCAGTGGCTGAGGTAAAAAGTCAAGGGAGCTCTAGGCAACCATAGAGACCTAGGGGAATAGATTCACTTCATCTTACCCCCTTACACCTCCCTGCTAGAGCTTCCTAGGAATGAATTCCACCTAGGAACCAGAGGACCTGAGAGCTTTGCTGCAGCTCACACAAACCAGCTCCTGCAGCACAGACCAGGGTGGAAAAGAGTAGAGAGTGGGTCAGAAGGGCAAATAAAAGCTGTTAAGCATGGCTGTTTAATAAATAAAATTATTTAGTATTTTAAATATGAGAATGTTAGATTTTTGTCACTGCAACACAATATCTAAGAAAAACACAGAGAAAAGGAAAGAATTATGTTTGCTCATGATTTCAGAAGTTTGCTTCCATGATCGGCTAGCTTCATTCATTGTGGGCCTGTGGTGGCTATGCATCATCGCAGATGGGTGTGGCAGTGCGAAGCTGTTCATTCCATGGCTACAGGGAAGGAGAGAAAGGGAGGAGAAAAGAGAGAGAAAAATGGAGAAAGAGAGAGAAAGAAACAGAGAGAAGGGAAGAAGGGGCCTAAAGAAGACAGACCTTCCAGGGTACACTTCCAGTGACCTACTTCCTTCAATTAGACTCCATCATCTACAGTTTCCATTTCCTCCCAGTAATGCCATCAACTATGAACTCACTTCATTGATGAAGTTGGAGCCCTCAAGATCCAACCACTTCCCAAGAGTCCCATCTCTGACTATTTTGTGTGTGTGTGTGTGTGTGTGTGTGTGTGTGTGTGTGTGTGTGCTACTGGGGTTCCTGGAAACCCTTCTACCTCCGGGCTACACTCCCAGAACCATTTTATACTTTTTTTAAAAATTTGGAAACAGGGTCTCTTAAGTCAGCAAGGCTGGCTTCGAACCTGCGCAATCCTCCTGTCTCTGCCTCCCAAGTGGGGCGATTACAAGCATGTGCCACCACGCCTGGCTCCATCTCTGACTATTTTTAACTGATACACTGATGAGATAAATTTATTGTTATTTATACTTATTAATTATTCAAATATTTATTATTTCTACTTGAAATTGCCATTTTTCTTCATTTTTTGTGTGTGGTCCTGGGATTTGACCCAGGGGCTTTCTACCTATGAGCTACACCCCCAGTCCTACTTCATTTTTATTTTAAAACAGGGTCTCACTAAGCTTCCAAGTGCCTTCCTAAGTTGTAGATTGTGAACCTGTGATCTTCCTGTCTTATCCTCCTAAGTACTGGGATTGCAAGCATGTGCTACAATATCCAGCTTTTTTTCCTTCTTTTTATAGGTATATACCAACTAAAGTATGAACTAAGACTTGGTAAAAACTGTAAATTAGAATGCATGTACTTTAATAATTATGTGATCATATTAAAAGCCAGTAGAAAGTTACATGAGTTTATATCAAACTTATGATTATTTAAAAATTTGTATCGAAGTTTAGAGATACTATCTGACTCTAAATGTAACATTAAGAAAATGGACCAAAATTCTGAAGAAAAGTTAGTAAATTGAATTTTGTAACTTCGTAGAAGATAACATAATCATAATAAAAACCTTAAGTGTGAAAAAATAGTCAATTAGAATATTCTTATTAAACAAAACCAGATCATTAGCTACTGTTCTAGGCACTGTTGTTGTCCCCTCTGACGTTTATATTCTAGTGAAAAAGTATTGATAAATATACCAATATCAATGTATTATGAGATAATGATAATGCTATGAAAAATAGAACAAATGCCTTGAAATGATCAATGGAATGGCTGGTTAAAAAAGGAGATATCTATTAACCAAAGTACATAGATAAGACAATAGTAAGAAAAGATAAAAGATTAGAAAATGAGTTGGAAAGTCAGACAGGTCTAGATTGCACAGGCCATTATAAGGTGTTTGAATTTTAAGTTTACTGAAATACCATTGGGTAAGCAGAGAAGTGACATGATACGACATATTTGTACAATTTATCCAAGCTCCTAGGATGAAACTATATATCAGGAAGACAAAGCTTTGGAAATAGCAATGTCAATTAGGAGACTATTGTGATCATCTGGATTAGATGATGAACTCATCATTCATTCAGTTGAGATGAAGATCAATGGTTTCATCATCATACATTTTAAAGGATTTTTTATTAAAAAGGAAGTGGCCATGGTGGGTTCCAATCAAAAGAAGGGGATAATTAGTAATTAGGGAGATGAATGAAATAGGGAAGACTTAAAGGCTTATAGACTAATCAAAAAAGAAATTAATGAAAAAAGCACAGTAAACTATAGATAAAATAGTCAACTGATTAGAATAGAGGCTATGTTCAGAGTAATCTTCCCAAACTTTGATATTTTAGTCTTTCCTGGAATATTCTCTTCATTATTATAATTTGAAATAGAAAATAAAAATTCAACAGCTATTAAAGAAGTTAAAATAATAATATGGGTTAGGGTCAAGATAGTAGACTTTAATAGATAATAGACATTCAATTACAACACATTGAATAATCTTACATTTAAAAATTTATTGACTGATGTAATAGAATTTAGCCAACTTAAACATGAAGAGTATAAACTTATTTATACAGAGAAGTCATTGAAAAATGTTCTATGCAGAGAACTGAATATAATTACAATAAGAAAATCTAACCACCACAATAATAATAGTCAATTCAAACACCAGCTATGGAGCAATTCCTATATTACAGGAATAGAACTGAGTACTTTATGTATATTATTTCACTCAATTTCTACCAAATCTTATTTTCCAGATCACAGTTGAAGGAATTAAAATTTAAATAGTCAACTGATTTATCCAAGATTGCACAGCAACTTGAAGGAAGACACGGAAGTCTTAATCACCAGAAAATACCACCAGCCAGCTATTTAAGAATGGTTTAATTTGACAACTTTGACATGACTAGATGAACATAAAAATATTAGAGATGAAAGGGACCAGAGAGGCAAATTTGTCCATTCAAAACAGGGGCATGGCCAGTGTCCTCCCCATAAACACCACCAGGAGCACATCCATAATTGAGTAGTAGGTTTTATTACTCTTGCATAAGGGACAACTCACACCATGGTGAACCCCGTGGCAGACTGGAGGGAGGATGTGAAAGAGATTTTAGGATCTGGGATATGTATTAGGTAGCTTGGTGAAAAGTTTAAAATCAGGATTTTTCTCTGGCTTGGGTGCTATCAGGAAATGGAGAAAAATTCTATGAATTGATATAAATAAATTTTATCTAGAAGATAAGTGGAATAAAATGAAGCAAAGCCTTACTTGACAAAGCAGCAGCAGGCTAGTGGAATGGGGATATTAGATCCTTTTTATGGTTTGGGCAACATTTATGTCTTTGGTTGTATCCAGACACGATTACAGTGTGGCCTGTCTGCTGCCAAGGCTCTGGGAAACAGTGCATGACCAACAGAACACCGAGCCCTCCCTCAAGTGCCGGGCCAACTGCTAGAGCAATGTGCTTCCTAGAATTGAAAAAAATAAGTGATTTCTCCACATGTAAGAGTATTCTCTTCAATCTTTACATAGATTTATTTTAAGTCTTTACTTTATGTGATAATGGGAATCAGAATACATGCCTCCACAGTATTTGCCATTTATATGACTTTTTTACAAAATAAGTTAACACTTTTGTCCTTGACAGTCATTTTATTTTCCATCTTTAAAATATCATTTTGAAATGAAAGGCAATTGTGTGTGAAAATTAATTTAAGCAAATGTCTCATGATACCCAGCTAGAAAACTTAGTTATTTTCTTTCTTTCTAGCTCTGTGTTATAATCTATTGAAATAACAAAATTAAAAATCTAGAAGAAATAAAGATGCATGATTTTCTACAAATAACACAAATAAAAATCTAGAAGTAACGATGTATGATTTTCTACAAATAAATGAAATTTAGTGCTTTTTTATAAAAGTAAACTCTGTTCATGAATTTCAAACTACTAACAAAAGATTACAATTTAGATAATAAAAATATACTCTCATCTCTCAGAGAAATTTATATATACTCTCATCTCTCAGAGAAATTTACTATTAATGAGCATTTTATTACATATACATAAATGTGCATATTTATGTTCATAAATATAAAATCACGACTTCGAGGAAGATGGCGACCGAGAGAAGCGGGGCTTAAGAGCCCCGCTAACAACAAATCTCCATTACCACAAAATCAGCGCCTTTCATAGTCAGAAAACACCATCACCAGTGAAACAAAAAATCACCAGGCTCCAGAGAGAAAGCGGACTGAGAACAGAGCCACAGAGGAGATAACCGGCCTCACGCCCGAGGACGCAGCAGACGCGGCAGCAGCACCATACTGCCGGCGGCACCAGAGAATTCACGGGATGGCTACAGCAAGCCAAGGTGAGCCACTGCGGAACAGCCAGGCGGGATTTCTCCGCGCAGAGAGCATCTAAAGCTCCCAGTGGCCGAGCTCAGCACACGCTGCAGGGATTCAGAGTGGAAATCAAAACCAAGAAGAAAAACACCAGCCCCACAGCCGAAGGCGTAGCAGTGGCGCCATATTGCCACCGGCGGCAGCAACACCGAATTCAGCAAGGCCAGTACAGCTCCATCTGCGTACTCAAGAACAGTGAGTCAAATTGCGGACCACAGAGGAGAAATCCCAGTACTGTACTCCCTGGGACTTGACCCAGTGGGGGAGGGGCGGTGGCAGAGATATCACACCATAGGAGAACGTGCAACCCGGCACCCCCCCACAGTCTAAAGCAGCCTCTAACGACTCTCTGGGTCGGAGACTCTGTGCTACAACCCAGTAAAGGAGTAGTGGGGTCTGAGATACTACTGACTCGAGATCCAGAACACCTTAAGGGAAGTCATAGTGACCCAAGGGAAGAACCCAGAGAAGGCACAAACTTTTGAAATCATGGGAAAGAGGAATAATACTGGAGCAATAAATGCCCACAACCCCACAACATCAGAACCCGATAAAACAGAAAATCAGAGATTTCTAGAAGATCAAATCAGGAAAATAACTGTAGAAATAATAGAGGTGCTTCGAAAAGAACTCAGAGAGAGCCAAAAAGAGATAAAGGATGCAATTAATGAAGTAAAGGCCTCAATTCAAAGCACAAACAACCGATTAGAACACATGGAGAACAGAATCTCGCTCTTAGAAGATGATCATTCCAAAAATGAACGCATAGTTTCTAATCTAGGAAAAAAATATCCGACAGCAGGAATCTGATATTGAAGAAATATGGGCCCATTTTAAGAGAGCTAACCTAAGAATAATTGGAATAGAGGAGGGAAAAGAAAGTGAAACCAAAGGGATCAACAATCTCTTCAAGGAAGTAATAGCAGAAAATTTTCCAGACATAGAGCAAGAGGTCGATACACAGGTCCAGGAAACTTATAGAACTCCCTTTACACAGGATCGGAGAAGAGGATCCCCACACCACATAATTGTCAAAATGACCAATGTGGAAGCCAAGCAGAGAATCTTAAAGGCAACAAAAGCAAAGGGCCAAGTGACATTCAGAGGCAAGCCAATTAGAATCACTCCAGACTTCCCAAACCAAGTTATGAGAGCCAGAAGGGCTTGGAGTAACATATTCCAAACTCTGAAAGAAAACAACTTCCAGCCAAAAATTTCCTACCCAGCAAAACTTTCTATCAAATTAGATGGAGAAATAAGAAGCTTCCATGACAAACAGAAACTGAAGTAATTTATGTCTTCAAAACCAGCACTAGAGAAAATACTCAGAGATTAACTACAAAGAAGAAATAGGTAACACACACCAGAACCAGAGAAACAAGATTTTCCATCCAACAGACAACTAAGATTGGTTATCTGTGGAGATTCATTATTTATGTTAGTCTTTTACCTATCTCTAAATGGTATTGTTTGCCTTTATTGTTGTTAATTTTTAGGATTTCTAGTTGGAATATTAATATACATTCAGATATAGCATTTGGAAACATTTTATTCCATTCTATTAGTAACTGTTAACTCTGTTTACATTGTCTTTGGATATACAATATTTTTTTTTTATTTTTTAGGGAGTTTGTATACTCCTCTGTTGCCTGTGCCATTGAAATCATAACCAAGAAACCACTGCCAATTTCATTGTTGTGAGGTTTTATGACCCAGATTTTCTCCTAAAAGTTTATAGTCTTAAGATTTATATTTAGGTCTATTATCTATTTTGAGTTAATATTTGTATATGGGATTAGGTAAGGGTCCAATTTTATTCTTTTCCATGTAATTATTATTTTTTAACAATATTTAGTTAAAAGATTAATATTTCCACCACCAAATGTTCGTGGAAACCTTGTCAAAAATAACTTGACAATATAGGGAAGAATTTAGCTCTAGGCTTTTATTTAATTCCAATGGTTTATATATCTGCCTTCAGAATAGTACTACACTGTTTCAATTATTGTAGCTTTATATGGTTTGAAATCAGAAAATATATATCTTCTAGCTTTGTTCTTTTTCAAGATCGTTTTGGGTGCCTAGAGTCCATATTCCACATTAGGATAGATTTTTTTTCTGAAAAATAAATATATAAATATATGATAGTTTCACCTAAAAAATAGAAAAAAATATTCTCTGGTAAGAAAGAAAGCAAAAAGAAATACTGAAATGTTATCTTTAAGTCATCAAAAGCTTGGTATCAGACAAATGAAACTGTTATGTGAGATTATCATTTTTAATTTTAGATAAATTGCCATAATACTAGATGTCAACTACTAAGCCAAGCATGGGAGGGAGGGATAGGGAGAGAATGGGGTGGGGATTGGGTGGGGGCTGACTGGGAAAAGTGTGCATGTATGTCTACAAAAGTATGTATCCTACTATGATGTATGAATACAGTGCACCAGTAAAAAAAAAAAAAAATTTAAAGCCAGAGGTGGCATAGCAAACCATGAGTGAAAAGATGAACTATTTAATAAATATGTGAATTTAGTAAAAAAAAATAAATAAAAATAAATAAATAAATAAATATAAAATCACACTATCGATACTTCTACAAAATTTTTACATATAAATATAGCACATGAAAAAAAATTTTACTGTGTTGATATAAATTATTGACTCTATATATACTGATTAGGTTAAATTAGAGTTTTGGGCCAATTTTTCACTATCATGAGCAATGCTTTGCAAATTTATCTTTCTTAGAAATTAAATTACTAGCATCAAGCATTTTCATCTTTTATACTTGGGACTTGTCAGATTTCATCCCAGAAAGATCCTAGAATACAGAGTCAAACATGCAAAGATATACTTGTTTCTTCATATCCTTACTAATATTTAACATTGCTATTTCATTTATGTGAATATTATCACCAACTGAAGTCAAGCACATACATCAGTATCTACTACACCTGTATCCACAGGGAAAGCTCCCTGAGAGTCGGAAATATCGGACAGAGTACTTTACCTCTGTTGCCCTATCACAATCTGGTGCTGTAGAAAGTAATCTAAAAAGAAAGAGCATTAGCTTAGAGAGAGGCCCTTTCCCCACAGACCGCCTGGCTTTTAAGTGAGTGATAAAGGAACATTAACCTGTCCCCAGTGGGGTCGGAGACTAAACAATATGATATAGCAGAACTGTGGCTCCACCCTCTTCCTGCATCTTTCTGATATGGGACAAGTCTGGGGCCAAAACCATGCATTACAGAAAGTATTAGAGCAAGCTGGTGGCAGGAGTGACCACATCAGTTTCCATGGCTGCAAAAATGCCAGCCCCTGACTTGGTATGTAGGGCCTTGGGCCCAGTTCCTGAAGTTGATCAGAACTTACCCTTAAACACTGGGCCATCCCAGTCCCAGTTTTTCAACAGAGCTTTGCTACAGTAAATGGAAATTGACACCCTGGAAGACCAGCTTGCAGGGACCCAACCGGAACAAATTAACCATTAACTCCTATTATTATGAATGAAAAATGATCTCATTATTAAAGTTTATTTCTTCAATTATTAGTATGGTTTGTCATATATTTAGATTTTTAATTGCATATCTTATTTTGTAAATTTTCTACTGATGTTTTGCATTTAACCCAAATGAGCCTCTTTGAAATCCTTTTTGCACTTGGAATATAATGAATTCCTCATTTACCTCCTGCTTCACTGAGTGTCTTTGACAGTCTCCTTCAGTGTTTCCTTCTACTCTTCCTGACCTCTGAATGATAGGGTGCCCAAGGGCTTGGTTCTTGTCATCTATTTTTAATCTTCCACTACTGAGCTCATTGGTACTGTGATACAAAATACCATCTCTGTTCTGATTATCTCCATGCGCGGCTGGCTTCCGAACCTGCACGATCCTCCTGTCTCCGCTTCCCAAGCGCAGGGATTACAAGCATGTACCACCATGCCCGGCTCATATTTTCTTTTTTTTTTTTAACCACATCTTTTGTAAGTTCATAGAATGCCTTTTGTGCTATCTCTACTTGAACATTTAATAAAAATTCTAAACCAACCATGTTCTCATATAAAATCTGAATCCCCTTTACCTCTTCTCTTTCCCAAATTGGCTCCTGTATTTCTTCTTCAGGTCAGTAAACAAGCCTCACCTATCTCAAAGCTGCAGATGCAAAATACCCAAGAGTCATCCCTGATGCAATTCTTGTCATACCCACAATATGATTTTTTTTTTTTTTTGCAAAACCAACAGGCAAAAACTTTAGAATAAATTCTGCATCAGATATCACCCTATGTCCACCCTTTCTGCCTGGGGTCACTAACACGCAGACACCGCCTAAACAGACGCCCTACTTCACTTCTGTGTGACCTCCACCTTGGCCTTTTCTGGCAGAGCTGGACAGACCTTTTTGCCCCCTTGCTCAAAAGCATTTTTCTATCTCAGCAGATTTGACATTCTGGTCTAGATAATTCTCTGCTGCTTAGCCTCTATGCACTAGACACCAATGGCAAAGACCCAAGCATAGCAAACAAAAATTTCTTCCATATTGCTAATTGTCCAAAATTTCTCCCAGGAGGCAAAAATCACTTCAGGTTGAAAACCACTGCTAAAGCTTTTCCTTCCCACTCTAAGTTGACCACGATTCTTTATTACCCTGTGAACTAGTACACCTCTTCTCATCTCCCATCACTCCTCCCTGGTTCATTCTGCTCTAAGAGTCTGGTCTCTTTGGCTTTCTGTGAACACATTCAGAGCCTCTGTTCTTGTTCTTTCATCTTTCTTAAGCATTTTCCCAAAATTAATTCAGAGTTTACTCTTTCATTTCACTAATCTCTAATACCTCTAGAGTATAAAATCTTCCCAGATCACCCTGTATAAAATACCTTTTTTTTAGTCATTATCTATTTTTCTTGCTTTATTTTTATATCACTATTCCTTTCTGATATTTTATGGTAAAATACCTATTATTTGTCTTTCATGAAAATGTAAGCTTCATTGAAAATGTTATCTGATTTATGCCCACTCAATGATAATCCAGGATAGGATATGGTAGCTAATGGGTAAATAATTAATATAAGCTAATTGGTAAAATAAATAAAAAGATCAAAATATTTTTGCTGTGTAAACACTAGTGAAGAACATACACAAAGTTCTTTTTATAACTGATTCAGAGGTCAATAAGCAATAGCTTTAAAAAAAACCTATCAACTCTGGCAAAAAGAATTGTGAAAAATATATTAACTTCCAGCTATGACTCAGAGAATAATACATAATACTAAATCCTCTTTCCTTGCCCTCTGCTAATCCTATGGCCAAACTACTTCTGCTCATAGAATTGCATTGAACACAAGTATGTGTTTCTGGCATACTTGATAAGAGCAGGGAACAGGTAGGTTTGAAACTAGAATGCCCTGAATTCTAGAAAATAGAAGTTGTCTTAAAGTTTTTATATTAAAACTCAACTATGCCTTTTCACAAGCAGTGAGAGAACAACATAAACAAGTAAACAAATACAATCAGAAAGATGCAAATTAAAACTACCTTGAGATTTTACCTAACCCCAATAGAATGGCAAACACTAAAAACACAAACAATAATAAATGCTGACAAGGATTTAGAGAAGTAGGAACTCTGATACACTGTGGGATTACAAATTCATGCTACCACTTTGGAAAAGTGTGGAGAATCCCCAGAATAATGGGAATGAACTCACCGTATTAACCAGCCATACCACTCCTGGGTATCTACCCAAAGGAATGGAAACCAGACTGCCATAGTAATGCATGTTTATCTCTGTTTATAGCTGCACAATTTATAATTTCCAAATTATAGAATCAGTCAAGATGTCTATCACCATATAAAGGGATTAAAAATTGTGGGATATATACACAATGGAATTCTACTTCACTATAAAGAACAAAATTATGTCATTTTCAGGGAACCAGAGAATATTATGCTAAGTGAGATTAGTCAGTCATAATAAATAAAAGGTTGGATATTCTCCCCCATATGCGGAAGCTAGGGAGAAACTGGGACACAGGAGCGACTCCAGACAAAGGAGAAACCTTAGTGGAGTGACGGAGGGCACTGAGAGAGATGGGAGGAAAGAGAAAGATTTGAAGATGGAAATATCTTAATGGACATGATATACATACACAAACTTATCAAAGCCAATCATTGTGCTGAGCACAGGAAGACGGGAAGAAGAAGTGGTGGGCTGGGAGCTGGGGGAGGGCCCAATGAATCCTATCTGAACGTATGCCTCTATCACCCTGAACTGCATCAAGCTGTAAAATTACAGTGCACCAATTAAAACTGCACAAAATAATCAAGTAAGGAAGTAGAGAAAATATGTATGTTAATGAAATTCAGCTCAAGATTTAGAAAATAACAACAGATTAATAAATAGTGCTGTGACAAGAACATAATAGTTATTGGTCCTCAGTAGGTGGCTAAGGCTTCAGACACCTCTCTGCAGCTGTAGCTCAAGATTCTGGTGAAATGTGAGATTTCCTATTGGAAGAACCATGGAAGTCAGAGATTGTCTCTCAAGAGAGCAGGTTTCTGAGATCTCCAGAAGCTATTCTGCAACAAAGGCTTCTACTGTGCTACTATGTCAGAGGACCTAAGATGCTCATGAGAGACAGTAGAGACTTTTTGACACTCTCAGTGTCAAAACAGGCTACCAGAAGCATTCAGCTCCCTGGGAACATGGGGAGGAAAGACGTCTCAAATAAGAACTGGTAACCAGGGCTGCATTACTAAAATGTTTAAAAGTTAACAAAACAGAAACTACTCCTTGAGACAAAAGAGAATAGGCAGATGGGCTTTTCCTTTAAATCTGTTAAACTTATGATACAAAATTAGGCTCTTGAGAGATTTCCCTACATTGAATATAATGTCCTTGGCATGGACTCTGACACTGCTGATGCCGAACACAAACATTTTCTCACTATTCACATTGTTCTTCCCAACACATACTTAAAATCTCCAACTGTTAATGCAGTGCAGCTATTGCCACGGTGCCAGGGTAGAGGAGCTGGAGGAAAATATTGCTTATGTGAATAATTCAGCATGGAATCACTTTAACAGTGTAGATGACATAAAATAGAAACAGTGGAAGATGAATAAATATTTAATTACAAATATTGTCTCATCTTTCATACATAAGTGAATATCTTCCTTTTAAAAGCTCAACAACTCCAAACTGAAAATTTGATAAACAAGTGATATGGTAATTATCGTATGAGATAAATTTCCCTTTGCCTTTTGCTTTTACACATGTGGTTTGGCCGTTCATAGAGCAAGACTACTACCTAAAAGAATATGTAGATTTCAGATGATCATTTTAAAAATGATATAATAATATGATAGTAAAATTTACTCTTGTTTTTCCTAACCAGGGTAAAAATAAATAAACCTGGATATTATAGACATTGGTTATTAACACATCAAGAAATTTCATCTTATTTAAATAGTAATCTATAATAGCTGTTTCTTTCAATGTTATATTTTATAGGCACATATAAATTTATATTCATTTCAGGAATGAACCTATCTGGAGTATTTTGACATTAAAAATAAATCATGGATTTATCTGAGTTCTCAAAGAAAATATATGCATACACATATATGTATGTATAATTTGTGTTTTGCTGATTATATCAGTATTGAAAATTATTGACTACAGCAAGGCCAGAACTGAAGCCAGCAAGGCTGGGACCGGGGCCTGCTCTGATCCAGAAATACCACTTCTGGGTATCTACCCAAAAGAATGAAAACCAAACTACCAAATTAATGCATGTGTATATATGGTCATAGCTGCACAATTCACCATTGCCAAACTATGGAACCAGCCAAGATGTCCTTCAACAGATGAGTGGATTACAATAGGATATGTACACAATGGAACTTTACCCAGCCATAAAAAAGAACAAAATTATAGCATTTACAGGGAAATGTCATAAAAAAATAAGAAATGGGATGCTTTCCCTAATATGCGGAAGCTAGGGAGAAATGGGTAACAGAAGGATGAACTCTAGATGAAGAAGGAAATTCTACAGAGGAGCAATTAAGGTGACCTATCTGAGGGGATGGGAGGGGGGAAGAGGGAAACTCTTTAAAGCACATGATGTACCTAAACAAACATATCAAAGTCAATCACTAAACCTAGCATGGGAAGGAGAGATGGGGAGGGAATGGGGTGGGGATTGGGTAAGGGCTAATTGGGTGATGTTTGCATGTATATTTCCACAAGTTTTTTTTTTTATCCCATTAAGATGTATGATTACAATGCACCAAAAATTTATTAAATAAGGAAAAAATATTGATAAGAACATTTAAATAGCTTGATCACATTTCAACAGTATGATTTTATGACCTCTCCCTGGAAGTATATGGAAATGAGAGATTTGTTAGGTTTTCAAGAGAGGCCTTTGAACTTTAGTTCCTAAGGTAGAAATTCTTTCTGATTAATTTTATGAGAAAGTGGAAGAAAGTGAATTAGGTTCTAATTTTACTTCATATTAATCTAGAAAATCATCAAAGCAACATCTCAAAGACACAAAAGGAAAAAGAAAAGAGAATCAAGGAAAGAAAGAAAAGGAGTAAAAATTTACTCTGTAAATATTTTCCCAGTGACCTGTTCTTTGTCATCTGTAGTAACAGATGTTAACTCTTGTATCACAGAATGGTTTATAAATATAATCCCCAGATTTTTTAAGTTGAAGCCATATCTATGTAATCTTTCATGTGTCTGATCAATGCAAAATTCAACAGAACTATTTTTAGCACTCCATCCTCCCATATTGCTTATCAAACATGCACTTTAAAAACTCTCAATTATACTAATAATCCAATTTAGCAATATTACAAGATACAAAATCAATATAGAAAAATTAGTTGAGATTCTATATACTAACAATGAACAATCTAAAAAGTAAGAAAATTACTCTATATAAAATAAATTTAAAAAATTAAATATAAAAACTATCCAAAGAGATGAAAATCTTATTCATTAAAAACTACAAAATAGCTGGGCGTGGTGGCGCACGCTGGTAATCCCCGTGCTTGGGAGATGGAGACAGGAGGATCGCGCAGGTTTGAAGCCAGCCGCGCTGACTTAAGAGACCCTGTTTCCAAATAAAAATATAAAAATAAGTCTGGGAGTGTAGCCTGGAGGTAGAAGGGTTTCCAGGAACCCCAGTACCACCAAAAAAAAAAAAAAACCCCTACAAAATATTACTGGAAGAAATTAATAACATACACATAAAAATAAAAGGATATCTCTTTGTGAATTGGAAGACATAACATCTTCAAATGCTAGTAATACAAAGTGGTATATGGTTCAGTGTAATTTGTGTCAAAATCACAATGGTAATTTGGTAATTTTTGTCCTAGAAATAGAATAACCATCCTAAAATTTATATGGAATTTTAAGGGACCATAGTATCAAAAACAAAAAGGAACACAATTAGACTATTCATATTTACTAGTGTCAAAACACATTGCTGGGTGTAGTGGCACACGCTTGTAATCCCTGTGCTTGGGAGGCAGAGACAGGAGGATCGCGCAGGTTCGAAGCCTGTTTCCAAATAAAAAGTATAAAAATAGGTCTGGGAGTGTAGCCCGTAGGTAGAAGGGCTTCCAGGAGCCCCAGTACCACCAAACACACACACACACACACACACACACACACACACACACACACACACACTACATAGCTATAAGAATCAAACAGTAACAGTTATATAGAATAATGTAAAAAACAGAAATGAATATATATGTGTGTGTATATATATAATATATATATTATATATATAATATATGAATATATATGTGTGTGTATATATATATATAATATATTCAAATTATCTTTGATAAGGTGCCAAGACCACTCAGTAGAAAAAGAATAGTGTCTTCAACACATAATGCTAGGAAAATCTGGTACCTGCATTCAAAAGAACTAAGTAAAACCATTATTTAAAAATATAAACTTGAGCCGGGTGTGGTGGCTCACGCTTGTAATCCCCGCACTTGGGAGGCTGAGACAGGAGGATCGCACAGGTTCGAAGCCAGCCTCAGCTACTTAGTGAGGCTCTCAGCAACTTATTGAGACCCTGTTTCCAAATAAAATATAAAATGGGTCTGGGAATATAGCCTGGAAGTAGAAAGCCTCTGGGTTCCACCCCTGGTACCACCAAAAAAAGAAAAAAAAAATATATATATATATATATATATATAAACTTAAGACACAATACTACAAAATCTGTAAGAAAAAACAGGGGAAAAGTCATGACATTGGGTTGGCAAAAGCAGAGAAAATTAAAGCAAAAATAGACAAGCAGACTATGTATAATTTGCAAACGTCTGTGCATTTAAGGACTCAGTCAACAGAGTGAAAAAGAAACCCACAGAATGGGAGGTTATATTTGCAAATCCTATGTCTAGAAGGGGGAAAATATCTGGAATATAAAAAGAACTCCCACAACTAGCAACAACAACAAAGAATAAATATCCCCACTGAAAACAGGACAGTGATTTGAAGAAAAATTTATCCAAAGGTGATGTATAAATTATCAATAAGCACATGAAAGTGATGCTCAACATCACTGATCATTAGAAATATGCAAATAAAAATTTCAATGAGATACAATGTCACACTCATTACGATGGCTGCTATTGAGGCATCGGTGCTGGTGAGGATATAAAAGAAGTGAAAGCTTGGATGTCATTGGTGAAATAATACATGGTGCAACTGCTTTGGAACCTAGTATGCTGTTTACTAAGTAAATTAAAAATAGAACTACAGCCGGGCATGGTGGCGCACGCTTGTAATCCCCGCGCTTGGGAGGCTGAGACAGGAGGATCACACGGGTTCGAAGCCAGCCTCAGCTACTTAGTGAGACTTTCAGCAACTTAGTGAGACCCTGTTTCCAAATAAAATATAAAAATGGTCTGGGAGTATAACCCAGAGGTAGAAAGCCTCTGGGTTCCACCCCCAGTACCACCAAAAAAAAAAAAAAAAATAGAACTACAATATGGCTAGCAATATCATGTCTACATATATATCCAAAAGAATTGAAAGCAGGTCTCAAAGATATTTTTGTACAATATTTTCATTGTAGCTTTATTCATAACCAAGAGGGGAAAACAACCCAAGTGATTACCAACCAATAAATGAATGATAAAAATGTAGTACTACACACAATTCAATATTAGTTAGCCTTAAAAAAGAAAGACATACTTTCATATTTTACAACACAAAATTGTTGATGAGGTATATTACAAAAATAATAATACTGTATGATTTCTCTTATACTGGGATTTAATGTAGTAAAACTCATGGACACAGAAAGTAAAATGGTGGTTGCCCCAGGCCAGGAACAGGAGAACTGAGGAGTTGTTTAATGTTTAATGGATACAGAGTTTCAATTATAAGGTAAGAGAAGTTTTGGAGATCTATTGCACAAAAATGTGAAAGTACTACATATCACTACTTAACTGCACATTTAGAAAAGGTTAAGATAGTGAATTTTATGTTTTGTGTTTATTAGCAAAATTAAAAAGAAAATCCACACCTCAATAATCTCTGTTATACCCCAATAACTCAGTTTCTCACTGAAATAATTCATTGGAACTTGTTTTCATCACAGCAAACTCTTACACATGATCTACTGTGGAGACAGTTTGGATGAAAACATGCTTCTTATTAGGCCTAGAACTCTGGTTCATCAAATGCTAAATTATAAGGCAATGCCAAAAACTCAAAAATGAACATAAATTACATTTTAATTCAAGATTTTTAAAAAATATCAAAATTAATACAACCGGTTTCACGATGAGCAAATATCAAAATTTAAATAAAGAAAGGATCAGTAAAAATGAGCTCCTGTGCAATGCCAGAACCCAAGGCAATAGTGATGCCAGGGTCAGCCTTTCTGTCTCCACCCACTCTCACATGCTCTAGCCCCACCATGATCAATAAGGCTGAATTCATGTAACTGAAACTACATCCTATTTCTTCCTCTTCACTTCAGAACTCTCAGCATCTTCACTTCTCTTTTCCTCTGGGCCCCAAGATGTTCTTGAAGGAATTTGATGTATGTAAGTTTATCTTTCCCATACAAGTCTTGACCCAAGTATATTTTACTTTGATGGTGCAACAACACTCATTCTCAAGGCTGAATCTGTTGCTTGAGCTTGGCTTTCAACAGCTATCACCATTCAGGTGTGAGTTCTAATTCTAATCATGGGCTTGACCCTAATCAATTTCTATTCCTGCTGCCTCCTTTACAGTTGTGCTTGCAAACTAAGTTACCAACTGAGTCGTCCGTCTGTTCCCAGTTCAATCTTGGTAGGGGCCGTTCTTTATTACCCCTTGTTTTTGTTGCCTTAGCTCAACCTCTGGAAAGAGTTTTATTTTTCTCTCCAGTTATGCATATTTGATGTTTTGCCAGGTCCCAAGGACCAATAACCTCTTCCATTAAAACTTCAGTGATAAATACAATTAGAAATTGTAAGATTATTAGAAATAATCTTCTTGCCTCTATTTGGAAATTGAATCTTTTTACAATTACATGTAACTTAAATTCCCAGAATTGGCCTTATTTATGGCATGACTTTTATTCCTTATAAATTTTAAGCTCTCAGAAAGCAAGATTCATGTATTTATTTTCAACACCCAGAAGAGTATGAAAACCTGAGATGCATATGATTTTTGAGTGAGCAAATAATAAATTTGAATTGCCTTACTTGGTAATTTATCCTACATTATAAATTATAAAACAACGTTGAGCATGGTGGCACACAGTTGTAATCCCAGCACTTGGGAGGCTGAGACAGGAGGATCCCACAGGTTCGAAGCCAGCATTAGATACTTAGTGAGGCTCTCAGCAACTTAGACCCTGTTTCCAAATAAAGTAAAATAAATAAGTCTGGGAGTAGAGCCTGGAGGTAGAAAATCCCCTCAATTCCACCCCCAGTACCACAAAAAAATAAATTATAAAACATTAGCTCCTTAAATATTGTTGGCCCTAAGGAGAAAACATAAAAAAATTCATAAAATTTCTAAAATAAAATGTCTCCCTAAGGAAATTAACATTTTTTGTTTGTTTACAGGTTTCAAAACCAAAATGTTTGAAAATGTTCAATATGTTCTAGGCCCAAAAGTGCCATTAAATATATTAAAACAGCCATCAGAGAATGAAGTAGATATTCTTTAGGTTTAAAAGGATGCTTACCACATGAATGCTTCTGAGACAACATAATATTTACATTAATTACATTCAAGAATACTCTGCTGAATTTTTTTACAAGGTATTACCACAAAATACCAACCTATCCTCCTGAACAGAAAATGTTATTTTTACCTTTCACAGTAATAAACGTGTTTTTATTGCAACTGGAGACATAGCTTCTCTAAGTTCCCAGATAATCTAGGGATAGATGTTTACTTCTAAAAAGAGAGACATAGAGAAGGTGGCTTTAAGACTTCAAATGCAGTTTTAAGAAACAGTTACTTGAAAAGTATTCACTGAGCATCTACTCTGCTGAGTACGTTTACAGGCTGAGAGTTGTGCAGAATGAGAAGTCATGTCACCTGCTTCTAAAGGGCTTGCAGTTTGAGGTAGACAGAAATCTGATAAACTATGTGAAAAATAAACTGCAACATACAATGTAGTATTAAATAGGTTGATTCAGGTAAAAATATGTTCTAAGAATCCAAATAGAGGCAAAATACTGAGGCAGACAGAGCTTTAGAGCAGGGATTGTTAGTAGAAAACAGTATCATAAATTTTTATTTGGACAAAACTAGAGAAGAGAGAATTCCAGAAAAATCCCAGACAGTAAACCAAAACATAAAAATATACTTGAGTAAAGCAGCCCTAAGAAAACAAGTCAGTTTGGAAATTTAAGTGCCCCTTACTATTTAGTGTGCAAAGCTAAACAATAGAAATAAAGCTCAAAATATTTAGAATTTTTGGACTATATATGTTTTCATGCACTTCATAATTGCTCTAGAAAAATATATTAATTTTTAATTTTTATTGTTTAATGTTTAGCAAATATATAATCAGCATCTTCTAAAAATTCATGAAAGCTGGTTATATTTGTCAAGATTTAATTTAGAAGTAATTTAATCTCTTTAGTCTTATGGATCTAATCTTTCACACACGCATTATCTGATTTAGGAGATATTTTAAAATATTTCTTATATTCTAAAGTATAACAAGGCATGAGTGCATTTAAAAGCTACTGAAGAGAATTTGACATACAGTAAGGATTCTGGATAACTGGTTTAGGGGAGTCACAGATGTTACAATTTGAGTGTGAAAAAATCAGCTGGCAAATGTGTTGGAATGTAACATTATCATTTCTGTAGGTATTTAGCAAAGCCCAAGGATTATATTTTTATTGGTGCATCGTAATCATACATCCTGGTGAAGTTCATGGTGGTATAGCCTTACATGTACACCACTCATTTGGCCCTCCCCCAGCACCCCTTCCCTCCTTCCCTGCTCAGCATAGTGATTGAGCTAACTGAAGGAGATGGAAAGAGGGAAGATACCTCAAGAGACATGATGGACATACACAAACTTATCAAGGTCAATCACTATGGTGATCTATAATCTTAACAAGCAATTCCAGCCCTTCTGCTTCAGGTGGTTTAGCAAACCCCATATTGATCACACTTCCCTATGACAATAACTGAGAGCAAGAGCCATTCTGCTTTGGGTGATAACACTGTCTGGGACTGGACTTCCTATCCAAACACATTCAATTGTACAACTGCATAAGATAAATAAAACAATTTTTTTCTGGCATTGGATAACAGCAAGTGCAACACTGACCCCTTAGAGAAGGCAAACAAATAAAGTCAGTCCTTAATTCACTCTGGCTTCCTATCCAAAGGCATTTTCCAAAACAGGGCATGGAGGTCTGACTTGTTAGGAGGCTAAGACTGGAGTTGGCAAGGGCAAAGTAGGCAGATTTGTGAATAAAGTACCAGGAATGAGGGCACTAAACAAAGTGCAGCAGAAATCTAAATAAGGGTCTCATTAAGTCTATTTTCAAAACCAGGCATGGTGGTGCATGGTTGTAATCCCAGCGCTTGGGAGGCCGAGACAGGAGGATCACATAGGTTCAAAGCCAGCCTCAGCTACTTAGTGAGGCTCTCAGCAACTTAGTGAGGCTCTCAACAACTTAGTGAGACCCTGTTTCCAAAAAAGTATAAAATAGGTCTGAGAGTATAAACTGGAGGTAGTAAAGACCCTGGTTTCCACCCCCAGTACCACCAAAAAAAAAAAAAAAAGTTAAAAATAGGGCTGTGGGTGTAGCTCAGAAGTAGAATGTCCCTAGGTTGAATCCCCAGTACTGCAAAAAAAAAAAAAAAAGAAAGAAAGAAAAAAAAAAGAATATTTTCAGACTTCTCAGAAATAATGTAAGGTAGAGAAAAATAAATGGCTAAAAATACAAAACCAAAAGGCATTATGGTTTAACTAGATTGTTTGGCAAATACAATTTATTACAATTTTGTTACGTATGCTTAGTATCTGTGTTTATGAGAAATATTTATCTAAAATTTATTTTTGTAATGCCTCTATAAGGTTTTGATAATATAATTACAGTGACATCATAGAATAAGTTAGAGTCAGGCGTGGTGGTGCACACTTGTAATCCTCGTGCTTGGGAGGCTGAGACAGGAGGATCGCATAAGTTCGAAGCCAGCCTCAGCTACTTAGTGAGGCTCAGCAACTTAGTGAGACCCTGTTTCCAAATAAAATATAAAGTAGGTCTGGCAGTAGAGCCCAGAGGTAGAAAGCCCCTGGGCACCATCCCCAGTATGAAGGAGGAGGAGGAGGAGGAAGAGGAAGAGGAGGAGGAGGAGGAGGAGGAGGAGGAGGAGGAGGAGGAGGAGAGAAGAAGGAGAAGTTAGAAAGTATTTTTCCTGTTTTTACTTTTTTTTTTTTTGGTGGTACTGGGGTTGCTGGAAATCCTCTACCTCTAGGCTACACTCCCAGACCTATTTTATACTTTTTTATTTGGAAACAGGGTCTCTTAAGCCAGCACGCTGGCTTCAAACCTCCTGTCTCCTCCTGTCTCCACCTCCCAAGCGCGGGGATTACAAGTATGCGCCACCACCCCAGCCTGTTTTTACTTTTAAAGTATTTATGTAGAATTGGTATTATTTCTTTTGTAGAAATTTGATAGAACTCACCTATTGGTCTGAAATTCTCTTTGTGGAAAAGTTGTAAAACTATAATAATCAAGACCATGATATTGGCAAAAAAGACATGTAAATAGAGCATAAAAACATAAATTACAAAAACTTAAAAATTACTACATTATAATTAAAATTTTTATTCTTGAAAACACAATGAAGATAATAGTCAATTCAATGACAGGGAGACAATATTACCAATATACTGAATAAAGAACTAGTATATCCAGAGTATACTAAGAATTTCTATAACTAAATAATACAAAGTAAAACAATCAATTGATAAAAATCCAAAATTGGGCAAAAGATCTAAACTATATTTTGCAAAGAAGATATATAAATATCTAAAATGTACATACAAAGACACTGGGTGTCTTAGTAATCAGAGAAATAGAAATGAATACAACAAAGAGGTCCCCACTCTCACACTAGAAAGGCAATTCAAAGTGACTGAGAATAAGATAAAGATGTTTGTGAGGATGTGTTGTGGTAGAAACCATCATACTTTCCTGGTAGGAGTATGACATGGTATAAATATTTCACGAAATTGTTTCAATGTCTCCTACACTTAATACAGAACCCAGCAAGTTCACGAGTACTTAGTGTAAATGAACACAAATGCTCAAAATATGGATATAAATATTCACAGCACCTTTACTCATAACCGTCAAACACTGGAAACAACTCAAATGTTCATCAATAGATGGGTTTATAAACAAATTGTGGTAAATATTTATAATAAAATAGTAGTGCTAAAAAATAAAAAAAATGAACTATGTGCATGAATCTCAAAAGCAGTAAACTGAGTGAAAGCAGCCAGTCACAAAAGTTTCCATACTGCACGATTCCATTCATATGAAACTCTAGAATCAGCAAACCAAAAATTACAAGTCAGATAAGTAGCAGTTTGTGATTGGGGATAGGAAGAGGTTTGACTATAAAGATCATGAAGGAAGCTTTTGAGGTGATGGAAATGCTGTTTTCCCTTCCTTTCCCTTTCCCTTTGGATTCCTGAAACCAATGTAAATCTTAAGGTATCTGTTTCTCATACCTTGTTTCAAAGCAAATACAATCTCACTTCTAGGAACTAAGCCCAACCACCTGCTGTTATCATAACTGCATCTGATAGAGCCCCAAATCCCCAGAGGCAGTAGCTCCAAGCCATGATTATTCGACACTGTGCACGCTAAAAAGAAATTACTAGCCGGGCGTGGTGGCGCACGCTTGTAATCCCCGCGCTTGGGAGGCGGAGACAGGAGGATCGCGCAGGTTCGAAGCCAGCCACGCGCGCTGGCTTAGGAGACCCTGTTTCTAAATAAAAATATAAAAATAGGTCTGGGAGTGTAGCCCAGAGGTAGAAGGGCTTCCAGGAACCCCAGTACCACCAAAAAAAAAAAAAAAAAAAGAAATTACTAATCAATATCTTAGGGAAGTATTTTTATTTACTGTTTTCAGGTACCTATTTGATCTAATGGCAATGACTTAGTAAATTTCATGCAAACAAAGACAGATGACCAGGTGGCACTTGCACGAGGTCTGCTGGGCCAGGATTCACTAGAGGAAAACTCAGGGAGACAGCATCAATAGCAGGTCTGCACCCCTGCAACTCCCCATCACAAGATTGGCAGGACAGAGCAGCTTGGCAAAACCAGACATGAGACCCCAGCAGAGATCCTGATGCTGGCCTAGGGGCTTCAGATGGCCTCATTAAAAGAGGCAGAGAAAGACAATGAAGCTTTAGCCATTCCCCTGGTGTGATAATGGGTTGTGATACTAACCACAATATGTGACAGAATGTGAACCTGGCTGTTCCTTCACATTGGGATCAGTTTTCTGAGTCACCAGTTCAGCCCTGATGTGATCAGAGGCTGGCATAAATGTGTGATCAGAGGCTGCTATAAATGATGGAATCAAGCTCCAAGTTTTACATCAGCATTCATGGCTGGGTATGCACTAGCCTCCTTTCTTGCACTGTCAGGAGGCTGGAGTTCACGTTTTGTGGTTGGTCAGAACTTGTTGCCTTAAGTGGTTGGATAGGAGCTGTGCAGAAGGCATAATCCCTATCCAGGAGGCTAGTTGGGAGAATGGGTATTAATAAAGTTGAGCTTTATGTCTTGTAAATAATAGAAATATAGGAAATAATAGTGAATAATACTATTAATAAGCTTTACCTAGCAATAATACTATTAGTAAAGCTTACTTATACCTGTAGAACACTACTCCACAAAAATCATAGAATATATGTGGTATCATAAAAACACTTTTTTCTAAATGGCCAATTTTTAAAATATCATATATGTCTAATTAACTGTCTACAATGCAAATACATTTAGAAGTCATTTTCAAGACAATAACTTTAAAAGTCATAAATGTAGAATTTTAATACATACTCATGAAATTTAAAATAAAGTTACAATGTTATAATATGAAAGGAGTGCTAAATTCTGGTGTTCAATGGCATAGCATGGTGAATGCAGTTTGAAAATAGTGTATTTTATATGTTAAAATAGCTAGAAGAGAGAATTTTGAATAAAATCAACAAAAGGAAATAATTAAAGTATAAAGTGATAGATATACTAATTAACCTGAGTTAATCATTAATCAAATGTAGAAAAGAATCAAAGTATCACATTATCTCATAAATATGTACAATTATTACGTGTCAAACAAAAATTTAAAATAACATTAAGCCAGGCATGGAGGCGCATGCTTGTAATCCCCGTGCTTAGGAGGCAGAGACAGGAGGATCCCGCAGGTTCCAAGCCATCTTCACTGGCTTAAGAGACCCTGTTTCCAAATAAAATAGGTCTGGGAGTGTAGCCTAAAGGTAGAAGAGTTTCCAGGAACCCCAGTACCACAAATAAATAAATAAATAAATAAATAAATAAATAAATAAATAGGCAGCCTCAGCTACTGAGTGAGGCTCTCAGCAACTTAGTGAGACCCTGTTTTCAAATAAAAGTATATATATATAAAAAAAATAGGTCTGGGACTATAGCCCAGAGGTAGAAAAGTCCCGGGGTTCCACCCCCAATACCACAAGAAAAAAAAATAACATTAAGTCAAAATGGAAAAAGGTATTACTAAAAAAACCAAAAAGTGGATCTGTATATCTAGATAATAATATGATCACAAAAATAACTATGATTAATTTAAAAGTATTTTCAATGGGATATACATTGTGGACAAGAAAGTTTATAAAAAATGTTAAGCTATGCTCAATAATCATAATGTTAACATAATACTGCTATTGTTATTCTGAAAATATTGAGTGTGTAGGTACACACACAAACATGTGTCCATGTGTGTGTTTCAAGAAAGAGGCTTCTACTGGCCAAAGATGAGACAATTTGAGTATCAGGAAGAATAACATTGTTAGTACTAAATGACTACTTTGTCAACATATTTGCCAGTAAACACTATGAATATATGTTCTAGAAATACATGAATATGTGTGAGCATGAATTGTTTTATAATTTTTCAGCATCAATAAAATATGTGCATGTATTTCACTGTCACCACGATTTATATTATGATGTGAGACGAAAATGCACTAATAAAAGCATATTTAAAAATGAAAAGAAATTCAGATCTAAGAATTAAATTAAATAAAGTAATTTAAAATAAAAAAACAAGCTGGGTGTGGTGGCGCACACTTGTAATCCCCGCGTTTGGGAGGCAGAGACAGGAGGATCGTGCTGGTTCGGAGCCAGCCTCGCTGGCTTAAGAGACCCTGTTTCCACATAAAAAAGTAAAAAAATAGGTCTGGGAGTGTAGCCCGTGGGAGTGTATCCCAGAGGTAGAAGGGCTTCCAGGAACCCCAGTACCACCAAAATATAAAAATAAAAATAAAATAAAATAAAATAAAATAAAAAACTGAATTCTACATCCCCAACAATTCCTAAGAATCATTATTTATAGTCACTGTAAATAATATGTTTTTAGAGGTTTATAAAAGAAATTAAAACATTTGGGCAAAGATATGTAATGATACTTAATCATTAATTACATTAAATGAATTGTGTTTTCTAGTTAAAATCAATGATTGTAATTGGATTTTTTTTAAAAAAAAATTGTGCTATGAATAATGAGTACCCCTAAAATAAAGCAATCAGAAATTTTGAAATGAGAGAAAAAATATTCGTCAAAGAAAACTGTCTTAAAGAATAGTATATTTCTCTGCTAATATTAGACAAAATAGCCTTTAAGATAAAAATGTAACTAGAGATAAAGCTGACTAACTAATCAAGATAAACAGTATTATGAACCATATAAATATAATTTAAATTTGTATATACTTAAATTTTTTCTAAATAAATAATACAACATTCACAATAAATTATGAAAGTAGATAGGTAAAGCCAAGCTAAAGAACCTTTCATGTAAAAGTGAAAGTTTTCAGCAGAAAATTATTTTGAGTTTCAAGAGAGGTAATTGTGCAACTCCTTAAACAACAAAGTGCATCCATATCAATAAGCACCAAATAAGCCAGGCATGGTGTTACACGCATGTAACCCCAGCATTCGGGAGGCTAGGACAGGAGGATCACAGTTTGTGGATAGCCTCAGCTACTTAGCGAGGCCCTTTACAACTCAGTGAGACCCTGTTTCAAAATAAGGAATAAAAAATAGGGCTGGGTGTGTAGCTCGGAGGTAGAATGCCCCTGGGTTCCATCCCCAGTACTTAAAAAAAAAAAAAAAAAGCACCAAATACCAGTTTCATCTATACAAAAACAATGGTTTTAAAGAACACTTAAATTTAAGGTTCTATAAGATAAGTCAACAAAGAAACCCAAAAGTAGAAAGAAAATGAAAAGAATATTTTTAAAATTTATTTACCTATGTTTGTTGTACACTTTTTGTAGAGACTTTGTGCAAGTCATGGGGTATAAAACGGCAAAAGAAAATATAGTATTAATGTTGGCAACATTGATATACACCCATGCTTAGCTTCATGGATAAAGAAGATTATATAAATAAATGGCTTTTTGTATAAATGACTGATTCCAAAACTGAGGCAGGAAATATATGACAATCCTGTAGTATCTTGTAGTTCCACAAAGAAGGTGATTGCAGAACACACACATCTACACACATGTTACACATATGGATGAGAATCTATTCAAAGGATTCAGAAGCCAACTGAAAGATCTTCTGCTAGCCAAAGCTGAAAATTTTGAGAATTGAATGTCTTCTAACACAATGTGGGAAATAAATACCTATGAGTCAATATTGTAGATAAACGATTGTATAAATGAATAAAGAAGAAGAGGCAAATTTCCCCTGAGGAGAATTTCAAGGGACTTTTGTGGATACTTCATCCTCTGGAAGTCGATCATAACTCCCACTCCTGCAGTATGGCTGTGCAGACTAACCTCCCTTTTAGGAAGACAGCATGGCAAGACAGGTGGACCAGTGACTAACACTGGTGAAGTGAGCATGTCAATACCAGCCGTGACCAATCCTGTTGATCTGATGACCTTATACTCTGGCCATGATTTGATGAAAGTGGCATTTTACTTCTGTTAATTTCCTCCCAAACTCATAACCTTGGTCCAATCCTGAGAGAAACATCAGCCAAATCCCAGGTGAGGAAGTTGAAATACACCTGACACTCTTTGGTGTCAAAATTAGGTAAACACACATTTGAACAAAACAGGAACAAGAAGCTGCTAAACGTAGCCTTTTCGTTCCCCAAAATTAACAAATTTCATTCCAGTCCCATTATTTTTGTTAATATACATTTATTGGTGCATTGTAATTATATATTATAGTAAGGTTCAAAGTGATACAAGCATATATGCCCACAGCACTTGGTGCATTTCTCACCATATCCCATCCCATTCTCTACCCCTCATAAGACTGGTAGTGACAACTTTACATACGGAAATAGCATAATTTGCACTGTTATCTTCATCAAGCCTCTTTCCATTCCCAGCCTCCCTCACTCAATCCCCTTCCACTATCCTAATGGGGGAGTAAATAGAGATCTCATTATATGAAAATAACAACACTGTTTTAAAAATTGGCATTTAACTTTTAATAGGATGGAGGTAAATGTTAATCTGAAAGATCCATGAAAAAGTATTCTCACTCAGAAGCTGAGAAAGTTAGCCAAGGAAATATGAATTTGGATATGGGATTAAAGGAATATAGTATGCTTTGTGAACAACCTCATTGAGGAGAAAGCAACCATAAGGGCTTTGACCTAGAAAGATACTATGCAATAAACATGTTTTTGTGTTGTGTTTATTCTTACAGTTAATATCTATCTCTATGATTTTTACTTTGTTTTCCTTTAGTCAATCATTCTCGAGCTGGTCATTCAAAGGAAGTTTTACAGAATTTAAAATGACTCTGAAAATGCCATAAACTATCCAGGAGCCCAAAACATTGCAAGAGTATAGACAAAAGTCGAGATCTTGAATTCTTGGATAATTTATTGGAAAAAATACAAAAGATTAAAAGGATAAAATCATGAAATTGGAAAATGATAACTATAATTCATGTATTATAGTTTTTATAGTTTCAGCAATAATTTGTCTCAACCTCAATTCTCATTTAGACTTTTCACCTCTTGAAAGCAACGCAGTCAGATTGACTTTTTACTTTTCTTTGTGGTACCAGGAATGGATGGAAGCCAAGGGCATTATACCTCTGAGTACCACTACCAGCCTGATTTTTTATTCTTTATTTTGAAACAGGAGATATCACAACTGACATTGCAGAAGTCCAGAGGATTATCGAAAAACTATACTCCAACAAAATGGAAAATCTGGAAGAAATGGACAACTTTCTAGATAAATACAACCTTCCTAAACTAAGTGAAGGAGACATAGAAAACTTCAACCAACCAATAGCAATCAAAGAGATTGAAACGGCAATAAAGACATTACCATCAAAGAAAAGCCAAAGACCAGATGGCTTCCCAGGTGAAGGTTTTCTATAAAACCTTTGTAGAAGACCTGATCCTGATACTACTCAATCTATTTTGCAAAATAGAGAGAAATGGGACTATCCCAAATACAGTCTATGAAGCCAACATCACATTAATACCAAAACCAAATAAAGACAGTTCAAGGAAGGAAAATTACAGGCCTATATCTTTGATGAATTTGGACACAGAACTATTAAACAAAATACTAGCAACACACATTCAAAACCATATCACGAAAAGCATACACCAGGACCAGATAGGCTTCATCCCAGGGATGCAAGGCTGGTTCAACATATGAAAATCAATCCATGTAATACATCACATAAACAGATCCAAAGACAAAAATTACATGATCATTTCATTAGATGCTGAAAAAGCCTTTGATAAAGTCCAACATCCATTTATGATAAAAGCACTGCAGAGAATTTAAATAAAAGGAACATACCTCAACATCATAAAGGCAATCTACAATAAGCCTACAGCCAACATCATATTAAATGGGGAAAAACTTTGAGAATTCTACAAAGAAAACAATAAAACATTGAAATAAAAAATCGAAGAACATCATAGAAGATGGAAAGATCTTCCCTGTTCATGGACAGGCAGAATAAATATTATTAAAATGGCCATACTCCCCAAAGTGATTTACAGATTCAATGCAATACCCATTAAGTTACCAAAATCATTCCATACAGACATAGAAAAATCAGTCCTTAAATTCATTTGGAACTCCAAAAAAACCAGAATAGCCAAGTAGTTCTCAGCAAAAAAAAAAAAAAAAACATGCAGGAGGAATCACAATACCTGACTTTAAACTATACTACAAATCCATTGTAATAAAAACAGCATGGTACTGGCAAAACAACAACAACAACCACAACCACAACAACAACAACAACAACAACAGATACATAGACCAATGGAGCAGAATCAAAGACCCAGAAACAAGTCCACACACTTTCAGCCAATTGATTTTTGACAAAGGGGCCAAAAACATACACTGGGAAAAAAGCCTGTTCAACAAATGGTGTTGGCAAAACTGGTAACCATATGCAGAAAATTGGAAATTAATCCCACTTTCTCACCCTGTACAAAAGTCAATTCAAGATGGATCAAAGACTTGGAAATTAAACCAGGAACCTTGAAGCTCCTTGAAGAGGGCATAGGTCCAAAACTGCAACACATAGGCACAGATAAACACTTTCTCAACAAGACCCCAAAGGCACAACAAATTAAAAGGAGAATAAATACGTGAGATTGCATGAAACTGAAGAGCTTCTGTTTAGCAAAGGAAACTATCAAGAACCTCAATCAAGAGCCAACAAAATGGGAGAAGATTTTTGTCACCTTCCCCTCTGATAGAGGACTAATATCTAGAATATACAGAGAACTCAAGAAACTCAACACTAAGAAAACAAAGCATCCAATAACAAAATGGGCAAATGAACTAAATAGACACTTCACAAAAAAAGAAATTCAAATGGCCAATAAGTGCATGAAAAATTGCTCAACATCACTGGCAATCAGAGAGATGCAAATCAAAACTACCCTGAGATTTCACCTAACTCCAACTAGAATGGCAATAATTCAAAGCACAAACAACAACAAATGCTGGTGATGATGTGGAGAAATGGGAACTCTAAAACATTGTTGGTGGGATTGCAAATTAGTGCAACGACTTTGGAAGACAATATGGAGAATCTTCAGAAGAATGGGAACAAATCTACCATTTGATCCAGCAATACCACTTCTGGTATCGACCCAAAAGATAGGAAACCAAACTACCAAACTAATGCATGTGTATCTAAGTTCATAGCTTCACAGTCACCACAGCCAAACTATGGAACCAGTCAAGATGTCTATCAACAGATGAATGGATTACAAAATTATGGGATATGTACACAATGGAATTTTACTCAGCCATTAATAAAAACTCAATTACATCATTTTCAGGGAAATGGATGGAATTGGAGGACATTATGCTAAGTGAGATTAGTCAGTCACAAAAACTAAGAAATCAGATGCTTTCCCTAATATTTGAGAGCTAGGAAAAATGGGTCATAGGAAGAACTCTAGATGAAAAAGGAAATCCTATAGAGGAGCAAACAAGACAACCTAAAGGAGGAGAAAAGAGGGGGTTAGAGGAAAATCTCTAAAACACACAATGTACTTAAATATATCGAAGTCAACGACTAAGCCAAGCAAGGGAAGGAGGGACGGGGAGGGAATGGGGTGGGAATTGGGTAGGGGTTAAATCAGTGATGTGTACATGTATGTACACAGAAGTTATTTTTACCCCAATATGATGTATGAATATAATGCACCAATAAAAAATTTAAAAAGAAAAAAGAGGAAATAAAGGAAAATAAAGATCAATGAAATCAAATACTGATTCAAAAAGATCAATAAAATTTATGCTATGAGCCGGGCGTGGTGGCGCACGCTTGTAATCCTCGCTCTTGGGAGGCAGAGACAGGAGGATCGCACAGGTCCTAAGCCAGCCCCGCAGGCGTAAGAGAGCCTGTTTCAAAAATATAAAATAGGTCTGGGAGTGTAGCCCGGAGGTAGAAGGGCTTCCAGGAACCCCAGTACCACTAAAAAAAAAAAAAAAAAAAAAAAAAAATTATGCTGTTTATGGTCCCTATTGACAAGATGTCAATTATCCCTAAATTTACCTCTAGATTCAACTTAAACCTAATTAAAGTTTCCAGCAAGAAATTAATAGAAATTACAACAGTTGATTAATTTGAATTCCATAGGTTTTGTGGTTATCTCACTTATTTTCCTTATATTTGTAACTTGTGCCTTCTTTTTCTTTTAATCAGTCTTGTAAGGAGCCTATTGTTATTTAGTTTTGGCTTTTTAAATTTGGGCTCTTTAAATTTTTTCTATCAATGCACTCTTCATGTTTCTAGGGACACATTTAGAAATACATTGCCATTTTACAATGTAGATGAAAAAAGTCTAGTTCTAGTAAACAAAAATAAAATACTGACTAAATCTATGATTTGCTATTTACTCACACATTACATTTTTACATTACAATATTTTTTCATTATAAGTATATATTATTACCCAAATTTCCTTTATTATTTTCTATAGCATTTAGTTTAGATTTCCTCCTTTGATGAGAATTATTTGAAGCCATTTAGAGACACATGAAAATTTGGATGTTACCTTAAGTTAAATTATGCCATACCTCAAAATATACTGGCTTAGTTTTGGTCATGGTATATTTCCTTTGCTGTTCAGGAGAGGGCTCTGTTCATCTTAGTTATCATTCACTCAAGCCAAGGTGAATTTTTAAATGTTATAATTTCTATAATGGCTGGAAAATAACTCTTTGAGGAATTTTCTATTTAAAAATAAATGACCTGGCCCATTAATGACATAAGTTACTTCTGATCTTTGCTGTTTAGGAGTTTCCCACACATAAAATGAGCAGAAAGTATTTCTACATGCTCCAAACTAAAATTACTTACTGAACAGTACTTATAAGTACTAAATTTTACACTTTGGTTTTCACCCAGAAAAAAAGGAAAGGAGATTAAAAATAGTAATGTTTTCACCAATTATCATTAACTGTATAAATAATTTTAAAAAGAGTAGAAAATATTGTTATCAATAATTATTTGTCACAAAGATATCAATGACATATATACATATGTATATACATATATCTTTATCTTTGTGTATTATAAATTTTTTATAATAGATGCATATATTTTTGGTTTTTAAAATTAGTTAAAATATAGAAAAATAAAAATAAACAAATAAATTGTGGCATGATTGTACCATAATATCCAGCAATGAATCAAGTACTCTGAGTATTTGTGTCCCTATCATTCTGGACTTTATCATGATATGAGATTACAATGCATTAAGAAAAGTATATTAAAAAGGAAAAAAAATAAATGAACTATTACCACATGTAAAAAAATAAAAATAAAACAAATCTGTCTTTAAAAAATAAAATTCAGTGGAATGTTCATTTTTTTCTGCATATTTTCCAGTTTTCTTCCTTTAATACTCCTGGATTAAGTTTATTTTAGTCACTGGGCATATGTGAAGTGGATAAAACTCTCAGGCATCGATTCAAAAGAAATTGGTAGTTAAAGTACATGCTAAAAATCCACTTCCAGTTGAAATCTATCTACAGTTACACACAAAAAATATTCAAAGTATTTTTCTCTATTTCAAATATGCAGAAGAGAATCATAGTTGAAATTTTATTGAGATGATCTCAGGAGGAACATTAAGTATTATAAATAAAATCAAATCAGAGTAAAAATTGAGAGCAACAACAAAGAAGAAATTGAGATAATGTATTATATTTGAGTGAAAACTGCTATCCAGTAAGTGCTGCTTAATAGGTAGTTAACACTTATGGACATATTAAAAGCCGGATTCATAGGTTTGTATTTAATTACTGATTGAACTATGAATAGTTGCTAAAGAGATGACACATTTCAAACAGATTCTCTTTACTTGTGTTAATTGCTAAATAAACGGATGAGCCAGTGAATGAATCCATTTGGGTTTCCTATTAGATCAATTCTTTTTGTTTTTGTGTATGGGGGATTGAACCCAGCTGCATTCTACCTCTGAACTGCAACCCTGGCTCAATTTTACTTTTTATTTTAAAACAGGTTTTCACCAAGTTAGTAAGGCTAGTTTCAAACCTGAGATCCTCCTGTCTTAGTCTCTCAAGTACTGGGTTTACAAAGCCTTCACTACACCTGGGTTTAAGGTCAACTTTTGAGTGCATCTTTAAGGACTTTCACTGACCAAATTGCACATCCTGAGAGATGGCTTCTCAAAACCGTGGCAATTGTAATGTGACTTTCCTGAAAAGAATCTTCTTCTGAAATATAGAAATACAATGCTTCAATTCCATTTAAAAAATGGACCTTTTTCATTACTGAGGAAAATGTAAATATGTCCCTCCTATGTTCATCTAGTTTTGTTTAACTTTTGCCATGACATTAAATTCCCCCCCCAACAGACTTTGAAATCACTACTTAATCTTCTAGCAAAATCAGCTCAAGATAAAGTTAGTTAAATAGGTCATAAAACAGGATTTAGTCTGTATCTAAAGTTCTTTTCATTATTAGTGTGTATATAAGAGAGAGAAAAAGAAAGAGAGAAAGAATGACAATATGAATCATGGAGGAAGAAATGAGAGAATTATGACTGCAATTTTTACTGCTGTTTGGAAATGTAGAAACTTCCCTACTTGGTCTTCATGATTATATCTGAGAGAGAGATTTGGATTAAGTCCTCTAATCTTATTTATAAGCTTAGAAAAAGTTACCTAAAAAGAAAAGTAGCCAATTTGCTTCATTATCTTAAAATATTAAGATAAAATATATGACATAGTTTTTGTGGTACTTGGATAAATAAGTACTTAATATATTTTATCTATATATTACTAAAAAATTATAAATTTTATTATTAATAGGCTAAAATATGTCCTTATTGGCTTCCGTGGATGCAAAAAAGACGTGAATTTTTTATCTATGCATATTTACCTTGAATCTGGAGCAAAACTTAGAAGTATAAAGTTAATTTTTCTTATATACAATGGCTTCCAACTTATGGCTTATCTCTCTTCATTAATTCATGTGTTACTAAAGGCAATATCATCATAATTTGCTTTCTTATTGCTTTGCCTCGAATTATGGCAATATCTTTTTGATATAATTCATCAAGACATAGAATAAAAAGTAAATATTTCCAATAACATACAATAAAGATTTATTCACAAATCATGAAAGAAAATGAACATTCATGTCTGTGTGAATCTAGGCCCTACAGATTTTTTTAAACTTTTGTTGGTGCATTTAGTCTCACATCATAATGTAATTCATTGTGATCATGACTTATATGCACAATTTTTAGGAGCACCCAAGCAAATTTATGAATATGACTGCTATGTTAGTGTCATTTACAATAACGCTAAAATCCACCACTGAGCAGGTCAGGCCTTAAATTGAATGTTCAAGGGTTTCAAAAGTTTCTAAAGAAATCGTTATCCATTTTGATCATATATTCATTGCTGATGTCTCTATACTTGCCCACCAGAAATATGCTTTGCTTCTCCTTGACCTAGTTTCTGGAAATTCAATTGATTTTGCTTCAAATAATTATACCACTTGGAAGCTTTCAGGAAATGAATTTCTCAGGTTATTCTGGTGTCAATTCGATCAAACTGGCGCTTGTCTTGCCACTGTGTTCTAACACTGACTCTGCCAGGTAGGCAATCATTGTAAGAGTTATGGCCATTAAAACTAACTTGAGGAATCAAAAGTTGAAATCATATAAATTTTATACTACTTAGCTTATGATAGCATACACAGCTTTGCTCAGTTTTTATTCTTATTTTAAAAATAAAGTGGGCCAAGAGATCCTCTGATCCCTGAACACAGAATTACTGAGCACAATGTAGGCACAGTGCTAAGCTCTGTGACTGTTGACATGAGAAACGTCCCCGTCTCCACCCTAGAGCATTTGTGGCATCACTGAATGGTGAGAACCAGAAGGGGAAAGTGGTCATAAAGTGTTTTATGATGCAAACTATATTGTAATCATGTAAGTAACCCAAAGTATATTTTCTATTTCCGGCAGCAAAAACAAAACAAAACAAAACAAAAACCTAAAGGGCAAAAAAGAGTTACACAAAATAAAAATTGCTGAGAAACTGCTATACAATAAGAACTATGCTATAGTTTTAAATACAAATGTAAATTAATATTTAGAGGCAGAGATAATCATTCTTCATTAATAATTGAGGAGTCTTTCTTAATCAATGAGGAAAATAGGGCTTGAAGGAATAAGCAGCTTGTGCAAAATCATAAAGATCAACTTAGAATTGAACTGAAGGTGTGTAGTATAAAAGAAATAGATCACAACCTCTGCAGTTGTAGAGTACAACTACAAGTTGTAGTTGTATTACTACAAGTTGTAGAGTTGTAGAAAGTGTAAAAATAAATCACCAGAATATTCCTCTAAAGCCCAATAGTTGAATGTGAGGGCAATCTGGCTGCGACATCGGCCATCCCATTGATTGCAAGGGTTGATTTGGCTGATCCGGCTGGCTGGGCTGGTGTCCACTTCCTCCCTCATCGCTCCATGTGTGTCCCTCCAGAAGCTGCACGCTCTGTCACAGAGGATGACCTTCCCTGAACACAGGAGGATGGGTCTTTGGTCAAGGGTATACGAGTAGCTGCGCTCTCCTGCTAGAACCTCTAAACAAGCTCTCAAAGTCCATTTGTAGGAGAATGTAGGGTATTCAAGCTTCCAAGATTCCAGACACATCCAAATGAGGTGCTGCGCGTGGCAGTCTGCCTTTCTTAAAGATAAATAAATAAAGCCCAATAGTCACCTCATTATCTATATCAAAATCATAGATCACTAAATTATAGCTAAATTATAATTATATATTATATATAATTATATTATATTATATATAATAATTAATTATATTAATTATATTATAGCTAAATTATAGCCTCTCTCTCTCTCTCTCTCTCTCTCTCTCTCTCTCTCTGATACAGAGGGGCATTCTACCTCTCAGCTACACCCCCAGCCCTTTTCCATTTTTAAAAAATTTTGAAAAAGGCTCACAGTAAGTTGCTGAGGGTCTTTCTAAATTACTGAGGCTGGCTTTGAACCTGTAATCCTCCTGTTTCAGCTTCCCAGGTACTGGGATTACAGGTGTGTACCATTATGCCCAGCTCTGATTTATTTCTTTTCAGAAACTTGATATTTCAAGATATATTTTAAATATAAAGCCAAACTTAATATTTGAAAATAACCAATTCAAGGAGATCTGAAGAGCTAGGTGTGGTGGTGCATGCCTGTAATCTCAGTACTTGGGAGGCTGAGACAGGAGGATTTGGGTTTGCAGCTAGCCTCAGCTACTTAGTGAGGCCCTCCACAACTTAATGAGACCCTGTTTCAAAAAAAAAAGGAGAATAAAAATTGGATTGTGGGTGTAGTTTGTAGATAGAATGCCATTGGGTTCGATCTCCAGCACCACACTAAAAAAGAAGGTGATACAATACCCATTTCAGGAGGCCAAATCTATGGCCACAATTCTATTCTATTGTAATATTAAAATGCACTATCAAAGAGCAGCTCCAAGCTCCTCAGTAAATGAAATGGAAATATCATGCTAAAATATGGTAACAATCAGTTCATTTGCTTAAATTTACATTTTTGCATCTAACAGTCACTATGTTAAAAAATTTTACTTGAAACTTCACTATTTAAAAAATCTCTGATGTTAAAGCTTTAAAATGCAAATGCACATTATAATACTTTTCTCATTGTCAATTCTTCCTAATACTATTTGCATTATCAAAATAATTATATTCTGATTTTTAAGAAGAGTATCTCATAATTAGAGTTTTATGAAATCACTGTTATAGAATTTGAGTAAATTTCTCTGTGGTTAGTTCTCAGTAGCTCCAGATATCATTATTTTCCTTGTAATTCTAAACCAATTCATATATCAATGAATTTTTTTTTGTGGGTCTGGGGATGGAACCCAGAGGCATTTGACCTCTGAGCTACACCCCTGCCATAATTTTTTTATTCTTTATTTTGAAATAGGGTCACACTTCATTGCGGAGAGCCTCACTAAGTAGCTGAGGCTGTCCATGAACCGCGATCCTCCCATCTCAGACTCCCGAATGCTGGGATTACAAACATGTGCCACCACGCCCAGCTTCAATGAATATTTTAATGAGATATTTTTATTAAAATAAGGAAGATAAAAGATATTTTCTTGCCCTAAATGACTTCACAGTGCAGTTATAGATGTAGACAGACATAAAAATGAGTCAGAAGCTATGAAATGTAGTTTAGCAAATAAAAATGCTTTAAGAAAATAAGAATCCCAAACTTGATGAAGGATATATAGAGGGTAGGCATTGATCATTTAATTTTTGTGTCCTTGGATGTCACGTTGGATAATTTACCTAAAACCAACCCAAAATCTATCAAGAGAGCAGAGGTGGGGATGGGGGGTAGCCCCTGAGTGCAGTCAGCTCACTCTAAGATCCACCTGCCACCTACCTGCCTCACAGCTAAGGTTGTGCTTCCCATGGGCAGGCTCTGTGGATAGAACATCTATATTATGTATAGATGTATTCTAAAAAGGCTGTGGTCCATAAGTAAGGAGAGAGAGCTCAGGGAAAAGAAAGATAAAACCATTGTACAATAGCAAGCAAAGTCTCACAGAAGATAATGGTTAAAACTCACAGGGGCCTCTGGAGGCACTGCAAATCTTATTTCAGGGTTGCCTCATTTGTGGGAAGGAACTCTAAGTATTTCACGTCATGTCATTCATTTCATGAAAGAGAGCCAGGTAAACAAATACATATACTTAAATGGAAAGGAAATATGCAACAAAGGATAAAACTTAACATACTATTTTAATGTTGTACCTTCAATCTCATATGTACCCCCAAATTAAATAAAATTCCATTTATTTCCTTTCTTGATAATCTATACATTTAATTTTTCCCATTAATCTAAAACAATCAACATTTGAAAACATGCAGACATTAGCTAAAATAGTGTACCTTACTCAATTTTTAAAATCACATTTTTTTACTTTGTCCAAAGATTGATATTTATTTTTTGCTATTTCTTAAGGTATTCTGAGAACTCTATGAGCCATAGAAATTAGCAGAGATGTTTGACTTTCTGATTTTTATCCATTTTATTTTTCATTAAAAATCTCAACTCGATTCCAGTTTATACCTTTGTCAAGAACAAAATTCATAATTCTTTTTTATATTCTAGGAAAAATATTTAATCTGAATAGGAAAATCAGTCTACCACATATTTTATGCATACTAGATGAATATAAACTTCAAAATATTAATTTAAATAAGTTCAAGAACCCAGTCTATTATTTAAAATTTAAAAACCATTTTAGAAGCAATGTTTCAAAATGCAGAAACATCAGAATTAAATTATTTGGCACAAAGTTTCTTCACAGTTACTTTTTAATTAGTGCCATTTCCAGCTGCTGATTTTCAATCATAAACCTGAAAGCCTCTGATGTGCCATCTATAAATAAATGGCTGATGACTGGAATCAGTATCTTTTCCCAAGGAAGCAGAAAAGACCTTGACTTTTTTTTTCATTAGCACTGGCAGGTGGATTTAATAGAATATATGACCCCAGTGCTTGATATGAGGAAAAAGTTAAGATGGACCAACTACTATGCTAAGATCAGACACAGAAAGGATTCAGTCTTTCATTAGCTCATATACTAAAGTAATTTCTGTAAAGCAATTTCTGTAATAAAATGGTTAAGAATGTACTTTCTGGAGCCAGCCTTCCTCAATTTCATTCTTGGCTCCAGTCCTTATAAATATGTCTTTAGATATGCTACCTATCCTCTCTCTGCTTTAGATGAGCCAATACACATAGGGTTTGTAATACTTAAATTCCAATGTTTTTGTTTTTTGTTTTTGTTTTTTGTTTTTTGGTGGTACTAGGGTTCCTAGAAACCCTTCTACCTCTGGGAAACAGGGTCTCTTAAGCCAGTGAGACTGGCTTCGAATCTTCACAATTCTCCTGTCTCTGCCTCTCACTCAAGGGGATTACAAGCCTGTGCCACCACGCCTGGCTTGTACAATATTTTAAAGATAACGAGTTAACAAAACCAGGAGCTTCCATTGTGTCTGTACTGAGAAAAAAATTATTGAACTAGATTTGAAAAAAAAGCTAATTAAATTGTTGAATACAATCTGTCACAACTATGTGTTGAGTTAATTGGAGTTCATCAATGAAACCCTCTGGTTGGGTTAGCTGTGTGTACATAGCTTATTATACCAGCCAATGTCCTTCCCAAGTCACTGCACTCATAAGACTTTTTTCACCAAACATATTCAACGTGAATTTTTTTCCGTCATAAAATTAGTCTGTGTGTGTGTGTGTGTGTGTGTGTGTGTGTGTGTATGTGTGTGGTGCTGGGAATGGAACCCAAAGGCGTTCTACCTCCGGGCCCACACTCTCAGACCTATTTTCTATTTTTATTTGGAAACAGGGTCTCACTAAGTTGCTGACAGCCTCACTTAGTAGCTGAGGCTGGCTTCGAACCTGTGAGATCCTCCTGTCTCAGCTTCCCAAGCACTGGGATTACAAGCATGCACCACCACGCCCAGCTCTAGACATATAATTTTGATAGACATTATAAATTATTCATCAGTTCAATGACTTCTTAAGAAATGGCATATCTCTCAAATATACTTTTTCCATCTCTAAAATCTAAAAAATCAACTATCCACCTGGAATTTTTTTATTCATTCATTTAACATCAGTATTTGGATGAAAGAAAACTCATCAAATACAGACCATTTCAGGCACAAATGGAAACTGAATCAAAATAGGAATGAGTTAATAAAAAGTGGTCTATAAGTCTCCTCAGGATATGAGATTACCTAGTAATACCTATTGAATCCACCATATAATACAGCTATACCACTTCTGGATGTCTTTCCAAAGAGAATAAAACCAGAATATTATAGTAATACATGCATATTCATTTTTTTTTTTTTTGCAGGCCTGGGGATGGAACCCAGAGGCATTTGACCTCCAAGCTACATCCCCTGCCCTATTTTTTTCCCCTTAATTTGAACCAGGGTCTCACTAAGTTGCAGAGAGCCTCACTAAGTAGCTGAGGCTGACAGCAAACCGTGATCCTCCAGTCTCAGCCTCCCTAATGCTGAGATTACAAGCATGCGCCACCATGCTCGGCTGCGTATCCATTTTTATAGCAGCACAATTCAAAATAGCTAAATATAAAACCAACCTAGTTGTCCATCGACAGATTTATGTATTATAAAACTATGGGATATACACACAATAGAATTCTGCTCAGCAATAAAGAACAGAATTATGTCATTTGCAGGAAAATGGATGGACCTGAAAACATTATGTTAAATGAGATCCACCAGTCACAAAAAGTGAAGCGTCATATGTTTTCTCTCATCTGCAGAAGCCAGGGAGTAATCAAGGTACCAGAGGGACTTCAGATAATGGAAGATAAAGTCCAGTGAAGCCAGGGAGGTGGTCTATACGAAGAGGGTGTGGGAGATGGAGAATCAATATTAACAAAGGAATCACTTCCACTGACATCATGTACGTATGTGAGAATACCAATGCCAAGTTCAATATTCTCTTTGGAGAAAGGAAGAGTGGAGAGGGAGCAAAGAGGGTGAGGGGGGAGCACCAAGCTCTGTGGGCCTGGATGTCACTACCACTATGAATTACATCACAAGGTGAGACTATAATGTCAATACAAGTATAAAAATAAACTTACACACACACATATATGTATATATAACAAAAATAGAAATATTTTTCCTCCTGCCTACCACCTTTGTCCCCATACCCTCTAGTTCGCTCTACTGAAATCTCTAGCTATAAGCATGTGGATTTATTTCTGTGTTTTCTATTCGGCTCCATTGTCTATGTGTCTGTTTTTGTGCCAATAAAATTTTATTACTATAGCTCTGTAGTATACGTCTAAGGTATCATGATACCTACTGGGTGCTTTTGTGTGTGCGTACGTGTGTGTGTGTGTGTGTGTGTGTGTGTGTGTGTGTGTGTTACTAAGGATTGAGTCCAGGGGCATTCTACCTTTAAGCTACATACCCAACCCTATTTTTTATTTTATTTTAAAATGGAGTCTCACTAAGTTGTGTAGGGCCTTACTAAGTAGGTAAGGCTAGCTGGGAACTTGTAATCCTCCTGTCTTAGCCTCCCAAGTACTGGGATTACAAGTGTGTGCCACCATACCTGGCCTGAACACTTATTATTGCTAAGAATTGCTTTTGCTATTCTGGTTTTTTTTGTTTTTCCATATCAATTTTAGAACTTATTTTTGGGGTTCTTTTGTTAGATATTTGTTATAACCTCATAAAGTTTTATAACCTAAAACTTAATACTACAAAAAATACTACCAAAGACTTGATTTCCCTGTTACCTATATTTCTACTTCCTTCAGTCTTATATATTTCAGTAAATGACCACTGTCCACTTTGTCATATTTACAAACCAAAACTCAGAATCCAAACTTAATTCATCTCCCTCCCATGCCTGTATCTAAGAACATCAGTAAGACCTGTCAATGCTAACATTAAAATATATCCCAGTTAACCCAGGACTCTGTCTTATGTCTGTTATTCTAAGATTGAGCCAATACATTCTCAAGCTCTTAAAATTATTCTTTCTCTTTTGTTATTAGTTCTTTAATACTTATTTTTCAAATAACAGTAAGCATGATATTCCTGAAATATGTCTTAGCACATATCACTCTGATCATGAACTTAAATAAATTAAATAACTCGAGTTTCTTACCATGTGCTGTGAAGTCCTGGGAACTGTGGTCTCTTCTTTTCTTTCCAAACTCCCCTCAGACAGTTTCACCTCACTGGTTGCACATTGAAGTAACTCTGTTCTTTTGTCAGTTTTGTTGTCTGGCTTTTTCTGGCACTTATAATACCCCTGTACATGTTATTTTTCTGCTAAAAACTAAAAAATACCCATAAAACAAGACATTTACTTGATTAATGAAGGTAATGATATAAAAAATGCGATAGCTACCCTGTTGAGAATTTATGGAAGATAGAAGATGAGGAATGATATCATTCTATTTTTGAATGAAAATAACTGCCAACTTTAAATTCTATAGAAATATTATTTTAAATTCTACAGAAAATATTCTTATAAAGTGGCAGTGGGGAAAAAATCCGAGAGACTTTTTGCTATCATGCCTGCATTAAAAACAATCCTAAAGGCAGTTCATAATAAAAATGGAAAATGAGCTCACCCAGAAACATGAAAAAAAAAAAAAACAGGATAAGATACAAGGGTAAAGGTAAATATAACTAATATGTGGCACCTTAGAGAGGGACAATCACACTTCTTGGTAGTTTTAGATATATGTAGAACTAAAATGTAAAACAACAATGTACCAGCCTAAGGTGATTGTTAAACCAATTCAACATATAATCTCTACTTGGGAGGCTGAGACTAGAGGATTGTAGGCTCATGGCCAGCCTCAGCAACTTTGTGAGGCCCTTCACAAAATAAAAACTAAAATATACCTGGAGGTGTAATTCAGAGGTAAATGCTTTTTGGTTCAATTCCCAGTACTCCCCCAACACACACACACACACACACAATAATCCTAGCATTGTCCAGACTCAATGAATCTATTCTTAGGTAAAAACCTAGTGCATTCATTTACCAAAGACAGGCACAAAAATGCATATTGCAGCACTATTAATAATAAAAATTACAAGCAAAGCGATAAGTAGAACTCAACATTACATCCTGCCAATTTAGTAGCCGTACCCCTACCCTCCAATGTGGCAAATGAAATAAATGAATCTGGTAATACCTGTTCAATTACTTTGAAAAAGACAAGTCTTTAACTTTTTTAAGTGAGTTTTTGAAGAAAGTCGAGAAGCTGTCTTTTTCTTTTTCTTCATTTTGCTCTGTCTCAGAACCAGAATATTTTTTTTATCACAGCTTTCCATATTATTTGGGAATATGGATAAATCCATAGAATCCCATGCTGAATCTAAAGCTGTGGTTTTCCAATAACATGGATTAAATACTCTTAAATTAGGTCTTTATATAGTTATAAAGTTAGTCACACAGGTCTTTAATACCAAGAAAAAAACCTGAATACTCAAATGCACTTTTTCTTACAGAATATACACAGATATGTAGTGTCACTCTCTCTAAGTTGTTCTTAAAGAAGTGAATCATGCAGCTCCCTATTCATGTTTGACCTTTGCTCTTTTTAGTCAATATCTATAATGAGCCAGAAACTGATGCCCTCATTCATCCTGCTTATTCATAACTGAACTCTAATACTTTATTCTACTTATTTCTTTACTTTTTTATTCTTTCATCAGTTTTGCCTTCCCTCAAATCCCAAGACCTCGTCAGTCTTGTCTCTAATATTGCATTCTTTGGTCTTTTGTTTATACTTCACAGTTTCATAATAAAACATTATATATAAAGTATACCAATTAAAATTCATTTAAGCCGGGCTTGTAATCCCAGTGCTTGGGAGGCTGAGACAGGAGGATCCCACAGGTTCGAAGCCTGCCTCAGCTACTTAGTGAGGCTCTCAGCAACTTAGTGAGACCCTGTTTCTAAATAAAGTATAAAATAGGTCTGGGAGTATAGCCTGGAGGTAGAAAGCCTCTAGGTTCCACCCCAGTACCACCAAAAAATAAATTAAAAAATAAAATCCATTTAAATTATTTTTACCTTGATGCGTAATCAAGACTTCACTAGGGAAAAATGTGTATTTTCAACTAAAAATACTTAATGTCTCTCTCTTTCCTTAGTAGTTAACATCTGAGTATAAAAAAGTAGCAACAAAAATCTTATTAACAGAAAATGTATTCAAAAGATTATGCTGTCATGAAGTACTTTCTGCTTGAATACAAGAGTAGAAAGTACACTAATCACATTCTTGGTGTGCAAAATTGAGAAGAAAATTAGCACCTTTAAGTGCAGTCCAAAGACATTAAAATGTCAGACTCACAATATTTTTTCCAATTCGCTCCTTTTCACTGATTATAAAAAATGGTGATAAATATTAAGAAAATATTTTTTTCAGGTGGTGTTTTTCAAACTACATAGATGTTCTAAAAATTCAAAACTACAGTTTAATCTATTGGAAGTGAAGCTTTCAATAATAAACAGTGTAATAAGGAATTGCTAAGGAACCTGTGTTGCTTTTGCAGGTAGACAAGAAATAGAAAACTGTTAAGAGTCATTATAGATTGTTATAACTTTGAAAATAGAATTTTGAGCAAGACTAGCTCTAATGGTTTGGATTTAGAAAGGCCCCCTTGCCCTCATGAAAACAAAGTAGCAGGACTTGGTTGTTATGGAGGGGTCCCTGGGAATGTGGTCTTGGGGATTGTATGATTCTTCCACCCCCTGTGCACTCGCTCATTCTCTCTCTCTCTCTCTCTCTCTCTCTCTCTCTCTCTCTTTCTTTCTTTCTTTCTTTCTTTCTTTCTTTCTCTATCTGGCTTTAATCCTCTCTGACGTGAGAGCAGAGCCCTTGTGCTGTGTTCTTGTGTTCTCTTCTCTCTGCTTCCTATAATTATGCCCTAAGCTTCACAGGCATAGCATCATATGGATTGAACTACGAAATGTCCAAAAACAGTAAGCAAATAAATCTTTCTCTAAGTTGTGTGATCAGGTTTATTGGGTCATAGCCATGAAAATGTTGACCTAGACACAAGCCATAGACATAATAAAGACAGCATATATAGTAAGTCTTTTCATCAAAAAGTTCCCAGTTCTCCCATTTATTACCTCAGCCAGCTTTCAGAAGTATATATTCCTGGACTTCTACCACCTTGTAGAAATTAATACTTTTGGACTATAGTTGACCTAGGGCTAACTGAAATTATGATAAGCCAAGTCATGAAAAGAAAAGACTATTATAACTATAAATAAGCAAAATATTTTTCTAGTAGTACTCTTAATTGAAATTACAAAGCTTATAAATTCAGCTACAGTAGTTCCATAAGGTTGGCATACCCTGGAAGCATCTAGTAAGAGGAGAAGAATGTTGATCCCTTCTCTTGGTTAAGAGATTAAAAAAGAAATATTAAAACCTAGACATCTAACTTAGAGGAGAACAAGTAAGTTCTGTCTTTATCTGTGGTCACTAGATACATTTCCTTGTCTTTTTTTCAGTGAATTTGGCAATATGTCTAATATATATTGAACACTTGTTATATATTGCATCTGTATAAAACAAGACATGAGCCAGGTGTGGTGGCACACACTTGTAATCCCAGCATTTGGGAGGCTGAGACAGGAGAATTGTGGTTCGCAGACAGCCTCAGCTGCTACTACTTAGTGAGACCTTTTGCAACCCAGTGAGAGCCTGTTTCAAAATAAAGAATGAAAAAAAGGACTGGGGGTATAGCTCAGAGGTAGAATGCCCCTGGGTTCCATCTTCAGTAATCCCCCTAAAAGAAGCAAGGCATGACTTTCCATCAAGGAGATGATAATATAAAATTATAAAATACCTTTTACTACCCACCCAAATATGTACACAGGTACTCATAATAAAAAGTATATTGCAGGTGGAACCCTAGTGACAATGTAAGAAAAATATTGTAGGAGACAAGGAGACATTGATATAGATGAGAGGGTGATGGAAGGATTGGGGTTCTGGGCAGAATTTCTTAAGCACAAATGGAAGCCAGAGCAGTGCAGGTGGAGAGATGCTTGTATGGAAGGAAGGCTGGTGAGGACACTAGGTAGATAGTAGTAACAAACACTACCTTAACATTTAGTAGCCATTGTGTATTACTATACTGATTGACTTCCTTAAGTATTTTAATCTACCCATGGAGAGAGTGAAACAAATGAAGAGAAGATGAAGCCAAATACTCAAAGGCACTGAATAGTGTATGTAGTTGATATTCTGTATTATATAAAAAGGCCAAGCAAGTTTGAGCAAACTGGCAATGTGAGCCTAACTGTGCTTCAGAACAGTTAGCCTTACTGTAGAAAATAGCATGTATTTTAGGAGAGAAAATCAAGTGTTATAGAAACAGGTGATTTTATCAGACCAAGAGAAAAGTAATGATGATCAAATAAGGTCTTAGTTTTCTCATTTACAAGTATAATAGTTTGGCCAGGCTCTATCAAAGCCATATTCAGCTCCACAATAAAACAACAGAAACCTACAGAGAATAGAGAATTGAGAAGAAGTAAGCACATTCTTCTGTATGTTAGAGGCGCTCTACCATTTTTAAGGTCATATAGTGGGTTTTCTCAGGCCTTTCCTCATTACACAAAAGCTACTAACATTGCTTATGAATTTTCAGTGAGAAGAGCCTTACCCAGAAATACCCTTCTCTGAACCTATGAGCCTTAGTCAAAGTTTAAGGCCTTCTCCCATGTGCCACAGGTACAGTCCTTATTAGAAATCAAGGGAAAGTGCTTGTACAATCTTTTCTCTGTTTCACGGGGCATATTACATTCCAGTGTTCTACTCACCCAGCATTCCAGTATGCACTTGAGTCTTGTTTATCTGATATTCTACATATAAATGTTTGTGAATATTTTGGCATATTCATGTATAGGGAGGACAACTAGGCATGTCTAGTAAATTTAGGAGAAAAAAAGATCAATAATTCTGCAAGCTGGGTAGAAACAGACTTAGGAGTAAATGGATAGTAGAATTATTAAGACTGTAGTCATACCCTCTTGAGAAACCTGTTTTGATTATTCTTCTTCTGCATGAGGTATCTCTTTTGAGTACATAGTTCCAAAGGGCAGAAGGTATTTTGTCTTTTTAGAGTTTGTGCTGGTTGGTTCCAAATTATTAAAAGGCCAGGTTCATATATCACACCATATGCCAGCATCATTTCGCATAATGACTGGACCTTTTCCTGAGTTAGAAGTAATGTATTATTCACATTTCTATTAGGTCTGATAGCATGATTTCTGATCCAAGAAATTCTGGCAGAATGAGACACTTAAGCAATACCCCTAGAAATGGACATAAAAGAATAGGTTCACAGAAATGTGCAACATAATGTATCTTTCACAGAATAGGTAATTGGAAAAATTTATTTTCTAGGCTAGATTCATAGCAGCAGCTGGACATCATTTTCCTGATGTGAAAACACTGAAAGGAATTAATTAAAATAAGTTCTATAGGAAGAAAAAGGTTAAATTTCAGTATGTTCTGGGGACTTGAGAATAGTCAGAACTGGAAAACCTGACAAATAGACCAACTCACTCTGCTAATGCTAATTGGAGCTAGCTGCTCCAATGCTTTGAAACATTTCTATGACTTCAAATGAGCTACCCTAGAAAGGAAAAAAAGCAGTAGCCAACAGGGAAGAAAGTTTACTTTCCTCTTTATTCTACAGCTTAAGCTGAGCTTTTTGTTCATTTTTAATACTGTAAAAACTACCTCCAAGTTAATCTTTTTATTTATTTATTTATTTATTTATTTATTTATTTGTAGTACTGGGGTTTCTGGAAACCCTCTACCTCCGGGCTACATTCCAAGATCTATTTTTTCATATTTTTATTTGGAAACAGGGTCTCTTAAGCCAGCAAGGATGGCTTCGAACCTGTGGGATCCTCCTGTCTCTGCCTCCCAAGCGCAGGGATTACAAGCGTGCGCCACCACACCTGACCCCAAGTTCATCTTAAATCTCTACTCTTTATCTGTTAATAATCTGTTTTCAGCCCCTTTGTTCAGGTTGTCCCAAGCTCTCTGTTTCCAAGGCATCTTCCTTTTGTGCTTGTCTTTCAATCTCTTGAGATAAGGAGATATCAAGTACAAATTTTCAACGGAATAAAATAAGGGTTTTCTTTTTGTGTGTGTGGTAGTGGGGTTCCTGGAAGCCCTTCTACCTCCGGGCTACACTCCAAGACCTATTTTTATATTTTTATTTGGAAACAGGGTCTCTTAAGCCAGAGCAAGCGGCTGGCTTCGAACCTGCGCGATCCTCCTGTCTCCGCCTCCCAAGCGCGGGGATTACATGCGTGCGCCACCACGCCCGGCAGGGTTTTCTTCTTGATATATGCATTTGGCAGGGGAACTTGCAATAATTAATCTCAGGAAAATGGATCCATGCTAGGATTTATGATAGTCATTAATCATGGGCAAAGAATCTCCAGAGGGTTTGTTCGGGGGGCTGTCTTTTTAAGCTGGTTATGTCTGACAGGTGACAGGTTCAAAAGGATGCTGTGGTGAGAGAACTCTGCTCCATGGTCCATTTACTGTGGAGCACACAAGAGAGCTCAGAACACCAGTGGACTTGTTTTTTTGAATTTTTTAGTACTGGGTATTGAATCCGGGGGTGTTCTAACTCTGAGCTATACTCCCAGCCCTATTTTGATTTTGATTTTGAAATGGGGTCTCTCTAGGTTGCTGAGGGTCTTGGTAAGTTGCTGAGGCTGGTCTCAAACCTGCAATCCTCCTGTCTCAGCCTCCCAAGTACTGGGATTATACCTGTGCACTACTGTGTCCAGCTACTGGTGTCTTTGTTGATAGACAAACCAAACTGTACAAACTAGCAAACTTGAAATTCCAAATTCCCAAAATTTCCTGCTATGTTTCAATAACTGTAAATTAGTCTCTGAGCAGCCAGTTTCAGAAAGTCAAGGGTCAACTTATTCTCTCATATGTGGAAGCTAGAAAAGAATAAGAAAAAGAGACTTTAGTTAAGTGAGGAGAGAAAAAATAATGTGAAGAGAATTGGGGGAGAGAGGTGAAGAGCATAAAAACAAGAAATGAAGAAGGGAACAGTTTAAATAAGTTTACATCCATAAAATTTGGGGGGAAAGAAGGGAAAGGAGGGTTAGTAAATGGAGGAAAATACACCAAGTAGTATGTACACATATGTTTGTATCCCTTTTAATCTCATGATGTATAATTACATTGTCCTAATAAAAGTATAACCCCCTCAAAAAGAAATCAAGAGTCAATATGAACTCTTTTATGATTTTTTGTAAGTTCTAAATTGTTTCTAAATTTCTAAATTGTTTAATTATCTCAAACTGAGTTTGAATCTTCCTATAAGTAGGAATAAGACATAAGAGATTAGAGAATAATTTATATTTTCCTAAGCAAACTTGTATCTTTTCTCCTTAATTTAGCCAGTTCATCTCATTAACTAATTTCTTTCCAATGGGTCCATGAACATACATATAAGTAGCAATTTCTTGTGCTTTACTCATCAGCAAAAGTGATTAACATAGTCACTCAGATCTTTGTGTCCTCTGCAGAGGACCTCCATCCTTTCTTCTGTATTAGACATTTCTGTGCTAACTAGAACACTCTGAACACGAGTATTTTGGTTACAGTAACAACCATGTGTTCTTAGACTCTTCATAAGTTTTATATGCAACATACACACATTCTCAAGAAGGCAGTGAAGAGGGGCTATTTTAACACATTGGTGGAATATAAGCCATAATCAGATATGTTCAAATCCAAATTTTGACACTAACAATGTCTTTTAAATGGCAGTATTTGTATAATCTAGATGATATAATCTAGATGATGAGTAAAATATATAAATTTTCAGTGAAATAAAATACCATTTTCTTCTTGAATGCATCTGGCAAATAGTAACAACTCAATCGTGGCTATTGACTGTCTTTTGAATAATTGAACAGTATTTTGCTTTGATCTTTAGACTGCCAGAGATAGAAAATACTGCAGGCATATGATTTCGATGAAATGTCAATGCTAAGCAGATAAATGACAGAATTCATGTACTTCTACATGTGAAGTCATCAACACTACCAAATAATCATGTAACTTGATTTGCCAGGCTTTCAATAAATCATTTGAGTACTAATGATTTATATTCATTTTCATTATGGAACAACCAAAATAAATGCCAATTTGAAATAGCCTTCAATAAACTTTATTTTCAACTTCATGAATATTCTTGATATTTAAATAAAAGGAATAGCAAAAGTACTGTCCAACATTTTCTAATATGAATGTATTTATACTTATTTAAAATAAAAAATTGGTAACTGCCATAAAAGATTTTGAAATGAATTTTAAATTCTTGGTTGAATAGTCTTATTGAGCCATTAATAATTAAGGTTGTCAGTTGGTTGTTAGGCTGTATTAAAAATATAACAGCAATCATATACAATAGTTTACATAGGGAAGCAGCATTTTTTATTTTTGAGACATCAAACAAATCACACAGGGTTTTTGCAAATTAGCAAATTAAATAAGAACACAGGTCCAACATGTAATCAAATACACAGCAGCTAATGATGAAGAATAATTCCAAATTATTTTCTGAATGTGACAACCAGTCCCTGGGTTTGACAATAGAACCACTTCTGTTGTGTTGAAGGTAAGAAATGAAGAGCACTCAAGTGGTAGAAGACAATAGAAAGATTATAACAGGGTGTCTATAAACTCCCGATGAGGAAATCTTGAAGCTTCTGTTATTGATCTATTATATTATTTACAGTATAGTAGACATTGCATAGATGGATACTTTTTTGTTTAGTGACAGGTGACATAAATCCTTGAAGGGCAAGTTGGATTGGTGTCATTTTGTTTATTGTGCCCTCCCGACCCCAAGCTGATGGTGCTACTGTGATTATTTCATACTGTAATAGAAACTACTGGGACCTGAATAAACATGGAAATCTGAGAGCTACTTATCAAAGGCAGCCATATCCCACAAATAAATATGAACCATGTAACCAAGGAGAATTGTTCTTATGTTTTTATTATATTTATGTTTCTACTTATTCCTGAAACTCAGGATAGGTGAATAGAATTGCTATGCTTGGCTTCAATATGCAGGTCAGATAAAAAGCTATGGAGAAGGGAGGAGCCTCATATCTAAAAGTTGAAAGATAATATGTCCTCTTCTGGGACTTACAGTAGGGGTACTGGGAATTTGTTATTCTTCTAAGGGTGTGTGAAAATTGTGTAGCTATTCATTTGTAAGGCTTTATGAGTAGTGGGTTTCTCAACTTTAACTTGTTATCAAAGGCAGCCATACCCAACAAATAAATATGAACCATGTAAGCAGTGAAAAAAATAAAAAGGAGAAAAGAAGGATGGTAAGAGGAAAGATACAAAGAAACAAAAAAGAGGAAAAGTATGTGCATTCTTAAGGTCATATTTACCCTATAGCAAAAGAAAACGTATGTGGAAGAATATGTAAAAAGAAAAATTGAGGAATTACCGATTATAACAACTAAAGTAATGAAAAATTTCTGTTTTGATGATGTAAATATTTTCCTAAAATAAAATTCTATATAAAAATACCAAGAATACTTTTAAGACTTATCAAAAGGTGGCATACCAGACCACTACAGATTTCTCTCTTTACAGAATATTTTAAAAATAAGTAAATGAATACCTCAATTAAGATATTAACAATACCTTATCAAATAGTAATTTATATGGTCGTTGACTTTTATTGTATTTATGATAAAAGTCTTCCTTGATCGCTCTTGACTATTTCCAGATTTCAAAAGGCCCTCCCAAGTTGCCAGGCACAGAAACTGAATTTTCCCAGAAGATTTACTAAAAAATTATCAGTGCTATAAGTTCTGAATTTTGTCTCAATGAAGCTGTAACAGCTTCCTTAAAATTAGACATACTGAATTTGATTCTCAATAGTATAATGGACTATTTATCTTGAATCCTTCCTAAAATGTTTCTGTTTGTTTGCTTAATGTTGAATGAAATTGCTCTAAAACACCATTTAAATGCATAGGTTATCTCCCAGGAAAATAAGGAAATATTCTGTGATGCAATCAGAAATACAGGGAGATAGAAATACATTCCTTCAATTCTAATTTTCTGAAGTGTTTTTTTTTAACATAAATGGGTGTTGGATTTTGTCAAGTGCTTTGTCAGCATATATTGATATGATCATGTGGTTTTTGTTCTCAGTTCTATTTATGTGGTGAATAACATGTATTGATTTGCGTATGTTGAACCAGCCTTTCTTTTCTGGGATGAAACCAACTTATTTGGTCATGGTGTACAATTCTCTTAATATGGTTTTGAATACATATAGCTAGTATTTTGTTAAGAATTTTTGCACCTATGTTCATCAAGGATACTGGTCTGTAATTTTCTTTTTTTGAGGTATCTTTATTTGGTTTTGGTATTAATGTGAAGAAGGAGTTTGAAGAATTCCATCTCTTTTGATTTTCTAAAACAAGTTGTGAAGTTTTGGGATTAGTTCTCTGAAGTTTTTGTAGAATTCAGCTGGAAACCTGTTTGAGCCTGGGCTTTTCTTTGGTGGCAAATTTTTATTGCTATTTCTATTTATTTGCTTGATATTGGTTGGTTTAGGTAGGTTATATGTGCTTAGAAGTCTATCAATTTCTTCTATGATTTCCAGTTTATTGGAGTATAAATTTTCAAAATAGTTTTTGATAATCCATTGAATTTCCCCACTGTATGTGGTGATGGCTCTCTTTTCATTTCTGATTTTAATGATTTGACTTGATTTTCTCTTTCTTTGGTTTGGTTTTTCAGGGTTTGTGAATCTTATTAATCTTTTCAAAGAATCAGCTTTTTGTTTTGTTGGTTCATTGAACTGTTTTTTATTCTCTATTTCATTTATTTCTGCTTTGATTTTAATTATTTCCTGCCTTCTGCTTGCTTTGGGGTTAGGCTGTTGCAGTTTTTTTAGATCCTTGACATGTGCCATTAGGTTGTTTACTTGTTAACTCTCTGTTATTCTTATGTGGGCACTTGATCCTATAAACTTTCTTCTTAACACTGCCTTCAACTTGTCCTATAGATTTTGGTATGCTGTGTCTCTATTTTCATTTAATTCTAGGAATTTCTTTGTTTCTCCCCTTATTTTTGATCTTACCCACTCATCATCAATAGTGTATCATTCAATCTCCATGTATTTAAGTAGTTTCTTTTGGTCTTCAACATCATTAAAGTCAATATACAATAAATCCAAAGCCAACATTATATTGAATGGGGAAAAACTGCAAGAATTTCCTCTAAAATCAGGAACAAGATAAGGATGCTCACTATCACCACTTCTCAATATAGTCCTCAAGACTCTTGCCACAGCAATGAAATAAGAGAAGGATATCGAAGGAATTCAAATAGGAAAAGAGAAATTAAAATTATCCTTGTTTGTATATGACATGATCCTTTATCTAGAAGGCTGAAAGAACTCAACCAAAAGACTACTGGAGCTGATTAACCAATTCAGCAAAGTTGCAGGATATAAAATCAACCTAAAGAAATCAGTGGCTTTTCTTTATGCCAACAATTAATCCACAATGAAAGAAATTAAAAAAAAAAGTTCCATTCACAAAACCTCAAAAGCAATAAAATATGTAGGAATAAATCAAATCAAATATGTAAAAGACCTCTACAATGAAAACTACAAAATATTAAAGAAAAAAATTGAAGAACTTGGAAGATGGAAAGATCTTCCTTGCTCATGGATAGGCAGAATAAACATCATCAAAATGGCCACTCTGCCAAAAGTGATCTACAAAGTCAATGCATTTGCTTTTAAAATATCAGTGACATTCTTCAGAGGCTAGAAAAAATCAGTCATGCATTTTTTATGGAGAAAGAAAAGACCCAGAATATCCAAAGCAATTTTCAGCAATAAGAACTATGCAGGAGGCATCACAGTCCCTGACTTCAAATTATGCTACAGAGTAGTAGTAGTTAAAACAGCATGGTATTGTCACAACAACAGGCATACAGACCAATGGAACTGAATAGAAGATACAGAAACAAACCCACATACTTATAGTCAATTGATCTTTGACGAAGGAGCCAAATTCATGTGCTGAAGACAGCCTTTTCAACAAATGGTGCTGAGAAAACTAGCTATAAATCTGCAAGCATGTGCCACCACGTTCAGCTCCCTAAATTAATTTTTGATTCAGTACAATACCAATAAAAATCTTAGTGGGCTTGTTTTATTTTTTCAATTGAGGAACCAGTTCTAAAATCCATATAGAAAGTTTCTTAAATAACCAAAAAATTCTGAAAAGGAAAACTAAATTTGGGGAACCTACCTATTTAAGCCTTAAAAAGCTGCAATGATCAATATAATAATTTATAAAGACATATAGACAAATAGATTAGTGATGCAAACAAGTTTAGAAATAGATTCACATCTACATAATCAGTTGATTATTAAGCATTTCATTGGGGGAATCTTTAACCAAATGATGCTGTAATAATAAATAGATATTCCAAAATAAAAAATATCAACCTTTACCTGATACCAAAAAGTAAAAATAAAAACCTTAAAATGAATCATAGAACTATATGTTACAGAAAAAGTTATAAAAATTTTAAAAGGAAAATAACAGAACATCATAACAGGTTTGACAAATATTTTGTTGGTACTAGAAATTAAACCAGCAGTATTCTACCTCTGAGCTACATGCCCAGGTCCATTTGCTTATTAATTTTAATTAATTAATTTATTTATTTATTTATTTACTTTTCAGTACTGAGGATTTAACCCACGGGCATTTTACCTGTGAGCTACACATCTGGTCTTAAGTGGGGCATAGTGGCATAAGCTTGTAATCCCAGTATTTGGGAGGATGAGACAGGACTACCTCAGGTTTGTAGCCAGTCTCAGCTAATTAGTGAGGCCTTCCACAACTTATTGAGACCCTGTTTCAAAATAAATAATAAAAAAATAGGGCTGAGGTGTAGCGTTTATTTATTAATTTATTTATTTTTCTGTGCTGAGGATTTTACCCATGGGCCTTCTACTTGTGAGCTACATGCTCAGCCCTATTTCTCCTTCTTTATTGTGAAACAGGGTCTCACTAAGTTGTAGAGCCCTCACTAAGTAGCTGTAGCTGGCCACTAACTTGGAATCCTTCTGTCTTAGATTCCCAAGTACTGGGATCACAATCATGCACCGCCACTTCTGGCTTCTTTTTTATTTTTTATCTTTTTTTTGTGTGTGTGTGTGGGTCTGGGGATGGAACCCAGGGGCATTCGACCTCTGAGCTACACCCCCTGCCTTCTTTTTTATTCTTTATTTTGAAACTTGGTCTCACTGAGTTACAAAGGACCTCACCAAGTAGCTGAGGCTGTCCTCGCACTGTGACCCTCTGGTCTCAGCCTCCCAAATGCTGGGATTAAAAGCATGCGCCACCATGCCTGCCTACTTTTTATTTTAAAACAGGATCACACTAAGTTTCTGAGAGTTTTACTCAATTGTTGTGGCTGGTCTTTAACCTGAAACTTTCCTGTATCAGTCTTCCAAGTACTGGGATTACGGGCACATGCAATCATGATCAATCAGATATTTCTTATATATGATACAGAAAGGGCAAACTAAGAAATAATAGTCAACAAATTTAGTTTTGTTAAAATTAAAAAACTTTTGCTCCTCAAAAATAATTGAAGAAAATAAGGCATTAAGTCACCTACTAGAACAAGGTAGTTGAAAAAAATTGTTAAAGGAACTATATTAAGAATTAATAACAAAACTTTACAGCAGGGCATGGTGGTGCATGCTTGTAATCCCAGTACTTGAGAAGCTGAAATAGAAAATCACAGGTTAGTGGCCAGCCTCAGCTACTTAGGTGACACTTTCTGCAACTTACTGAAACCCTGTTTCAAAATAAAGAATAAAAAATAAGGCTGAGGTATACTTCTGATGTGGAATGCTTCTGGTTTTAGTCCCAAGCACTGCAAAAAAAAAAAAAAAAGTACCTTTACAATTGAACAAAAAGATGGCAACCAATTTTAAGTGGGCCATAGACTTGAACATTTCAAATAATGGAATACACACATGTCAAGAGCACACAAAAACCTTTTAAACATCAGTAATCACTAGCAAATGGCACTTTAAAAACTCGAAGAGATATACCATTACACACCTAGTTTTAATGTCTAACATTATAACAGTTAACCATAGCAGGCATTGATGACGATGGGCAAGTAGCACTTAGACACGTGGTGGTAATGAAAATTGGTGCAAGTACAATTGTAAGACAGATTGACACTTGTCTAAATAGTTAAATATATGCTTACTGAGGACCCAAAAGAAAACATATTTACACAAAGACTGATGTGCGGATGCTAAAAGCAGCTTTTTAAATTATAGGTCAATACTGGGAACAACCCAAGTGTTCTTCAGTCCATAGATGGATGAACAGTTTTGTGGTGGATCCACACAATTGCTTACTACTTTGCAATTACAAAAGAAAAGGAATTCTAGGTATTGACTTCAACAGGATGAATCTCAAAATAATTATGCTAAGATAAAAATCCAAACAGAAGAGAAAATATAATGTCTGATTCTATTTGTGTATAATACTAGAAAATTCAAAATTACATCCATTTCACAATGGATGGAACTGGAGGACATTATGCTATGTGAGATTAGTCAGTCACAAAAAAGAAGAAATCGGATGCTTTCCCTAATATGCAAAAGCTAGGGAGAAATGGGTGACAGGAGGAACTCTAGATGAAGAAGGAGATCCTATAGAGAAACAAATAAGGTGACCTAACTGAGGGGATGGGAGGGGGAAGAGGGAAATTCTCTAAAGCACAGGATGTACTTAAACATATCAAAGTCAATCACTAAGCCAAGCATGGGAAGGAAGGATGGAGAGGGGCTGGAGTGAGGATTGGGTAAGGGCTAATTGGGTGATGTGTGCATGTATGTCTCCACAACACTTTTATTTCATTAAGATGTATGACTACAATGCACCAATAAATTTAAAAAAATCCATAGTTATAGAAAGCAGATCAGTGATTGCCTGGAAATGGTACTACAAAAGAGCACTGGGAAACTTTTTTGGCCTTGTCTCAATTGTGGCGGTGGTGGTGGTGGTGGTGGTGGTGTGTGTGTGTGTGTGTGTATTTTAAAAACTTCACTTCTCAGAGCAGTACATTTTCTGAAACATGGCATTTATTCCATACCTATAATCTCTCTGCAAAGTGTTTCTGGATTGATTTGGTAATATGATATTCCAAAATTTATACTTCCACATCCTCATTCAGTATTTAATTATCACATATGACAAGCCATGAGGATAGCTGTTTTCTTTTAATCACAAAATTTATTATTCAGTACAGAAATAATCAGAGCGGATACCCCATACTTTATGATATCTAACATATTTCTCTCTCTTTTTTTTATTGGTGCACTGTATTCATACATCATAGTGGGATACAAACTTTTGTAGACATACATGCACACATTGCCCAGTCAGCCCCCACCCGATCCCCACCCCATTCTCTCCCCATCCCTCCCTCCCATGCTTGGCTTAGTGGTTGACATCTAGTATTATAGCACTTTATCCAAAATTAAAAATGATAATTTCACATAACAGTTTCATTTGTCTGATACCAAGCTTTTGATGACTTAAAGATAACATTTCAATATTTCTTTTTGCTTTCTTTCTTACCAGAGAATATTTTTTTTTCTATTTTTTAGGTGAAACTATCATATATTTATATATTTATTTTTCAGAAAAAAAATCTATCCTAATATGGAATATGGACTCTAGATACCCAAAACGATCTTGAAAAAGAACAAAGCTAAAAGATATATATTTTCTGATTTCAAACCATATAAAGCTACAATAATTGAAACAGTGTAGTACTGTTTTAAAGGCAGATATATAAACCATTGGAGTTAAATAAAAGCCTTGAGCTAAATTCTTCCCTATATTGTCAAGTTATTTTTGACAAGGTTTCCACGAACATTTGGTGTTGGAAATAATAATTTTTTTTTTTTTTTTTTTGGTGGTACTGGGGTTCCTGGAAGCCCTTCTACCTCCGGGCTACACTCCCAGACCTCTTTTTACATTTTATATTTGGAAACAGGGTCTCCTAAGCCAGTGCGCGTGGCTGGCTTCGAACCTGCGCGATCCTCCTGTCTCTGCCTCCCAAGCGCGGGGATTACAAGCGTGCGCCACCACGCCCAGTCTAATAATAATCTTTTAACTAAATATTGTTGAAAAATAATAATTACATGGAAAAGAATAAAATTGGACCCTTACCTAATCCCATATACAAATATTAACTCAAAATAGATAAAAGACCTAAATATAAATCTTAAGACTATAAACTTTTAGAAGAAAATCTGGGTCATAAAACCTCTCAACATTGAAATTGGCAGTGATTTCTTGGATATGATTTCTATGGCACAGGCTTGTAATTCACACGCTTGGGAGGTGGAAACAGGAGGATTTTGCTGGTTCAAAGCCAGCCTTGCTGGCTTAAGAGATCCTGTTTCCAAATAAAAAAAATAAAATAGGTCTGGGAGTGTAGCCTGGAGATAGAAGGGTTTCTAGGAACCCCAGCACCACCAAAAAAATAAAAAAGTATGAATATATTTACTTTAGAACCTTAAAAGTCCAAATAGAATAGTTGCTTTATGAAAGACTGTGGAAAATCTTTATTAAAATTAATTCAGACTGCTTAAGCCCAGTTGTTGTCAAGTTATTTTTGACAAGGTTTCCACGAACATTTGGTGGTGGAAAAAATAATCTTTTAACTAAATATTGTTGAAAAATAATAATTACATGGAAAAGAATAAAATTGGACCCTTACCTAATCCCATATACAAATATTAACTCAAAATAGATAAAAGACCTAAATATAAATCTTAAGACTATAAACTTTTAGGAGAAAATCTGGGTCATAAAACCTCACAACATTGAAAATGGCAGTGATTTCTTGGTTATGATTTCAATGGCACAGGCAACAAAAGAGTATACAAACTCCCTAAAAAATATTATATATCCAAAGACAATGTAAACGGAGTTAACAGTTACAAATAGAATGGGATAAAATATTTCACAAATGCTATATCTGGAGGTATATTAATATTCCATCTAGAAATCCTAAAAATTAACAACAATAAAGGCAAACAATACCCTTTAGAGATAGGTAAAAGACTAACATAAATAATGAATCTCCACAGATAACCAATCTTAGTTGTCTGTTGGATGGAAAATCTTGTTTCTCTATTTCTGGTGTGTGTTACCTATTTCTTCTTTGTAGTTAATCTCTTTGAGTATTTTCTCTAGTGCTGGTTTTGAAGACATAAATTCCTTCAGTTTCTGTTTGTCATGGAAGCTTCTTATTTCTCCATCTAATTTGATAGAAAGTTTTGCTGGGTAGGAAATTTTTGGCTGGAAGTTGTTTTCTTTCAGAGTTTGGAATATGTTACTCCAAGCCCTTCTGGCTCTCATGACTTGGTTTGGGAAGTCTGGAGTGATTCTAATTGGTTTGCCTCTGAATGTCACTTGGCGCTTTGCTTTTGTTGCCTTTAAGATTCTCTGCTTGGCTTCCACATTGTTCATTTTGACAATTATGTGGCATGGGGATCCTCTTCTCCGATCCTGTCTAAAGGGAGTTCTATAAGTTTCCTGGACCTGTGTATCAACCTCTTGCTTTATGTCTGGAAAATTTTCTGCTATTACTTCCTTGAAGAGATTGTTGATCCCTTTGGTTTCACTTTCTTTTCCCTCCTCTATTCCAATTATTCTTAGGTTAGCTCTCTTAAGATGGGGCCATATTTCTTCAATATCAGATTCCTGTTGTCGGATATTTTTTTCTAGATTAGAAACTATGCGTTCATTTTTGGAATAATCATCTTCTAAGAGCGAGATTCTGTTCTCCATGTGGTCTAATCGGTTGTTTGTGCTTTGAATTGAGGCCTTTACTTCATTAATTGCATCCTTTATCTCCTTTTGGCTCTCTCTGAGTTCTTTTCGAAGCACCTCTATTATTTCTACAGTTATTTTCCTGATTTGCTCTTCTAGAAATCTCTGATTTTTTTGTTTTATCGAGTTCTGATGTTGTGGGGTTGTGGGCATTCATTGTTCCAGTATTATTCCTCTTTCCCATGATTTAGGAAGTTTGTGCCTTCTCTGGGTTCTTCCCTTGGGTCACTATGACTTCACTTAAGGTGTTCTGGATCTCGAGTCAGTAGTATCTCAGACCCCACTACTTCTTTACTGGGTTGTATCACAGAGTCTCTGACCCATAGAGTCGATAGAGGCTGCTTTAGACTATGGGGGGTGCCGGGTTGCAAGTTCTCCTATGGTGTGATATCTCTGCCACCGCCCCTCCCCCACTGGGTCAAGTCCCAGGGAGTATAGTACTGGGATTTCTCCTCTGTGGCCCGCAATTTGACTCACTGTTCTTGAGTATGCAGATGTAGCTGTACTGGCTTCGCTGAATTCGGTGCTGCTGCCTCCGGTGGCAATATGGCGCCGCTGCTACACCCTCAGCCGTGGGGCTGGTGTTTTTCTTCTTGGTTTTGATTTCCACTCTGAATCCCTGCAGCGTGTGCTGAGCTCAGCCACTGGGAGCTTTAGATGCTCTCTGCGCCGAGAAATCCCGCCTGGCTGTTCCACAGCAGCTCACCTCGGCTTGCTGCAGCCGTCTGGTGAACTCCCCGCTGCCGCCGGCAGTAAAGCGCTGCTGCCGCGTCTGTGGCTCTGTTCTCATTCCGCTTTCTCTCTGGAGCCTGGTGATTTCTTTATTTCTCTGGTGATGATGTTTTCTGGCTATGAAAGGTGCTGATTTTGTGGTAATGGAGATTGGTTGTTAGCGGGGCTCTTAAGCCCTGCTTTTCTCGGTCGCCATCTTCCCCGAGGTGAGCAATATTTTTACAGAAGGAAGTTCTTGTGCATGTGAGAAAAACATTCTATTTTTTAAATTAAATTGTTATATCCTTCTAAGAGAATTCTACAGATCCTATGGTAAACTATAGTTTGCTAAAACAGTTTCTCTCTTTGAAGATGCCTTTTTAACTACAGAGCATTTCAACTGTAATTAGGCTCATATTTTCTTTGATTCAGTTATACCTAATATAGATTTGCCTAACATACTAATATATCCAAATATTTTTCCCTTTTTCCTTTATGTATGGGGTTTCACATTTTTAATACATTCATTCAGTTTCATGGTTCTAATGTAAGATCTATTAATGTCATGTCCTATCTAGAAACTATCTACCCCAAACTTCCAAAATGATATATTGATATTTTCTTTTGTGCTCTGTCTTCAATTTTGACTTTATTCTCTTTTTCCCCCATCTGAAACACTTTTTGGTTTAAGGAGTAAAATTCAGAGTAACTTTTATTGTTGTGTTCTTTAGGCTACCTACGAACAAATTTCCCAAAATTTATAGCATCTTTCATATATGAAATAACTTCTTGAAGACACAAAGAAAAAAATGAACACTGTGCTGGAGCTCAGAACCACTGGCAGAAGGAACATTCATATTTACTATGCTCAACAAGCGAATCCAACCAACTCTTACAATTTCTTTATTTAAATTTATGTACAGAGAAGTACACAAATCACAAATACATAGCTAAAGTTATTTTGGCAAAGTTAACACAATCTGGTAAGTAGATGTTCTCAGACCATGAAATAAAATATTATTAGAAGTTTCAGAAAATCCTTAATGCTAGGGATCTCCTAGCATTAAGTAGCATTAATTGTCAAAAGTAAACATCAGCCTGACTCTTAACCTCATGCATTACTTCCACACATTTTAAAAATTTAATTAAATAGAATTATTAGTGTGAACTCTTTTGTGTTTGACTTACTTGGGTCAATATTCTGTTGTAAAATATTTCCATGTTGTTACATGTGATTGAATATTACCTCATCATTACATACATCATCGTATATGTTGCATATTCCAAATTTTAGAAATTTGCCCTTTACCCTTTGATAGTATGCATTTATAAATTCTTAGTTCTTTCCTATTTAATTTGAACTATGTTAATTTCAGTGCTTACACTAGATTCTGCATTCTTCTAAATTATGAAGAAAACATCTCAAAACTGATAAGAGTGTCCTATTTTTTTATTTTTCCTTAGTGCAAAATAACAGACTATTTTCTGCATAATAAGACCAGTGGTGATAAGGCAGTTACTTGAAAACAGCTAAAAAAGGATTCATCCCACTGTCCTGTTCTATGTGGTTTGTATGCTTGCACAATTTTGTCTGATTTTCCTAGCACTATAAAAGTGTCCTTGAAAGTACCATTTACACAAAAGCTTATAAAGAATATTTTAACACATGGCTAAAGAGATTGTCCTACTATCCTGAGAATGTAATCTTTAATTTTTAAAATTCTATAGTCTCTTTGTTATTTTAATAATTTTGCTATAATAATGATATTAACATTTTTATTGTGAAAAAGCATAAATAAAAATGGGCTTTTTAAAAATTTTTTTTTTGCACAGGCTTTAAACTTTATTTATTTATTTATTTTTAAAAATTTTTTAACAATTTTTTTTATTGAACATAAATAGTATACGTTTAAACTATATTTGGTGCCCTCTTCCTCCATCCCCATTTTCCCTTCCCCCCTCCCACCAATGGTTGTCCAGGTTAACCATGTCTTATTCATAATTTTACACATGTTCAGATGTAGACCCTCATTAATCAAGATCGGCCTTCCTCCTCTCCTATCTTTCCATTCAAACTTAGCTAGTATTTCCCCTCTAATATCTGGAGTCCCACTGGTATCCTTTGTGTTTCCTAGTTTGGGCATATTAGAGGAAACATATGCATCTTCTCCTTCTGTGCTTGGCTGATCTCACTTAACATAATGTTCTCCAGGGCTTTCCATCTGCTTGCAAATGATATAATTTTGTTCTTTTTTATGGCTGAATAGAATTCCATTGTGTGTATTTCCCACAGTTTTGCTATCCATTCATCTGTTGATGGTGATCTGGGCTACACTAGCAAAACAAACAACCCAATCAAGAAATGGGCTAATGAACTAAATAGACACTTCACAAAAGAAGAGATACAAAGGGCCAGTGGATACATGAAAAGATGTTCTTCATCACTTGCCAAGACTTTGCTGCCCACTCCATCTCGGCATCTACATGTGTGAGAATCCATGTAGTCATCGGCGATTAGCCCCGAGAGAGGGCATCGTCTCTGGCCAAAAAACTCCTCCACTCTTAGATATTCTTTCATAACTACTATCCTTTTGGTAATGATTCTTTTAACTTTCCACTTGAAATTGCTCCGGTGGAAAAAAGATCAGGACTGTGAGTGAAAACTGAATCCATGTCCTTCCAGTAAACTTTCAGCCTTGCTCAAATGGTAATTAGATGAGCCTTGTTCAAATGGTAATTAGAAGCAGCATTCCAGTCCACCTTCAACCTTCAATACAGCGACACCACCTGGTTAAAAAATAGCTATGTCAAAACAAAGGACAGATAAAATAGATGTGTAAAGATGAAAGAAAGAAAATATGGTGAGAATAAGAAAGTATTTTGTATGAAGAAGAGCTTATCCTGAGATTGGCCCGAATGGGAAAGAGAGAATTAGGGTAATCAGAAAAGAAAAGAAAGTTGCAGAAGGTTAGTGATAGGAATATGGATTATTAAAAGAAGGAAAATGCTCAGCTGCTAGAGAAATATATCTGACAACTAAATCTAAAGACCTCATGTTATTTCTTGGTGTTTAAACTGTGTCATGAGTTTGTTTAAGCTTTCAGACAGCGGATAGTATTGCAGACAAAATCCAGCAGACATTCATCGAAATTCCTTAAATCATCATAAAGGAACACGGATTTTCCTTACGATAACTATATGAAAGCTGGAATCTCGGACTTCGTCCCCCATTATATATAAAGGAGGACATTGGACTAAGCCCTAGGAATGAAAACTCTTAAAAACTGGATTCTTTGAGTGATCTTAAAAACTAAATTCTTCAAGTGATTTTGGGTGTGACTTTTAGCCAAATAGAAGCCTCTGCAGCTGCAAGGCCAAAGGGGGCTGGGCTCCCGAGCACAAGGCCCACCTGAGATAATGGGACTGATTTCAAACACAAAGACCTGGGATATCCCAGGTCTTTACTTTTGTCTTGTTCAGGGTTGGTAATTTGCATGTGTATCTCTCTTTTGTACCTTGGGTGTTTTGCACTTCTTTTTACTAGAAATTCACTGGGAGAGGGGAATATATAAAAAATCTTGTGTCCAAAATAAAGTGTTCGATTGCACAAGAAGCATCGATCCATGTCAGGTTCTTTTTAAAGCGCCGATCATAGGATTATTTTCCTAGGAAAGAACCGCTACAGATAAGAATCTGTAGAAAATCACTCTGTCCTTCCCCACCTTTACTGAGACCCTCGACCACGAGCAAACTCGCGCCCCATTGGACTAGCTGGCTTTCGGCAATCACTGGCCATCAGGGAGTTGCAAATCAAAACTACACTGAGATTCCATCTAACCCCAGTCAGAGTGGCAAGCATAAAGAAATCAAACAACAACAAATGCTGGGCTTTATTTTTTAAACCAGAAGAGCTGCAAGATTTTCTTCTCCTCCTCTTATTGGTAAAGACATAATACCTATCATAAATCTGATAAATCTCTTCACCAAAAGAGTTCTGAGTTTTTGCCTCAATTAACTTAGTAGTGTCATTGATCTGAGCCTTTTTGCTGAGTGGTGGAATTAAAAGACTGACTGTGCTGAATGCACAAGAGAATTGGAAAGACAGCATAGAAAAACAAGTGGCTCAGGGAGTTTGGGTGAAAGGAGGGACAGAGAAATGGTGCATTAGCTGAAAAGGATGTAAGCCAGGAGAGTCGTATTTTTTTTAAGATGAGAATAATTGTATCACTTAAGAACACTAACGTGGAGAAAGAAATTTTAAAGATGCAAGAATGAGAGGAAGTTTCAGGCACTCTGTCTTTGAAGAGACTGGGAATAGTATTAGAGCTCAAGCAGAGTAGTTGGCCTCAGCGATGGTTGAAGGGTTCATTCATTGCAATAGGAAGAGAGTAAAGCCCCTAAGCATGGATGGAAAACTGGGTCGTGGGAACACATGGACATTCTTTTTTTATTTCTCCTATTTTCTTAAACATTTTCATCAGCTAATGTCAGGAAGAGAAAAACACATTTCAAATTTAGAAGGAAAGAGATTGGGAAACAGATGTGCAAGATAAGGGTAAATATTCTGAAAAGCTGTAATATTTCTAGCCTCCTTTGGGACCTAGTTGAAATTTATAATCATGAATTGAAGGTGAGACCAGGAAACATCTTGGAGATTTAACTGAAGCATAAATACCAAGTGGAATTGTGGCACAGAAGAAGCAGCCTCAATTTACATATTTACCTTCTCTTTTTTCAGTATAATTGAAGACAGATACTATGTGTCTATGTTCAAGTATGTAATTTAAAAAAAAATTTAATAGCCTGAATGGTCTGAATCCTAATTTCTATTCCATTAATTTACCTGATTTTAGCTTAAAGGTTACTTTTTCAAAAAAGCATTCCTTGACTCTCCCATAATACCCATCACTCCTATATTATTTTATCATATATTGTACTTCTTCCCTGATACGATCATAAATAAATGAATGTTCATAAGACTTTTTATATTTGTCAGTCCTTATAGGCTAAAAGCTTCATAAAGGCAGAAAACCATATGAGCCATCTCTATATTTCTAACTGGATTGCCAGCATTAACAGAGATTGGTACATTAAGTGCTCTGATTCATCCACTTGATCATCACCAAAAATTTATGAGTATCCATTATAAACAATACATTGCAAACACAGTGTTGAATTTATGGTCCAGTCAGTACTAATAAAATCATCATATGACTATCTAATTAGTATTTCTGATTAGAAATACATTAATAACAACAAATTTACTTAGACATTTAGTAGACTTGATCTAATCTGAAGATTCAGTTAAGGTGTTGCTGAATAAGTACAGTTTAAACTGTAATTTAAAGATAGATAAACTGTATTTGAAAGATAAGAATTAAGTAGACAGCCGGGCGTGGTGGCGCACTCTTGTAATCCCCGCACTTGGGAGGCGGAGACAGGAGGATAGCGCAGGTTCAAAGCTAGCCTTGCTGGCTTAAGAGACCCTGTTTCCAAATAAAAATATAAAAATAGGTCTGGGAGTGTAGCCCAGAGGTAGAAGGGTTTCCAGGAACCCCACTACCACCAAAAAAAAAAAAAAATAAAAAAAAAGAAGAAGAAGAAGTAGACTAAGTGAAGTCTGCCATGTGAAGAGGGGAGGGAGGCCTGTTCTCATGGCAGTCAGAAAGCAAAAAAAAAAAAAAAGAAGAAGAAGAAGAAGAGGGTCAGGGTCCCAGTATCACCATCAAGAGCATCCTCCCAGTTACCTTACTTTCTCCCACGGGGCCCTACCTCTCATAGGAACCACCATCCCAGTAGTGCCAAAGACTGGGAACTAAGCCTTTAACACATAGGCCTTTGGGATTCAATATTCCAGGCTACAGAAAGCAGCACTTAGACAAGTATTTGTATTGCAAGCAGCTGTTTTGTTTCAGCAAAACAATAGCCTCTTTCTATTTATTTATTTATTTATTTATTTATTTATTTATTTATTTTGGTGGTACTGGGGTTTCTGGAAGCCCTTCTACCTCCGGGCTACACTCCCAGACTTATTTTATATTTTTGAAACAGGGTCTCTTAAGCCAGCGCGGCTGGCTTTGAACCTGTGCTATCCTCCTGTCTCCGCCTCCCAAGCACGGGGATTACAAGCATGCGCCACCACGCTCAGCTAGCCTCTTTCAATTTAAATTGTGTAAATTTTATATTTTATTAGGCTTATGTTTGTGTGCATTTTAAATTTCTTTCTTAATAGTCATAATCATAAAAATTTGTCTAGTTTTATATTTGTGCAAATTTAAAGAAAATTGTAACCAAATAATTTAATCAAGTAAAAAGCTATATTACTCTTTTTATGGATATTCTTGTGTGCTTAATTTGCTCAGGCTGCCATAACCAAATATTACAGATAGCTTAATCAATAGAAATTAATGTTCTTACAGTTCTGGCATCTAGAAGGGTAGGATCATAATTTCAGCATGGTTGGGTTCTGGTGAGGCCTCTCTTGCTAGGTTCCAGATAGCTACCTCTTGCTGTATCTTCACAGGTAAAGAAAGCAAGTAAGCATGCTGATGTCTCTTATAATGGCACTAATTCCATTATGAGGCCCCACTCTCTTGCCCGCTAGATCTAATTACCCCCCTAGATCTAATTACCCCCCAAAGGCTTCATGGAGGTGAGAGGCTCAACCTAAGAATTTTATGAAACAATTCAATCCACAGCAGTGCAGCATTTATATTTTTTAAACACTAGAATAAGAAATTCATAAGAATTTTCTACTGAAATGGAAATCTGTCCCATTATTCTTTTTAACCAAGAGTATTAAATTATCAAGAATTGAAAAAGGTAATTAGGAAATAACATGTAAGAATTAAGAGCACTGTCAACATAAGAAAGTAAAACTAATGAGTCTTTACAAGCTTGTAATTTTATATTTACTACCTCTTAAATGTTTAAAATAAAAATCACAACAACAATAACCATCACCACTTTCAAGATACCCTCAATTAAAAAGCATATTTTATGTACCAGATAGAGTATCAGGCACTTTGCAAATACTATTTAATTTTTAAGTATTATCTGATCAAATCTGAAAAGCAAGCAAGAGTAGATATTTCTCCCCATTTTACAGATGAGAAGCATGAATTGTGAAATAAATCAAAGATCATCTAAAAACTAAGAAGTGGATTTATAAATCAGACTACTTATTGTTGTTAACAAAGTGTAAATTTGGGTGTAAATTTCAAGATAGAAAGTAGTCCATCATGACATAGCTGGTGAGTGGGAGCTATAGCTGAAGTTTGGTGTTTCTTGCTGTAACACCAGCCATCGAGGGCCCACTCGTACAAAGGATCCAGATCAAGGGGCAGATTCCCAGAGAAGGAGATGTGCAGGAGTGCTAAGAAAACTGACCAATGAACCCCCAAAATAAACCTCACCTTCCACAGTTTGCTTGGGCTCCTCTGTCTTCTCTGAAAACCAGGCCACAAATACCAGGAGAGCACAGGTTATGGATAGTTGTAATACATTATGGATATTTAAGCTAAAGGTAAAATACATCAAGAAAATAATCTCACAGTCAAACTCCATTATTATTATGAAACTGTTTTGGTCTAGCTGTCAAATCACAAAAGCCAAAGAAATCAAACCGAAAGAACTTCGGGAAATAGGAAAGAGGTCAAGAGGAATTAAAAGGAACATTTCAAACTTCTGAGTGCATTTGCTAACCACTGTTGTTCAAAACATTGCTTGAGCCCCTTGTTGCCACTCAAAGCTGCTAATCGGCTTGTCTGAGCCCTTCAAGAATCCTGTCATTTCATAGCACCACATTCTCAGTATTGCACAGATCTACAAGGCCAGTAGCATTTTCAATTCATTTGGCCTCTCCTCTAAAAAACATAAATTCATCTCAGAACTGCAAAAATACAAGTAGCTCAACAAATATATGATCTGTGTTACCTTCCACCATCACAAAGGACGAGGCTTGCATTCAGTGCCTGCCACACAGTACACACTCAAAAAATAGTTGGCATATGAACCAATTTTTTAAACTAGGCAAAAATATATAAATAGATCATAAAAGGTACATAAATGTGATTTGAACTAATTTTTTCAATTACCACCTTCAAGATAGGATTATTAAGAGGATTCCTACTATCATTCAAAGTGAATCACCCTTTGGGGCTATTTCTCCAAGTGCTTGCTACCCCAGAATGCCTTGTAGGTAATTAGAAGACAGAACCTTAGGTTCCTTCCTACGCTCCTCAGTCAAAATTGAATGCTTAGGTTATGATATGCATATTAATATTTGATAATGATAATGTAAGATACTTTCTTTTATCTTTATATTTTTATTGGTACTAGGGATTGAATGCAAGGGCATCTACCTTCAAACTACACTTCTCCCTAAGACTCTGAAGGACTTGCTAAATCACCAAAGATGGCTTCAAACCTATGATCCTTCTGTCTCAGCCTCCCAAGTACTAGAATTATAGCTGTGCATCACTATGCCTCATTAGCCAAGATATTTTCAAATCATGGCTAAACCTAATTCAGAATTCCTAATTATATTTTTAATAATACAAATTTCTAACATCTTCTGCAATCTCAGATTTTCTAAATGGAAATGTTTTGTGGGAGTCTAAGAACAAGGATTACCATAACTTCCCACCATGACTTCCAAGTTATTAATGTTTGATTACTGTTTCAAGAAAATCAGCATGAGTCATTTTCTTTAGATTCAAGTAGTACCTACTATCTTGGGTAATAACTATATATAGATAAAGTATTAAAATTCACAAAAATCCCAAAGGTATGAGAAGATAAAAATAAAACCATAGGTAGGAAATATTGAAAAGAGAAAATATAGCACTTAGAAATATCTTCTTCAGTAAAGAAGGAAACTTTCCTTTACTAACTGAGATAGCTCCTACTCTCTCTCTCTTTTTTAGTTTACCTTTATACAGTGTATATTGCTGCCAAACCACAATGTTGATTTCTTCTGTTTATATAAGGAAGTTCCCGAAGGCAATTAAGTAACTGTAATATTTTTAAATTTACTGGTGCATTGTAATCATACTTCTTGATGAGGTACAGGATGGTAGAGGCACACATACACACATCACTCATTTAGCCCTTCTCCAATTTCCACCCCATTCTCTCCCTCCTCCCTTCTTCTCAGATTCAGACTCCGATGCTTATAAATGTACATCTGTGCATTATGTTGTTGCCCCCTTACCCCCTTCAATCTTCATCAGTTAGGTTTCCTTTTTTTATTCATCTAAGATTTCCCCTTCTTTGTCTAGAGTCTCTCCTACATCCAATTTTCTCCCTAGCTTCCACATATTAGGAAGGACATCCAACTTTTCACTATTCGTGACTGGCTAATTTCACTTAGCATAATGTTCTACCATTCTATCTATTTCTCTGAAAATGACATAATTTTGTTTTTTTATGGTTGAGTAGAGTTCTATTGTGTACATATCTCAGTTTTGTAATCCATTCACTTGTTGATGGACATCTTGGCTGATTCCAGAGATTAGCAACTGTGAATTGCACACCTATAAACATAGATATGTGTGCATTAGTATTTATGGTTTCCATTCTTTTGAGTAGATATCCAGATATGGTATTTCTGGGTTATATGGTAAATTCATTCCCATTCTTCTGAGGATACTCTATATTGTTTTCCAAAGTGGTTACACTAATTTAATCCCATCAACAATGAATTATAGTTCCCACATCTTCACATCTTCACCAACATTAGCTGTTGTGTTTTTAATGATTACCATTCTATCTGGGGTTAGGTGAAATATCAGGGAAGTTTTTATATGCATCTCTTTGATTGCTAATGATGCTGAATTTTTTTCATACATTTGTTGAATCAACCTAAGTTTCCTCTAGGTTTGAATCAACCTAAGTTTTCTCTAGAGATGAATGGATAAAGAAAATATGACACATACAGACACAGACCCATGCAAACACAAACCCATACACACACAATACCAAGCTCTAAAAGAAGGGGAAAAAAGGAGGTTTACTAACAGTTTAAATATTAAGTGTTCCCACCATAAAAATGATAAAATAATTAGATAAATTATTGTAACCTTAAATTTATGGTTTTGGTTATTTCAGGAATCTATGCCATGCTATTTTAAGTATAAATGTTTTCTTTTTGTGTTTGTGGTACTGGGGATGGAACCCAGGGACATTCTACCTCCAAGCTACATCCACTTCCCTATTTTTTAATTCTTTATTTTGAAACAGGATCTCACTAAGTTGCAGAGAGCCTCACTAAGTAACTGAAGCTGTCCACGAACCATGATCCTCCAGTCTCAGCCTTTCCTTTTTTTTTTTTAATGTTTTATTGGTGCACTCACTGTATTCATACGTCATAATGGGATAAAAAACTTGTGTAGACATACATGCACACATCACCCAGTTAGCCCCTACCCAATCCTCACACCATTCCCTCCCCATCCCTCCTTCCCATGCTTGGCTTAGTGGTTGACATCTAATATTTTAGCAATTTATCCAAAATTAACAATGATAATCTCATAAAACAGATTCATTTGTCTGATATCAAGCTTTTGATCACTTAGAGATAACATTTCAATATTTCTTTTTGCTTTCTTTCTTACCAGAGGATTTTTTTCTTTTTTTTAAGGTGAAACTATCATACATTTTTTTTTAGAAAAATCTATCCTAACACTAGGATTACAAGTATGTGCCACCACGCCCAGCAAGTATAAATGACTTCTAAAAACTCAAAAATCCATTTCAATCTAACTTCTTTTGACGTTACATATAATTAAGCCAGTATTGGATGAAAATGTCATTGTTTGAAAAAATTATCAATAACATAAAATTAGAAAATAATAATTCCTAAAATACTATAATGTTATTTTTCAGTTAAACTGCTCCAAAAATGGCAAAATATAATCATTTTATAAAATGATCACTACTGTAAATTAATTTGCTGGGGAAGATATGAAAATATTATACCAAAAATTATATGATCCTCAAGCTAGAAATAGGGTTTTGAAGAAAAAATTTCCCTTATGTTTTTAATAAGCCCTAAGTAAAAGATGAACTGTCCACCTGTTCTAGGGTCTTAATATAATTTATCACACATGAAGTAAGCACATGGAAGCTCCTAGGGCTCTTTAAAAAAACAACCATGTACATACATATAAGAAATATGGGCCATACATGAATGGCTACCATTAGATTTAATATGAGTGCTGACTCAAAATGAGAGATGGGGCTTCTCAGAGAAATAATCTGATAAATAATCTGTTGAAATTCAATATATATGTGAAAACCCAGAGAAATCAATATGAGCAATTGCAACTATAAGAAAATGTTATTAACATGCAAAAAAATTTACTTTATGGACTTTTGTTCCTTTTATTCTTCAAAAGCACATAAAAAACTAAATTCCATACTTTCCAGTTTCCGATGGTTTCATTTCAACTTTGTTGTTGAGAAACAAAAAAATATTTTTTTTCTATCTGTGGCTTGTTGTTCCATGGATCTCTACCCCTGAAGGCCTTCACTATAATCAGCAAAGCACCCCAGCCAGAAATGCCTCAGAACCCTCCCTCAGATCTTCTCTCATCAAAATGTTCCCCTGGTTCCTGCTAGTGCCTAAAAAATGACCGACAAATGATGCTTTTCACAGTGTGCTACTCCACTGTCTTTTTGTTTTTAATTTTTTATTGGTGCATTGTAGTCATACATCTTAATGGAGTACAAGATGGTGGAGACACACATGCACACATCAACAATTAGCTCTTACCCAATTCCCACCCCATTCCCTCTTCCTCCCTTCTTCTCATGTTTGGCTTAGTGATTGACATTGATATGTTTGTTAAAGAACATCATGTCCATTCGAGAATTTCCCTCTTTCCCCCTCCCATCCCCTCAGGTCAACTTATTTGCTTATCTATAATATCTCCTTCTTCATCTAGTATTCATCCTATGACCCATTTTCTCCTTAGATTCTGCAAATTAGGGAGAGTATTTGATTTCTTATTTTTTGTGACTGACTAATCTCATTTAGCATAATGTTCTCCAGTTCCATCTATTTCCCTATAAATGATGTAAAAATTGTTTTTCTTCATGGCTGAGTAAAATTCCATTGTGTACCTATCCCATAGTTTTGTAATCCATTCATCTGTTGACAGATATCTTGGCTCATTCCATAGTTTGGCAATGGTTAATTGTGCAGCTATGAACATATATATGATTATATTAGTTTGATCACATAATACCCATTAAATTACCAAGGTCATTTCTCGCAGACATAGAAAATTCAGTCCTTACCTTCATTTGGAACAACAAAAAACAAAGAAGAGCCAAGTAGTTCTCAGCAACAAAAACAATGCAGGAAGAATCACAATACCTGACTTTATACTACAAAGTCATAGTAATAAAAACAGCATGGTAATGACACAAAGACAGATACATTGACCAATGAAGCAAAATAGAAGACTCAGAAACAAATCTCCACAGTTACTTTAATTTTTGACAAAGGGGCCAAAAACATACAATGGAAAAAAGATAGCCTGTTCAACAAATGGTGTTGGCAAAACTGGTTAACCAATATGCAGAAAAATGGAAATAAAACCCACTTTCTCACCCTGCAAAAGCATCAATTCAAGATGGATCAAAGGCTTGGAAATTAGACCAGAGACCTTGAGGCTTCTTGAAAAGGGCATAGTTCCAACACTGTAACACATAGGCACAGATAAACACTTTCTCAACAAGACCCCAAAGGATCAAGAAACTAAAAAGCAAATCAATACATGGGATTGCATGAAACTGAAGATCTTCTGTACAGCAAAGGAAACTGTCAAGAACCTCAACTGAGAGTCAACAAAATGGGAAAAGATTTTTGCCATCTACTGTCTTTTCTTAAACATATGATGTTATTGGTACATTTTTATTATACATCATACTAAGGTATAAAGTAGTAGGAATGTGCATGCACATAGCACTTGGTCGGTTTCCCTCTGAATCTTACCAAGTGCTGTGGTGCCTATTCCCCCTCCCTCCCTTCCCCCAGATATGTTATTGATATTGGTATTGGTAATTTTATATACATATACAGCATTATTTAAGTCATTACCTTCATTATTTCTCCATCCCCTTTCTCCCTACCCTAAGACCCTTCTATGACTCCACTGGAGTCTCCACTCCTTTATCTGAGCACTCTTTTGTGTCCCAATTTCTTCCTAGCCTCCACGTATGATTTTTTTAAAAATACAACTATTTGTTTTCTGAAATTGGCTAATCTCATTTAGCATAAGATTCTCAAGTTCCAACCATTTTCCTGCAAATTACATATTTTTGTTCACTATGAAGCTTCATTTTGTGTTTTGGTGGAGGAATGGATATGAGGGTGATAAAGGAGGAAGGGGAATAATTTGAATCACACACAAAGACCTAAAGACTCACAATATTATAAGTGAGTCTTATATAATTGGATCCTGATTCTGAGGTTCGTCAGTGGGTAAGCTTCACAAATGATGCCTTTTAATAAAAAACAATTCTTATAAAAATACATTTATTAATCAGAAGCTCCTGAAACGTAGATGGAAGGTAGATGTGATTAAAGGTAGAGTACACCAAAATTTCCAGGTTGATAAACAGTGAATAGAACGAAGCTGATGAAACTTGTGCTCTGGGATGCCTGTTTTGGGGAACAAGTTAATATATAAAGTGGTTTTATATAAAACTTCAACTGTCTTGTATATTTTGATAAGCAACAGTACAAACTTTTATTTGTAGTACAATTTATGGCACTGAAAGAAAAGGATTCTGTGATTGTTGAAGTGAATTACGTTATAAATGCAAAGAGAAAACAAAATATTTAAAACATAAAGAAGAATCTGATATACAAAGGCAGCATATCAATAAAATCATTTGGCAATGTAAGTAGCTAAAATAATTGAGCAGGATAAAAGGAGACTAAATAAGTGCCTTTGGATGGACATTTAATTTGAAGAGATATTTAGTAATAAAGTACATACCAGCATGCCCCTTTTACATACTTGTGGGAAGTTGCCAAAGAACAATCCTAGGCACTTGTATATACACTTTGCCATATATATACATACAACCTCTAAGGGAAATAAAAGCAAGGTACTTTCTAATCACTCACAAAGTGGCTTATCAAGTTATGTGCAACCTAGTTATTTTAAAGCCTGCATCATATTCAGATTCTAGCAGACCCCTGTGGTCTTACTTTGCTAGATTTTTAAGTATCTGTAATCACCTGTTGTCTTAAAATATTGAATGGGGAAATTTCCAGAAGCAAATAATGTTTTAAACTGCACACCATTCTGATCATCACAATGAAATCTCAGTCTCACTCCATCCCCTCTATTCAGCATATCTACAATGCTACAAGTGTGATCTACTCATTAGTCACTTAGTAGCTGTTTTGATTATCAGATCAATTGTCATAGCTCTGCAGTGCTTGTGTTCAAGCAATTCTTACTTTAGATAATTAAGGCCCCAAAGCACAAGAAAATTGATGCTGGCAATTAGAATATGCCAAAGAAAAACCATAAAGTGCTTCCGGTAAGTTATAAGGTTAAATTTCTCCATTTAAAGAAGGAAAAAGACATATATATGATGAGGTAGCCAAGATCTACACAAAGAACAAGTCTATCAATGAAATTGTGAAGAAGGAAAAAGATATTAATGCAGTTTTTCTGTTGCACTTCAATATGCAAAAGTTAGTCACACTGTGTGATAGGTGCTTCTTAAGATCGAAAAGGCATTAAATCATAGGGTTTGGTACTAACCATGGCTTCAGGCATCTACTGGGAGTCTTAGGTACATTCCTTGTGGATAATACTATTGCACTGTTCCCAAGAAGTATTAATGCAATATATTTTTGTTTGTATTTATGTGTGTGTGTTACTGGAAATTAAACCCAGGGATATTATATCTCTAAACTATACCCCCAACCATTTTTTTATTTATATTTGTGGTACTGGGAATTGAACTCAGGTGCATTTTTACTTCTGAGCTACACAGCCAGCTCTTTGTCATTATTTTGTTTTTAAACAGGACGTTGTTAAGTTGCCAAGTATCACTGTGTTTCAGTTGTCCTTGAACCTGCAATCCTCCAGTCTCAACCTTCCAAGTACTGGGACTACAATCATTACCAATATGCTTGGCTTAATAAAATTTTGAGTCCCTGGCAAGAGAGAAATCCTGAAAATAAGAGTGAAATGCAATATCAGGAGCCCTCTTTGGCTCCATTCTTGTTTTTTTTTTTAAACACTATCCAGAGCCAAGCATTGTGTGCATGCTTGTAATCCCAGCACTTGGGAGGCTGAGACAGGGGGATCATGGTTCATGAACCACCTCAGCTATGTAGAGAGACCCTTTGCTACTCAGCGAGACCCTGTTTCAAAATAAATAATATAAAAATAGGGTTTTGGGTGTAGTTTGGAGGTAGAATGTCCCTGGGTTCCATTCCCAGTACTGCAAAGAAAATAAAAATAAAATAAAATAACACATTATATCCACTGTACCTAGCTTTCATTGGGGATGGACAAGGAGACAGCACAATGAGTGCTGAGAAAACCTTTGAACAATCCTGTGTTTTCTACAGGAGTACATACCCAGGATATAGAGCTGCCCTAGATAGAGAAAATAGGATAAGCATAACTACTGGTAACTTTCATTTGCAATTTCCTTCATATCTCCTTCTCCTGTAAATCTCCTTTATCTTGGAAGAAATAATATCTAAGAGCTAAGCAATTAAAATATTTTGTTGTAAGAATAACTGTTCCATCTAAGATGGTTCTGATTTTATCAAAACACATGAACATAGATGGACTGACTTCTCTATATCATATCTATATCATATTTTGTAGCCTCACCTCACATAATCAAAATTAAATTGGACATTGGACATCTTTATAAGCATGTATTGCTCAAAATGCATCCTTCATTCTAAACTCACAGAAATAATACTGTAGATTTCCTTGAAGAACCAACAAGTCTGGAGAACTTATTGTGGGACTAAGACTTCTTTGGAAACACATTCGTTTAGGATTTTTCACTATGCAATATGTGTTGATCAGTTTTGAAGTTTCTATTACATGTCATTGACAAAGACTCTTTTTTGAACAGAACTTTACTTTTACTTAGGTTCCTGAGACCTTATTATTATTTATTTATTTTTTTTTTGGTGGTACTGGGGTTCCTGGAAGCCCTTCTACCTCCGGGCTACACTCCCAGACCTATTTTTTTTTTTACATTTTTATTTGGAAACAGGGTCTCCTAAGCCAATGTGCACGGCTGGCTTCGAACCTGCGCGATCCTCCTGTCTCCGCCTCCCAAGCGCGGGGATTACAAGCGTGCGCCACCACGCCCAGCGTGAGACCTTTTTAATAAGTTTCAACCTGAAATTTCCTTCTCTGTTGTTGCAGAATCCACGTTGAGCATGAATTCTGCTAAGCCAGTTTAGAAAAAAAAAAACAAACAACCCTCCTTTAGTATCTGATTACTCTAAATATGTTATCACCCTGCCTACCTTCATTAAGAACAGTATATTAAGTCAATTTAGTCATAACCCCATATTCTTTGTTTCCCCTTAGCAATTTTCTACCCATCAACTCTGACCCTGCTCCTAGTTATCAATCCCCACTTGTCTTTGTTTGTGTCAGAGTTGAGTTCCGTCTCCATGCCTCCAGTACAGTGGACCCCATTCCCTTCATCATCCCAAATACAATCTGCCTTACCATCTTTAGCAAGGCTTACAGATATTTTTTCTTTAATGTCATTAAAAGTTGCTAAATAAAATATAACCACATAAACAAAAAATTTTCAGTGTACTTTATTCCTTTCCCTTCAGTGTTCTTTTATATGCATAAAGAATCAAAGGAGTAAGTTTCTGTAAGGAACTAACCTTTTTCTATTAGGAACATTGAAATCATTTATTGTGAAAGTAAGAAAGCTCTTTTTTTTTTACATATAAAATACCATACATTCTAACACATGGATAATCAATAATTCTTTATAGGCCAAAAGGTAAGCCTGTCAAACACATATGACTAATATTGTTAATAAATCATGCAATTAATAGCACAATGTACTAAGGACCTATTTGCTTTTTGTTTAATGATCACTATTACTTGGAATAAAACATTTCCAAATAGAGTCAGAGGTTTTTATTTTTTTCATTTTATTTGGCTATTTATATTTTAAAAGTTAGTGTAACACAATAACTTGGCTAACTTTACAGTGAAAAGTTAGGTAATTAATTAGAAACCGTAAATTTTTATAGAGGGATACTTGTTAGTTGGGGCTTAGGGAGAAATCTTGTTTTTCACACTATATCATTTTTAATTTATATTATTATTTTTATTGGTGCATTTTTCTCATGCATCTTAATGGGGTGCAAGATGGTGGAGGCATATATGCACACATCACTTATTTAGCCTTTTCCCAATTCCTACCTCATTCTCTTACCCCTCTTTCCTTCTCATGTTTGGCTTAGTGATTGACTATGATATGTTTATATCTTTTAATTTACTTATCTATAGGCACATATTCAAAAGTTATCATTTTATTTTAAAAAATAAAATTAATAGGTTAAATTAAAAGTAAAGCATTTTCTTCAGTATGAGTGATTCTTTTAACATAATTTGTTCCATCTCACACTTTGGCATTAGAATAACAATTATAATACTATTATTTCTCTTAAACTTCTTCAAGTACTATCTCATTTCTAAATTGTCATATCGCAAAACTCCTCAAATAAGTTATTGTATTTACTATCACCAATTCCTTTCTTACCAGTCTTTACTAAACTCATCCAATTAGGTATCTATCCTCAACTCTCTACAAAAAAAACCCAGTTCTTAGCACTATCACCAATGTCCTCCATGTTAGTATATTTAATAACTAACAGGATTTCCATAAAGCCAAAAATTACACTTCTCACATTTATTTTAGATGAATAATATTTACTTACTGATCTATATGCAAATATTTGTAACAGTTTTAGTCGCAATATCCTCAAACTAGAAACAAGCCAGATATACTTTAATGGATAAATACTTAAATAAATATGGTATATCCATACATCCCCCTCAGACAGGTCCCTCTTTTAGCTCATCTATGGTTTATCTTTCGTTTCCTAGTTCTGCATATCAGGGAGAGGATCAAATTTCTTGCTTTTTGTGACTAATCTCACTTAGCATAATTTTTTCAAGTTCCATGCATTTGCCTGTAAATAGTATAATTTTGTTCTTCTTTATGGCTGGGTAAAATCCCATTATGTACATATGCCATAGTTTTGTAATCCATTCATCTCTTAATGGACATCTTGACTGGTTCCATAGTTTGGTAATTGTAAATTGTGCAGCTATGAACATAGATACACATGCATTAGTTTGGTAGTTTGGTTTCCATTCTTTTGGGTAGATACCCAGAAGTGGTATTGCTGGATCATATGGTAGGTGTGTTCCCATTCTTCTGAGGATCCTCCATACTGTTTTCCAAAGTAGTTGCACTAATTTGCAAACCCACCAACAAAGTATTAGAATTCTTACTTCTCTACATCCTTGCCAGAATTTGTTGTTTGTATTTTGAATGCCCTGGCACATGATATACAATAGCTCCTTCCTAAAGGCCCTATTTTTATAGTCCTCCCACAAACCTTTGTCCCACAATGGGCAGTTGCCATCTAACCAGTTCTTTACTGACCATCCAGGAAGCCACAGATTTAGTCCCATTAGACTGCCCACTTATTGGTATATATATATATACATTGGCCCAGTCTTCATGAAAATTAACAAAACCACCCAGAGCTTAGCCCATTGGCTCAAGTATCCACCATTCTCATACCAAAATGTTTTTGTGGTAGGCTATAAGGCCACAGATGCCCACATGGGTAGATACCTATGCCAAGAACCATCAGTATACCATACTTTGGTGGGTACTGGGTTTTTTCTTCCTCATAGGGACTTGGGGCATTTCTTGTTCCTGTGGGTTCTGAGAGAGCTGCTACTCAAAATTGTACTGGCCTCAAGAAAGCTTTTACTTCCACCTAAGGATTTGGGACATCTCCCACTTCCATGAGTCTGTTGCTGGGAACTGTACTGGCCACAGAAATGTATGTAACTGTTCAGTTAAAGGGCTACTAGAAAACCATACTCATTGCTCTAAGTATGTGCAGTACTTTAACAGTGTGGGCATTTGGGCTGTCCTTGTCTTAGGGGTTTGAGTCCAGGACCTCAGCCAACCTTTAATAGGGTAGATGGCCAGCACCATCACTGACCCAGTATGTGTAGTGGGTTTACAAGCTAAGGGGGCAGCATATACAGCCACTGTTTCTCAATGAGAGAGTAAAATGTCTCTCCCCCTTTTTGTAGCTATAACCAAAATCCAACTGGGCTATTCCTAGAACCTTTTTTCTGCCATAACTCCTATCCAAAATCTGCAGCATCTATTTGAACTGTTATCAGGAAAGGAAATGTAGGGTTCACCAAGAATTTGTGCCAGTGCCTCCACTTTTTTGGTGGAATAAATGCAATTTCTGTTTTAGGAGTCCAATTCCAAACTGCCGCCTTATGGACAGGATAGTGTAAAAGGTGAATAATCGCCACTAAATGGGGTATGAATATCCACCAAAACCCCAAAATACCTAAATATGTATTTGCTTCACTGTTCCCAGTCTAAAATTGGCTTGGATCTTGTCTATGTTTATCACTGCTTTGGTTATTACTTTTGTTTTACCTGACCAGACAAGTCCTAAGAATTTAACCAAATACTCCATGCCCTCACTGACAGCCCATCCCCATTCCCAGAGAACAGGTCAAAGGCTGCATGCAGCTTCTTTTAACTCTGTAAGAGAAAGAGTTGAGCAGATTACTCACACTTCTTTCAGTTTTAGTATTTTAGTATCCTTTGTCAAATTTCCTCATGGCCCCCTGATATCTTGTACTGACATACATTTACAATCCTCACAGCTGAGAGGAGTTGGAAGGGAGCATGATGGGAATTCCTCTAGTGATGTTCTTTACCACATGCATTTGAAGCCAAAATTCTTCAAAAGTTGTCTGCACAGTGAATCCCTATGACACATCCACCCTCAGGATGTACTTAGCTATGGGGGATACATACACATCACATTGCTCACTCACAGTCTCTGGCAACTAGCCGGCATTTTAGCTGTTCCTCACTGGCCTCAATGGTGTTCAGGATCTATTGCAGCTGCTGCTTTACCATGCCCAGCAGATGCTGGGCATGTTTATCCAAGGGTGAATATGGAGGTGGCCTCCTGCCAAGCCTTAGTCCCACCTTTCCATGGTCCACACTGGCAGACTCCAGGTCTCCCTCAGTCCTCCTGGGAGTCATAGTCCCTTTAAGCTGCTCAGGGCAAGGCAGAGGTGGGGGTGGACCTTCTAGACAGAAAGCTGGTTGGGTGTTACTTTCTCCAGAAAGTTGGTCTGGGACTGCCATGCTGATCCCCTCTACACACACACACACACACACACACACACACACCCCTACCAGGCCTCCAGCTCTGCAGCCCAGATAAGGTACAGGTCCTGCACTAGCTGGTGCTGCTGGTGTCACAAGTAGGGCAACAGGCAAGGCGGCAACTCAACACCTCACAGCCTGCAGGCCACCTCTGCTCAGGCACAGTGACTCCCACCTGCCATTCACAGGGGCCCAATCACACTAGCCACCTTCTCTACCCTCCAAGCCCCACTTTGGTGGCTTCAGGGCCCTGGCTCTTGTGGCCCCAGTGTGGGGAGCCATTAAGGTTTTCCCGTAAAAGAATACTTCTGACTGTCCTTTGCCCAGAGGCAATAAGGTTTGGGGTCATGGAAAGTTCAAGGTCTGAGAGAAGCTCAGGTGGGATTGATTGACCTGACCATTATGTGCACAGGTGGTGATGGCACAAGGGATTGATTGATTGACCTGGAACTGCATAAATAGAACAAGAGTGATAAGCCCAGGATCAGTCAGTAGAGATATCGACCCAGGAGTGTACTGGCAATCCTTCTATGATAGAATTAAATATTCAATGAATCAAATTCTTAGAATTGAATTCTTCATCCTCACACCTCTCTTCAGAACCCGTACTTTTACCAGCTGGCTCTGGCACCCCAGCATTTCTAAAGCTTTCTGGGCTGGGGACATCCATCAACTCAGTCTTCCAGTGGGGTCCACATCTTCAGATAGGTCATTACCAAAAAACACAGGGAGGCTGGAGGGGAATATCTCCTCCATCCTGGGTTGTTCCTCCCACTTCTGTTTTTCTGAATGGTACTGGCGATACTTACTTAATTCAGCTATTTCAAGTGTCAGGGGCCTGTTCAGTGTCCAGCTGTGGATGCAGGGGAGGTTTTAGTGGTGAGATCCCCAGACAGAAGAAAACATGAAGAATCGCCATCAGGAGGAGAACAATAGCAACTTTATTCTACAGATATGTCTCTTATATAGGGCTCTTTGCAGAGTGATGTGTGTTCATACCAGCATGGTGTGAGCAGGTGTGCTGTGTTTTGCCCAGTTATGCCCATACAACCAAGTGCACATCTATGGCTGCACTGAGACTAGCAGGGCCATGTTCCCACCACTGGTTTGTACTTTCTCTGAGCCCCACAAATAACAATAAAATTTTTTAACTTAGATGGAAACTAAACTATAAAGTCAAACACTAAAACTTTTAGTGAAATTCAAATGTAAGGAAAACAAAAATCACACCAAAGCACATTGTAATCATTTTTCTTAAAGCTATTGACAAGGGACCCAATTTAAATATAGCAGAAGAAAAAAGACAAAATATACACAGAAGGTCAAGAATAAGAATAAGAAACCTGTCAGAACATGTCAAAACAATGTCAGCCAAAGAACATGGAGAAATATCTTTAAAGTATTCAAAAAAAATCTAGATTGGAAAATATTAAAGCTTCCAAATAAACTTCAGCATCTATCTTAAGATGAAAAATAGCAAATAAAACAAAAATTAAGAAGTAAGAAAATAAGCAAGACAAAGCCTAAGTAAACAATCTGGAATATTGCTGAATATTAACAAAAAAACCCCCAAAAAGATGACTCTTTGGGGAAGAAATTAATAAAATTAAAATTTTCACCAAAATATCAGGGTAAAGAGAAAGAAGGTACAAATCCCCAATATCAGGAGTAGAAGAGTTGATATAATTGCTGATTCTAATGTTATGGCCCCTGAGTTAAGTAGAGTGGAAAAGTCACAATAATAGCTTAAGACCTAGGGGAATTATATAAAATTCAAATCCCTGTGTCCAAATATAATATTGGTATGAAACATTCTTCCATTGATTTACTGTCTGAAGCTGATTTCATGCAACAGCTGAACTGAGTACTTGTCACAAAGCTTTATAATATTCCCTATTTAGTCTTTAACAGAAAAGGCATTTACTGACCCCTGCACTTATTCCAAAGTATTGATAAAATTATTAGATAAGATCATATAAACAAAAGGTGCAAAATACAATCCAAATATGACGAATTAGTATAATAAGAAATAATCAGGGAATAGTGAGCATCAAAAAACATATAATAATCCTAGTGAGGTGGCACCCACCTATAACCCTGGTACTTTCAAAGTAGAGATGGGAAGGTACAGACTAGAGAGCCATCAGCAGCAACTAAAAAAGAACTTTTTTTTTTTTTTTGGTGGTGGTACTGAGGGTGGAACCCAGAGGCTTTCTACCTCCAGGTTATACTCCTAGACCTATTTTATACTTTATTTGGAAACAGGGTCTCACTAAGTGGCTGATTCTAAGTTGCTGAGAGCCTTACTAAGTAGCTGAGGCTGGCTTTGAACCTGTGTGATCTTCCTGTCTCAGCCTCCCAAGCGCAGGGATTACAAGTGTGCACCACCATGCCCACCTTGAAAGAACATATTTTAAAAGAAGAAAGAAAGAAAGAAAGCCAGCCAGGCAGCCAGCCAGCCAGCCTGGGTAGAATTTGGTGGTAGACTATCCATGGGTTCAATCTCTAATACCAAAAAAACAAAACAAAAAAATTAAGAATAATTTTTTAAAATAGGAAATTCTAAAAGGGAAAACTTAATAGAAGATTATTTTATACACTGTAATAAACTTCTTTTGATTTGAAAATGTTTAAGGAATGAAATATTTTGTCTATTTTGGGTCCACTATTAAATTCTACTCAATGAAGTTTCCCCTCTGGCTGAAATTCTGCTGAAAGGTCCCTACTAAAAAGCACAATATAACAAAAGTGACTGTGTTACCTTTCTATAAATGACAATATTGTAACAGTTGACAATACTGAACTAGACCTTAGTCCTGTGCTCTCTGAATGGAATGGATTAGAAAGGTAAAAAAATCCACTCCCCCCAATCCTTTTGTGTTCTGACAAATATTTCTTCCATATACTGAAATGAGTCACACATCTACCCTTCTTAGTAAGTCACTTGACCCTCCCTCAATGATCTCTTGTCTTACAATGCCCCAATTCTACTCCCTCTCTTAGAGTTCCTGGCCAAAGCAGCCTTAACCTTCCTCTGGCTTGACTTAACTTTAGACTTGTTTTTCCTGACCACAGTACCCTGACTTTTCTTAGAGCATTAGCTTTACAAAAATTGCAATTATAAAATCTGTCTGTACCTCCTTAAAATCTAAATAATCTCCCAGCCTATTGCCAGTTTTATAATCCAAAAAATATCTTTTTCAAAGATCTTTTAAATACCATCCCTTTGAAATGTAACAAAGAAAGAAAGCTCCCTTATCTTTCTGCTGAAGGGAGGTAGGTCTCTAACTTAGAAAAGTGACAATTAGCAAACACAGAAGCCTGATTGCATTGATCAACTTCTCCCCAGCTTCCAGGGTGGCAAGTACTTTTCCGCAAGCTCACCCAGCCTTTAAAACCCTCCTGCCTTCTGTTTAGCAAACTGGAGTTCAGCCTCTGCCCTGTGCCATAGTCTTCAAGTCTTCCTTGCCTGTTGAGTTTCATCCATCACAACTTCTCCTTCACATGGCTCATTAACAAACATTCTCCCTATTACAACAGCTGGAATAAAACCATCTCCTCAGCTGCCTGTTTTGTCTTTCACAACCTCAAGGTCACCATTATGAAGATGAATTTTTATTGTACAAAATCATAGATACAGACTCAAGAAGGCATAAGAAATAGAAACAAATCTGCATGCTTTAAAAAGCTCAAGAGCTGCCACTTTCCACAAGAGAAATCAGTGTTACTTTCTCTCTTGCCATCGGTTCTTCCCACCTGAAGCTGAATGTTTTGATTCCATTAAGCTTTTTTCCTAGACCTCCCTTCTATGATGAAGCTTTGCTGGATTTCAATCCATATCCACTGCACCAGGTAAGTAGTGAAAGTAGACACCATTCATTCTGGTTATTTGGATGACAAAATTTGGGACAGCTTATAAATCTAATAGCTCCATTTTCTGGATCATATTTTCTACTCATGAATTAAGAGACCTCCTTAATTATTTATAATTTTTTTAAGTGACAGAGGATAAAGTTTTCTCTGACCTGACAAGAATAGATGCAATCAAATCAGAGCATTTTAAAAAAATTTTTTTTATTGGTGCACTGTATTCATACATCATAGTAGGATACATACTTTTGTAGACATACATGCACACTTTTCCCAGTCAGCCCCCACCCAATCCCCACCCCATTCTCTCCCTATCCCTCCCTCCCACGCTTGGCTTAGTAGTTGACATCTAGTATTATGGCAATTTATCTAAAATTAAAAATGATAATCTCACATAACAGTTTCATTTGTCTGATACCAAGCTTTTGATGACTTAAAGATAACATTTCAATATTTCTTTTTGCTTTCTTTCTTACCAGAGAATATTTTTTTCTATTTTTTTTAGGTGAAACTATCATATATTTATATATTTATTTTTCAGAAAAAAATCTATCCTAATATGGAATATGGACTCTAGGTACCCAAAACGATCTTGAAAAAGAACAAAGCTAGAAGATATATATTTTCTGATTTCAAACCATATAAAGCTACAATAATTGAAACAGTGTAGTACTATTCTAAAGGCAGATATATAAACCATTGGAGTTAAATAAAAGCCTAGAGCTAAATTCTTCCCTATATTGTCAAGTTATTTTTGACAAGGTTTCCACGAACATTTGGTGGTGGAAATAAAAATCTTTTAACTAAATATTGTTAAAAAATAATAATTACATGGAAAAGAATAAAATTGGACCCTTACCTAATCCCATATACAAATATTAACTCAAAATAGATAATAGACCTAAATATAAATCTTAAGACTATAAACTTTTAGGAGAAAATCTGGGTCATTAAACCTCACAACATTGAAATTGGCAGTGATTTCTTGGTTATGATTTCAATGGCACAGGCAACAGAGGAGTATACAAACTCCCTAAAAAAAAATTGTATATCCAAAGACAATGTAAAAAGAGTTAACAGTTACTAATAGAATGGGATAAAATATTTCCAAATGCTATATCTGAAGGTATATTAATATTCCAACTAGAAATCCTAAAAAATAACAACAATAAAGGCAAACAATACCCTTTAGAGATAGGTAAAAGACTAACATAAATAATGAATCTCCACAGATAACCAATCTTAGTTATCTGTTGGATGGAAAATCTTGTTTCTCTAGTTCTGGAGTGTGTTACCTATTTCTTCTTTGTAGTTAATCTCTTTGAGTATTTTCTCTAGTGCTGGTTTTGAAGACATAAATTCCTTCAGTTTCTGTTTGTCATGGAAGCTTCTTATTTCTCCATCTAATTTGATAGAAAGTTTTGCTGGGTAGGAAATTTTTGGCTGGAAGTTGTTTTCTTTCAGAATTGGGAATATGTTACTCCAAGCCCTTCTGGCTCTCATAACTTGGTTTGGGAAGTCTGGAGTGATTCTAATTGGTTTGCCTCTGAATGTCACTTGGCCCTTTGCTTTTGTTGCCTTTAAGATTCTCTGCTTGGCTTCCACAGTGGTCATTTTGACAATTATGTGGCGTGGGAATCCTCTTCTCTGATCCTGTCTAAAGGGAGTTCTATAAGTTTCCTGGACCTTTGTATCGACCTCTTGCTCTATGTTTGGAAAATTTTCTGCTATTACTTCCTTGAAGAGATTGTTGATCCCTTTGGTTTCACTTTCTTTTCCCTCCTCTATTCCAATAATTCTTAGGTTAGCTCTCTTAAAATGGGCCCATATTTCTTCAATATCAGACTCCTGCTGTCGGATATTTTTTTCTAGATTAGAAACTATGAGTTCATTTTTGGATTGCTCATCTTCTAAGAGCGAGATTCTGTTCTCCATGTGTTCTAATCAGGAAAATAACTGTAGAAATCAGAGCATTTTAAGATGTACCTTTTTTCTTTAAAAAAAAAAGACAAAAACAAAATGAAAATTGGTTTTTTGGTTGACATCTAAATGAATCAATTTGGCTTCCCTTAACTAAATTTAATAATTAACATGAAGGCTATCCTCTGTATAATCTGTTAAAAGGTTAACAGGTTACCTCATTAGAATTTTAGTAAATGAATGTTTAATGAAGTAATTCTTGGCCACCTTCCATTGTATCTTTATATTTGTTTGAAAGATGTTTGTAGCTGTCATATTTATTTAAGCATTTGTAACATTTGCATTAAATTAAAAATTAGTAACCACATACTATAGCCATTAGTAGGACATAAAATGCATCGGTTTTAGGCTCCTAATCAGATACCAGTTCACAACTTTGACAACTCAGATCAGCTCTCTAGATATCTGAACTTGTGTCATATTTTTAATTTTCCTTTACAAATTTCCCTTATGCCATTCTGACATTTTTATCTGTGCAGAAAGTTAATCCTTAGAAGGTTATCTTAAAAATTAATTCCTTTAACTCAGACTATAAAATGACCCTATTTGTCTTTTTTCAAAGGTTTTAAGTCATATGTCCTATATTCCTCATTCACCTCCTTTTATGTTGCTAAAGATTATTTAGAGAACAATTTCCATGATAAAATACTCTGCACCTCCTTCACTACAAAAATACATTCTCAGAATTAAATGGCTCATTCTTGAAATATGAGTATTTTCTCCCAAACTTTATCTTGTATTTTAACTCTATTAAAACTTCCATACTTATAAACCTTTAATCAATTGCCTTAAAATGTGTTGCTGAACTTTGCTGTTGGAAATAAATGCCTTTTTTAGTAGAATTCAAATGAATTTCATTTGAAATAAACACAATACCTGCTTTCCTGTTATGGCTAGGTAAGCTAAGTAATAAAAATAAAACCATGATAATAGGTAGCTGTATTGTTAGTTTGTTGGTGGTGAATTAACTATCGGTACACAAGATTAGGAGTAATATTTGTAACTTTTTATTGCAATGTTTTCTTATATAACATATAATGAACAATAACAACCATTTGCTTAATTTTATCTTAATTACAAGGACTGGAGAAGGAGAGAGGGAGAGGTTTACCATGTGCTAAGTACCATTCCCATCAGAGGCTCTGCTGACCTCAAAACTAGCTCATAACCCAGTCGAGTTAAGCCTATTCCTTTTCTTGTGTCCAAGCCTCAGAGTGCAATTCAGCCTTTTGAGGTATTTATTTACTACATTCACTTTTTAAAGCACAACAGGCATGAAATTTATTCTTCAACTTTCAGAGACAAGAACTGATATATTTATTTCTTTAAATCTAATTAAATCTTGTATGAATCTCTGCATTCTTGATCAGAGGAAATTTCTTTTAGAGGGCCTTTATTCAAGGCCCTGTAAGTGTACCAGGGTCTTATTTATTCTTTTATTTTGTTTTTATTGCACTGCGGATTGAACCCAAAGGCATTCTATCTCCAAGATACACCCCCAGACCTTTTTACTTTTTATTTTGATAAAGAGTCTCACTAAGTTCCTAAAGGACCATGCTAAATTGCTGAGGCTTGCCTCAAACCTGCAATCCTGGAAGCAAAGATCTGGACCCCAATCTGAGAACCTTGATTAAATTCTAAGGGGAAAATATCTATTGACATCCTTTTTTATTTTCTTTATAATAAGCACTAGAACCCCTAACCCCACCCACCCTCACTGTTCAAGATAGGTTACTACTACTTTTTTTCTTTTTTTTTTTATTTTCTTTCTCTCGTTTTGCTAAAAATAGTTGTGGCCAAAGGAAACCCAATTTCCATGTTTCCTTGGGACCTAGGACCGTGATGTGGAGTAAGAAGTAGATGCTTTTTGGCCATTTGACAGATAGCATTATCTACAAAGCTATGGGTTTATCTAACTTGGACCTCTGGCTCCAGCACACATTAGGTTCTTTTATTCCAGGCAGATCGTCTATGTAATACATCAAAGAGAAAGGAGTAAAGCATAGGATGTATTCCCTACTCTTTATATTTTACAACAGCACACCAGAACTTCTTAATCATATCTCACCATAACTCCCTACCCATTGAACTGCCTAATGAAAATAAATAGGAAGGAGCATCTCCAAACTGTATCCAAAGATTCCCCTAAACATGCACCATCCACTTGCACGTGCTACAAAGCAGTTGAACCAGAGAGGCTTCGGATGGCTCTGGCGGACCATTTGCTTTTCTTTGCCTCCTGCTCACCCAGATGCCTACAGTGGTCTGGATTCTGCCCCAAGAGTTTCTGGAAGCAGCTAAGTGAGTTTACCTCACTCAGGTAAACAAGGATTTTAATCACCCCTAATAGGCATAAGCCACAAAGCTCTTCAATTTCCCTGGGTTGGGGAGGACAACAATTCAAACTTTGCTCAATCTGTAAACAACCCAAGTGTCTATGGACAGGAGAATGAATAATTAAAATTGTGGCATATGTTACAATGCTGGAAAGCAAATAAAGCAGAGTTACTGGCATCGACCTAAGTAAATCTCAAAAACATCCTTTCCAGGGAAGACCAGGCATTTCCAAAGACTATTATACAGTGCCGATAGCATTAGGTAAACTACAGAAGCATGCAAAGCAATATTAAATATTGCTTAGTAAATTGTTCAGAATAGAAATAGTAAGATGTTTATTGGAGTGAAAAGCAATATATATATATATATATATATATATATATATATATATATATATATATATATATATATAGTTACCTCAGGAGGTAGGAAAATGCACTGAGCAGAAGTGTTGTCATGTCGCATGTCTAGAGAGTTTAATCATATGATTCTTGGTTCCTCTTCGACATGTTTGTAATAAATCATAGAAGGGAAAATTAAAGTGACAAAATCTAAAGGTAAAATCAAAGGTGGGAAAAAGCTGTAAACAATATTACACTCCTACTTCATGTTACGCCCCCTCATCAACTTTATTTAAACCATTAGGCAGCATAGGCTAGGTTACACTTCACTAACACACTCCAAAATAACTAAAGTGCAAATTCATTCTCACTTGCTTGTGGCACTTCCACATTCTAGTTGGCTTCCTACGAATTTAAGTTAAAGGGATCGCCATGACTAAAGAAAAGAGCAAGAAATAATTACACTAGAGATTTTTTTTCTTATTACAGTACTAGGAATGGAACCCAGGGGCATTCTACCTCCAGGCTGCAGCTCCAGCCTTATTTTTTAGTCTTTATTTTGAAACTGTATCTCACTGAGTTGCAAAGGGCCTCACTAAGAAGGTGAGGCTGTCTGTGAACTGTGATACTCCGGTCTCAGTCTCCAGAATGCTGGGATTACAAGTGTGCGCCACCACGCCCAGCTGTAGAGATCTTAATTGTTCCCAAACATGGTCCAATATGTCACATGGCCATTACTAACTTCCAGGAGCTGTATCTTTATATGACCTCCAAACAAATCAGAACCTGCCTCAAGTACTTGCCTGTAGGTCATTAATATTGTCAAGTAATTCTAGAATCAAGAGTAAAGGGGGACGAATAATAGAGGTAAGGAGGGTAAGATAAGTCCAGGGTTTATCAAATCAGTTATTTCTAATACTCAATCATACTGGGATGCCTCAGAGGAGCCATTTAAAATGCATGTCAGAATTGCTCATCCTAAAGATTAAGTTTTTATACTTTCATTGGTGCATTTTAATTATACATCATAGTGAGATTTAAAGTGGTACCTTCATGCATGTATAAATGAATAATACATATTTAAAAAGTATTTACCCACCAGCTTCTATACTCATTGGCCAAGAGCTGTCCATGGTAATAACTTTTCATACCTCCCAGTGGGTATATTTGTCAGAAATGTTCTGCCAAGGTTCTCCACTGAGTGTCAGCACAGAAGGAAAGAGTGACAACAGTGTAGTGAGGCAGGTCACCATCAAGTCAGACCTTCAAACAGTGGACTGCCACGGCAGTTACTTGTACAGAAAGGTGGGGTGAGAGCCCATGAAGCAGAGCACAGGCACTGTCCAATACCATCTACCCCTATGCCACTCAGATTCATTTGTGTTCTCCATTCATACATGTCACAGAGAAACAAGACACAGTTCCCACTTCTACAACTCATCCCAAGGCTATAACTAGCTTATTATTTTTCCCCTTTATCACACATTTTAGATTCCCCTAATCTTTTTTGTGGCACCAAAGATTGAACCCAGAGGCATTTTCCCTCTAATATAAACCCCTAACCCCATTTTACTTCTTATTTTGAAACAGGGTCTAATTTTCAGAGGGCCTTGCTAAGTTGTTGAGGCTGACTCAGAAGCTGTGATTCTCCTGTCTCAGCCTCCCAAGTACTGGGATTACAGGCATGCACCACCATATCCATCTGATTTCCCTAATCTATGAGCAAAGACCCAGTAATTCTAGATTTCTTTTCTAAAGAGATAATATAGACCTCCAAGGTAAGCCAAGCCATGGTCTAATTGCCAAGATTGCATATCTATATTCATGACTGGCATGGAAACACCAAGATATTTTCTTGGATTGCTTCTTGACCCTGTGGAATAATATCTCATGGTATTCAAGAGATGACATGGACATTCAGGATCTAGCCTTCCAATCTATAGTTGCTCATCAGCATTAGGAGTTAAAGTGATAAAGTGGTAGGAGGGCATAGAAGCCTTGCTGTTCCTTCCAGCAGAAGTATTCCACTGGTGGGAGCCAGGACCTTTGTGTTACTAAAACTGAGGGATGGGAAGAACAATTCCAATGATAGTCATTTGGAGTGATGGTGAGTAGGGCCAACCCTCATGCAAACTTTGGTTCCCTTAGTCATGTTATAGGCAATGAAGACACCTCCATGTACATGGTATATCAATATTCAGTCCAGTGCTTATCTTGCATCCTGAAAAACAATCCCAAGCCACTTGTGTCAGATGACCTCTTTCTATAATCAGCTCTTGTTCTGGGCCCTTTTACAATCTGGATGACTCTGAAGTCACTAATAAATAGGTCAGAAAAGTATTCCAAAATACATTTTTTCTCACTTCCAAAGAGGTTTGCTGGGAACTGGAGGTTTTTATGCAGAACTCTTAAAAAGATTACCTATATGACAGTTCTCTAAAATTTTTGGAGTTTATTCCTCATCCTCTACCACTGATGTACCCTTTTAAAACACTATGGTACATACTAGTTCCTGTTCAACATATCCTGTTAACTCAGTGTCAATGATATAGTGAGCCACTATGATACTCTGAAAAATGCCAAGAAGCCTGATATCTCTGAGAACTCTGTGAACTGTCACAAAGAACAGGAGAGTTAGCATAACCCAAGGACAAGGCAATGATTGGACAGGGACTACAAAATATATGACATTTTTAAACAATGCCAAGGAGGCTTTCTGAACTTCACACATGACATAAATCAGTAAGAAGCAAACTGAGCCTATCACTTTTCTTTTCAAAATATCTGAAGTATTTCTCAGAAACAGTCTACTCCATAATTCTCATTGCTTCAATTGTACTTAGTAATACTCATAAGCATCTTAAATATGCCAGTGCTACTGCATGCTGAAAGTTATACCACCCTACCATCTTGACTGAAGTGAAATCTAATCACTGTGTTGATTACCATGTGCCATATCTTGAGATCTGTTAAAAAGTTATGAATAGATCTACTTCTGGTCCCAACTATCCTAGCCTGGGATTGTTCCTAAAAGCAAAGTTCAAAACATGGCTTATCCACATATTTTTTTTTTTTTTGAGACATGTTCACACTCTAGGATGTTTCAGAAGAACCATTTATAAACCCCCTTTCCAATTCTCTGCTGTGGTAGAAAAGGACTTTTATTTGCTATCAACCCCTCTCCCCACTTTCTAGGCCTATCTCATCAGTGTTATTTTCCTCATCATTTTAACACTGAACATATATCAGAACAATTTCAGGTTTTTACAGGTGTCCCATGTAGATGTGGTCAACAAGCCCTGAGGCAGAGGATAAGAGAATGCAGCTGGAGCACAATAACACCTGTAATCTCAGTATCAGATTACACCTGTTCAAACCAAACTGAAAGAGCAAGGTTTGGGGGTGGGAAAGAAGAAAGGTATTCTGAGGGAATTTGAAATAAGATACAAGCAGTGTCTATGGCAAGCCATGTACCTCCATAGAAAGAAGCGTGAAAACCCTGGTAGCCACCAGTCAGGCACACAATAGACCCCATTAAATGTATCATAAGATCATAGCCCATAACCCACCATGAGGACAAGGGTCCATCTTATTTATCATAGTAAATGTCAAATGAGTAAGTGAGAGAACCAGTGAATAAATGAACAATTATGCTGATAGTTTAATTCTTAATGGAATAGAATTTTAAAATGTCATCTCACTCTTTAAATATGTAGATATGATCTCTTACAATCAAGTAACAATAGATTTTGTCATGTTCCATAAAACATGCAGGTAATCAATCTCAACCATGTCTGAATAACAAACAACAATGAGAAGTAGGCAAGTTTTTGCCAATTTAATCAATACATACTTACAGAACAAATATGGGAAGTTTAAATCATGAGTCAGTGACTCTTCTTGAGCCAAATTTAACATGAAATATTTATTTGAAATGAACAGAATTTATGGTAGTGTAGAAACTTATGCATATAAAATCAGGCTTTTTAAATTTGTTTTTGAGAAATATTCTGTTCTGTGAAGTTCAAAAGCAAGGTGATATGCAAGTAGAGCATATCCACAAAACCATGCAGTTTTCCAGAAATCTCTTGATCCCTATTTATTATATATTTTCATATAAATTGTGAGTATATTTGAGAGAATGAAGGAGAGAAAGAGAAAGGTGATAAATATTTTTTTAAGTTAAAGTTTGGGTTTAGTCTCAATCAGTTATAAAGTAGTGACCCTACCGCATAAATTCATTTTCATTTTGCAGAGAGAGGGAGAGAGCAAGGCCTGTCACATCTTGGGGTCCAGAACCAGGAGAGCAAGTGTCTTAGTATGATCACAGCTACCACCTGACCACATACACTTGGGAGAAGATGTGCTCATGGCTTTCTTAGAAGCTCCGGGTTCATTGAGGCATGGGAATGGGGGCAGGAAGAAGGGAGTGAGAGTTCAAGGCTTTTCTCTTCATATCATGGAGGCTAAAGCAAGAGAGCAAGCAAAGAAAGGAGAAGCCATATATAATCCCCAAGGCCTCAGCCCCAGGGACCTCCTTCTCAAGCCACACCTTCCTGACCTAGGTTACCACCCAGGTTTATCTACAATGGATCTAGCAACTGCTGAGATTATAGCGAAACCCCATATCCAGCACTGCCATCCCATTTCCATGAGGGCTAGGGAATACCCAAATCCAAACCATTATAGCAAGTAAGTAAGGGAATTATAGCAAGTAAGTAAGAAACATAGCAGAATCCCTGAGGCCACATCCCCAGCGGCCCACCTTCCCCAGCCACACCCACCGGCCTAGGTTACCATCCAGATAAATCCACTGAAATAGGTTTATCTGCTAATGGGATCATAACTATTGCAACTTAACATTATCAACTTCTAACACCAACTTATGAGTTCTTCAGGGCACATTTTATATATAATAACACATTTCAAAAGGGAAGAATAGGATCATAGAAAGAAGAAATTAGATGAAAATAGTATCAAAATCCAGGAGAACAAGAATTTGATCCTGTAGCTCCATTGCTGGCATCTGGGACACATGGTGGTGAGATGTGATCTCCACTGGGCCTTTGAAAAGCCCTGCTCCTGTGATCTGGTTGATTGCAATGGGTGGCATACTGGCTCTTCCATCCTGGCTCCATGGCTTGCGGCTTATAGCCTTTCCTCACTATCTTTTCACATTCATAGCATTTCTAAATCGTAATGATTTTTTTTTTTTTTGGTAATATTAGCTTCACCCACACAGCTTCATGAATTATCCTATTTGGGTCTCCTTGCAGGGATCCCAACTCTACCACACATTGCCACACTTCCAAGGCCTTCCTTTGAAATATAGGGGGAAGCCTCCATGAACCCTTTTTTCCAACAAAACTGGCATTATGTGAGTGCCCAGATTAATCACCAGCAGGAAAGGTAGTTGCACTCTTTTTTTCATATACATCTTAGGTAATATATCATGAAGGTAACATAAGATATGAGGTAAAGGAAAAAGTAATAAATGGTCATTGTTTTCTGTTACCAAAGAATGGCTTCACTGGGTGTGATGCATATGTTTATGCTGAGATAATAGAATCATAGGTTTGAGGCCTGCCTTAGCAACTTGGAAATACCTAGTTTCAAAATGAAAAAGGGCTGCCGGGCGTGGTGGCGCACGCTTGTAATCCCCGCGCTTGGGAGGCTGAGACAGGAAGATCACACGGGTTCGAAGTCAGCCTCAGCTACTTAGTGAGGCTCTCAGCAACCTAGTGAGACCCTGTTTCCAAATAAAATATAAAAAATGTTTGGGAGTATAGCCCGGAGGTAGAAAGCCTCTGGGTTCCACCCCCAGTACCACCAAAAAAAAAAAAAAAAAGAAAAAGAAAAAGGGCTAGGGATATAGTTTGTAGAAAGAACGCTTCCAAGGTTCAATCCCCAGAACCAAAATAACAAAATAAAAATAAAAACAGTTCTATTGTTCTGTATGGCGCAATATTCCCATTATTCTAAATGTGTGCTTTTTTGTGTGTGTGAATATCTATCGATAGCAATTCTACTTTTAAATTTCATGATAAATCTATAAATATTATTTGTTAACTAGAGGGTATAAATAAATACAGCACAATTACACATTCAATTTTCCTTGGTACTCAAGTGGCTTTTTAAAGAAAGATTTAACTCTTTTGTAAAAATTGTCTTTAGATGGGCTCATTATAAAACAATTTTCATTCAATAACAGTGGATGAATTATCTTCAGAATTAATAATTATGTGATTATATCTAGTAGAGGATTTCAAGTAGCAGCATTGTTGTTCCATACCCAATTTAGAAGCAAAGAGACTCATCAAGAATCTCCAGGTATGAATTACCTGCATAAAAAAGCTCCATTAGAAACTTTTTTATCAGAAAGAAATTATAACTACCTAACATGTAAAACATAATTATCATACACTTTACCCCACTGGAATTATATCCCACAAAGACAAATATTTGTGTGTATAATTTTTACTTTACTCCAGTATTTAGAACAGTGTCAAAATAAATAAAAAATTGTTTGGATAAATGAATATCATCAGTGCTGGTCAAATTGCTGGAATTAACAATATAGCAAAGAATATATATATTTAATGTTGTTACTGTGCTCCTTCCACACAAGTATAGATCAAGAAAAGCTATTTTTAAAATGGTAAGGTTGGCCGGGCGTGGTGGCTCATGCTTGTAATCCCCATGCTTGGGAGGCAGAGACAGGAGGATCATGCAGGTTCGAAACCAGCCTTGCTGGCTTAAGATACCTTGTTTCCAAAATAAAAATATAAAAAATAGGTCTGGGAGTGTAGACTAGAGGTACAAGGGTTTCCAGGAACCCCAGTAACACTAAAAAAAAAAAAAAAAAAAAAAAAGGTAAGGTTGACATTTGTGCAGGGTGAGATACAGGGATCTCATTTCATTCTTTTACATATGGATATCTAGTTTTTCTAGCACCATTTGTTTAAAAGAATATCTTTTCTCCACCATATGTTTTCAGCCCTTTGTCAAAATCAACTGGTTCTAAGTATGAGAATTCGTTTCTGTATTTTCAATTATATTCCATTGGTTTATATTTCTGACTTCATGATGTTCTTATTACTGTAGCTCAGTAAGATAATTCAAAATCAGGTATTGTGATGCTTTCAGCAGGGTGTTTTTGTTTTTCTTTTTTTTTAACCTCAGAAATGCTTTGGCTCTTCTGGGTCTTCTATACAAATTGCCAATAAATACATGAAAAAAAATCCTCAGTATTATTAGCCAGCAGAGAAGTTAAAATCAAAGCTACAATGATACACCATCTCACTATATGAAAAATAATTGATATTGGTATCTGAAATTGGTCAGAAAGATACCTGTACTGCTATGTCCATTGATTCATTATTCATAGCAGGTAGCCAAGATATGGAAGTACCCTGAATGTGCAGCAGTGGTTGAATGGATAAAGAAAGTAAAATTTCATATCTCTCTCTCTCTCTCTCTCTCTCTCTCTCTATATATATATATATATATATATATATATATATATACATATATAATCAGAATATTATATATAATACTCTGTAAATTCTGTAAAGTAAATATATGTAAATATATATCAGAATATTATAGGACCTTAAAAAAGGAAATCGTGTCATTTGCATTAACATGGACATCTGAATGACACTGTGTTAAGTAAAAATAAGCTAGCCACAAAAAAGACAAATATGCTATGGTCTAACTTATACATAGAACTTTAAAAATGTCAGTCTCCTGAAAACAAAGAGTAGAAAGGTGGTTACCAGAGACTGTGGTTGGAAAAGGGATATGGGGAAAGGAGAGATGTTGGCTATAGGGTTAGATTTGAGAAATAAGCTTCAGTCATCAATTGTGCTATAGGATGGCTATGGTTAATAAGAATGTATATTTCAAAATGCTCAAATAGATTGAAAGCTCCAAAATGATTGATAAGGTGACAGATTTTTTTAATGAAGGGATCATTTTAAACCACTAATGTCCATTTCATCAGGTCATTTATCAGGGAAAGATATTGATAAGATATTTTAATAATATAAGGAGAACCTAGATGAAGGTAACATCTTGCAAATGAAGTCATTCTGAAGGAGGTCTATTGTTGGAGTACTATAATTTAAGATTTTTAATTTTAAAGCAGCCTGTAGCAGCATAAAAATGCTTTGGTAAAAGTACAAAATATAAAAACTATTAAAAGAAGAGAAAGGTGATAGAGAAAATATAATATAATATAATTTTGCCTACAACTATCACTGGTGATGGGAAAAATCTACATTTCCTTTGCAGCTCATGGCAAGATGGGGAAAGAAGAGAGGGGCTACTTTAGATTAGCTTTTTATGTGAAAAACAATTCTTGAAAAATTCCACTGCTTAAATACTTAATGAGTAGTTTGCATTAAATAGATGTTTCTGTAATAGATTTCTGAATTGCAATGACTATGGCTGTAAAAACACTGGCAGAGGTTTGCTTTGGTCTTTCCACCCATTCCCCTACCCAATTAAACTCCTAGAGTAATCATGTTCCAGGAGGCTTCTCATTTATGCAAGTTATGATTATTTCTGCCCAGAATTAGAATCACAATAAGCAATCAGCATATGAAAGGTTAAGAAGAGTGGAATAAAAAAAAGACTTTTAATAAAGCATGCTAGTGCCAAATTTCAGTGAGAAAAACAAACATAACTAAGAAAATTCATTTTGTGGTTTGTGTTAAGATTTCTCAAGAAGACACCAAAATGAGATGTTGCAATTCTTGCAACATGGAGTTTATCATTAAACAAAAGGGATGTTGTTACAAAATCAGAGATAAAGTTATAATTTAAAAATGAAAGAGTGAGTTGGTCTTCAACTCTGTAACAAAAATTCATTGAAAAAAAAACCTAAATGTATCTTTGAGTAAACTAATCATCAGAAGATGACTACAATACTATTTTTAGGAGCCTTAAAAGAATATATAGTATTATTTAAAATGAAAATTATAAAAATATGCGAATACATTAACAGTTATATATAGATGCCTGGGGTTCCCTGTACTTTTTAAATTTTTGGCATGCATTTAGAATTTACTTCCAAATAATTTTCAGTACAACTCTGACACTTAAATTAAAATTTAAACTGCAAAGTAAAATAGGAGTTGAACCAAAGATAAAATTTAAAGATTGATGTTGGACAGTTAGATCCTTGAGCAGGATAAAGCTGGTGCTTTGAAATGAAACCTATCTCCCCATGTTATCTCCACCCATGTTTTTTACAGAATTTGCTAGTATCCTTTACTATATGAATATCTATTGACTTTACAGAAATATTTCTGCTTTGATCTTGAATTGTTTTTATTTTCTACTACCTAGTTTCTACTTCTGAGCCCAATCCCCATGTATTTTCTACAGGGTTAGAGGATCTGATTTAAAATGTAGCTGTTCAGTATAGTTGTTGCTGTTTTGATAGGTTCTGTCCATATAGTTAATCCTTGTCTATTGAAGTGATAATGGAATTCTAAACCACTAATCCACTAACCTGTGAGACCCAAGACACAAAGCTGTATTTAAAAATATTCCTCTGAATTCCAGTGACTTCCTTGAATATTGTAGGTTTAGACAGTTGCAGGATAAGGGTGGAGGGGAACAGTTAATAACTAGAGTAAAAATATGAAGTAACATTAATGCACACATATGTTACATGTCCTAGAAAATTCTACACATAGATTATTCTTACCTAACAACAATAATTCAACAAAGATACTGGTCATTATCACTATGTTGACTAGGAAGAAAATCAGGCCTAGGAAGGTAAAATTTCCAGGGTTATACAGTGTAAGATCTGGGTGAATATCTGATTCCAGAGTCTCTGACTGACCATTTCTTGAAAATGGGGCTTCTACATAAAACATGACTGACCTAATTCCAGAGAACAATAACCACCAGTGTTTGTCAGGAATAGTCACAGAGCCTACCTGAGAGTCAATTTTCTCTTCTATACAATGAGGCTGTTAGATTTCATGTGCTTTAAGGCACTGTAAACTATCAAGTTATATTATCATAAACTAGACCAACCCTGTGTCATTAGAAGGACCTTTAATCAATCATTGTGTAGGGAGTTCAGGATTTTCCACTAACATTTTGTGACTGAGGACAAGTCTTTTAACATTTCTGATTATTATTTTCCTTGAGCCCATTGCTGTTATGAATATGTATCTCAGTGCTTCCAATGGTATAATATAGCATATCAATATAAAATGCTAGACCACTGTGTCAAAATTGTTTTGTAGAACTGACTGAAATCATGGGCTTAAGGAATTGTACTGAAGTAGCTTTTTGCTTTTTCCTCTTTATTTGAAACATCAGGTCTGTGATATTTTAAGGTAAGGCTTATTTGTAGTAAACTTAAAGAGAAAAATGGAAAGAAGAAAAGATAGGAAAGAAAACACACCTCCAGTTCTCTACTAACACATGAGAAGGGCAAGGAATAGGAATATACGAAAAGATACTCTTACTAATACATTCAGTTGACTTCAGTGAAGAATAGCAGTAGAAAATAATTTGTATACTTGGCTCTTTTGCAGTTTGACCAAGTTAATGATTAAAATCTCCCAGATTTTCCACTACATTATGCCCAAAGTGTCTATTTGCCTTGATTAATGATATTACTTTATCTCTTTTGGGCCAGAGATGACTGCCCCTTGCTTCTATTTGGAGATTAATAATTGATTAGCACCCAGTCAGGAGTCTTCTTAGTAAAAGGAGACGAGGAACTTTGGGCTGCCATCTCTTACCTGGTAACCTACAAGCTACGGGAGCTGCAGGACTTCCCAGAGCAAAAATGAAGAGGATCTTAGTGCTCCTGCTTGCTATAGTAGTTGGGCATGCTCTAGAGAGAGGTAAGATTTCTCTTGTTGTGGCCATGCATAAGAATTCTTACTACTTTGCTTTTCTGTTACCACTTTAAAATTTATATAAAAAGTAAGAAGCAGAATAATTGGTGAATATGCTGGGGGAGAAAAGAAAAGATCAAAGAGAAATTAATCTGAGCTCAACTATGTCATTAGTATTGGACTGAGATAGGGGAAAAATCTCATGAAGAAATAAAATGGAATTATATCACTTGTCAATTATCTCTCTTGCATTTTATGGATAAATAAGATAGTTTGAGATTATAAATGTGTTAATTGTAAAATAAAGACAATCCAACTGGAGATGAGATTCATCACTAAGCATATTTTCAGACTTCAAACATTTATACCTATTGAAAGCATAACATTACATGTCCGTGATACATGGAGTAAATTGAGAGATGTCTCTGATCCTTCTCAAGAAATCTTACACATGCTGTATTTCAAAATACATTATAGTTTTTTAAATACCTCCCATTTAATGTTTTTCTATCACTTCTTTTTTTTTTTTTTTTTTGCAGTATTAAGGATTGAACCCAGGGGCATTCTATCTCAGAGCTACACCCTCAGCCTGTTTTTTTAATTCTTTATTTCAAAACAAGGTCTCACTAAGTTACAGAGGGCTTCACTATGCAGCTGAGGCTGGCCATGAACCTGGATCCTCCTGTCTCAGCCTCCTAAGTATTGGAATTAAAAGCATGTGCCACTACGTCTGGCTTATATTCTATAACTATTAAACACAACCACAAATAAGATAATTGAACTACAGTTTTTCATTGAAATTGTTCTACAAATGGTGTCTACATCTTTAGGCAACATTTTAAATCTTTTTTAAAAATAATGCAAACTTAGATTATGGGATGTATACAACTTCATGAATTTATAGCTTGGAAACTGTCCATGTCTATTTTAATGTACTTTTCTAGCTTATTTTTAATGGAAGGGAATATGCCTTCATACTTTATAAAATTAATTTTTTCTTTCATGCAGTTAATTGATAACCTCACCCAAGTCATAAATTTATATTTGTGTTGTTAATATATTTAACCAGTGGGAAAATGTGTGTTTTCAGGAATTATTATTCATTAACTGTGACATGAATAACTTTACTCTTAACTTTATCTTATTCTTTTTACATCCATTTTTAACATCCATTTTATCAAGATATTATTGTCACCCAAATTATTTTAAAATTTGTGTTAGTTATCTATACATCATTAAGTAAGCTATGAATCCATAGGCAAAGTTTCAAAGTCTGATATACAGCAGAACATATAAAGGTGAAATAAATTGTGTAGGCAAGTCCCAAAAAACTGAAATGTACTCCTTTGCCCCCAGTTTCTCTGGGGCAGATTTGATTCTGAAGAATCTTAATTCTTCAGATTAGAATCTTTAAACAAAAAATGTCCAGTAATAGCTAGGTCTTAGAAATATATCTGGAGACCATACTCTGAGATAAGAGTTACCACCGTGGACTGCTGACTTAGTAAGTTTCACTAGGTACACCTCAGAATTGCAGAGATCACCAGGGCATTCTGCAATATCTATTTCGACATTCTCAACAGTGCAGATGAAATATAGCTGACATGAGACTTTTTGCCTCATGTCACCTCCTGTAACAATATGAACCTCAGTCTTACTCAAGTCCCATGTATGCAATGATATCCTGAGACTATAAAATTTATTTTTAAACAAAAAACAGCCAATATTTGGGAATAGAAGTGTGATCTATCAGTACTCTATTCTCTAATACCTAAGCATGACACAAAGACCAACTTTGTGACTTACCTGGAAATAGTGTGTTCTCTCCTGGCAGAAGGTTACAAAGTGTACAGATTAATGGAGTTCAGTGAACTCTTAGGTTCTCAGCAGCCCGGCAGGGTAGAGGTCTATTTGGGCTCCAGTTCCCTCTCCCATCACAGTTCTAGAGAGGGGATGATTCCCGGCCTTTATCTGAAATACCTGTTCCAAAATCTAATTCACTTAGAGATTCATCTTGAAAAATATTTCTATGGCCAACAAAAAGTAAGGAATTGGATGCTTTCCCTAATATATGAAAGCTAAGGTGAAAGGGGTCATTGGAGGAACTCCAGGTGAAAAAGGAGATCCTATAGAGAAGCAAATAAGGCAACTTAACTGTGGGGATGGGAGGTGGGGAGACATGATGTACTTATTCATATCGAAGTCAACCACTAAGCCAAGCATGAGAGGAAGGGATGGGGAGAGAGTGGGGTGAGGACTGGGTGGGGGCTGGCTGGGTGATGTGTGCATTTATGCCTACACAAGGTTTTCACTTCATCATGATGTATAAATACAATGCACCAATAAAAAATTTAAAACATATATATTTCTATGGCCAAACATACTGAAGAAATTAGACATCCATTAGTCCTTCCTGGAATGTTCACAATCAATGCTGTCCTAAAATTTCTGGCAAGTCCAAGGGAGATAAATATTATTTCATGAACATATTTACTCTTTCCTAAAATACCCATACCTCTGTATGGTATCTTCTAAAGAAGATACTGTGGTAGCTCAACACAAACATTATGTCCAGTTGGTTCAGTCCCCTCCCACCAAATGGCATTGGGATTTGTTTCATAGCCCTTGGGTGAATCTGGAGAGAAAAGCCAGATCCAGCGGCTTTTTCCTGGGTGTGGTGTCACATGCCTGTAATCCTAGTACTTGCAAGGCTGAGACAGGAGAATTGTAGGTTTGAAGCCAGACTAAGCTACTTACTGAGATCCTGTTTCAAAAAATAAAAATTAGGGCTGGGGTGGGGGTATAATTCAGAGGTAGAATCGTCCTGGCCTCAGTACTCCAAGAAATCTCCATTATTGCAAGAAAAAAATAAATAAATAAAGACTTTTTCTAACCCAGAAAAGGCAAGAAGAGTCTGGCAAGTACTTGCAGTTGCCTCCATGTGACTTCTTCTCCTAGGGCTGAAATGGATATGGTACTAGTTATACTGTCTTTCCCTCTTCCCAGAGTACATTAACAAAGTCCAGGCAATAATGCCAACAGGAAAGAAATTGATGCAAAATTTTAAAGCTATTGGCAAGAAAGAGCAGGGTATTTATTGTGAATGTTTCCTTTTTTGCTTGAAAACATTTTGTTTATAGCATACCTATGTAAACATAATACATTATTAAACATAATACCAAACTGAAAAAAGAAAACCTTCTTTGACTATTTTTTCTCTCCCTCTTTTCTATCAAAATAGTCCTAGAAAAGTGAAAAAGTCAGTGAAGTCTATAACCTCATCATCAAAAGCAATATTAAGCTGGGTGTGATGGCACACGCTTGTAATCCACGCGCTTGGGAGGCGGAGACAGGAGGATCACGCAGGTTCGAAGCCAGTCTCAGCTGGCTTAAGAGACCCTGTTTCTGAATAAAAATATAAAATAGGTCTGGTAGTGTAGCCTGGAGGTAGAAGGCCCCTGGGTGCCATCCCCAGTACTAAAAAAAAAAAAAAAAAAAAAAAAAAAAAAGGCAATATTAACCTTCTTGAAAATCAACAGCAGTGTTACACTTCACTGTTACAAGGTGCAATGCCAGGTATACAGTCACCATTATGAGTGCAGTGTAAGTAGGCAGACCCTTCACAAGGTCAAGAGTTTAATCCACACAGAAAGAGAACAAAGAAATTCCTGAAACTAAGTGATGTAGGTTCCCCCACCCTGGGATCAATGAATAGCTAACTTTACTGTGCCCCCAAATTTACCTCTTCCTCCTACCTTCCCCATTAGTTCCACTTCAGCCTCACAGGTTTTCATGTGCTCCCACACTCTATATCCTCCAACCCCAGGGCTTTTCCTCCTTCTTGGAACACCAACTCCCCCAGAGACCCACATGGTACCTTCCCCACCTTCTCCAGGTGTCTGCTCCAAGTCTACTTATTGGGAAAGTTTCCAACCAACCTCACATAGCACCGACCACTCCATTATTTTCTGTCCTTTTACCCTGTTTTAATGTTCCTTCTTAGCACTTAATGCCTTACCTTATTACCAGCTATTTATTCCTTTATGATAACAAATGTAGAATGTAGCAATTTCCATGAACTCAAGAACTTTATTTGTATTTCTTTCTGCATTTCCAAGTTTTAGAATACTGTTTGGCATGTAATAAGTATTCAAGAAACTTTTGTATAAAAATCACAAAATTGGAAGTGCCAACCTCATAAGGTAGCTTTGAATATAAAAGGAATATTAAGGGTTGATGAGATACAATTGATGTCCTGGAAGGAATAAGCTCTTTGTAAATGTTTATTATTGTTATATCCTCTAAGGAGCATTGGCACTAAAATGTATATTCGGTAAATAAAAATAGTTAATATGTTAACACATTTTATTTTCATGTTTAAAATCTTTTGGATAAATTAATATTCTTATAATACCAAATAAGCTGAGTACTGTTATGATTCTCATTTTATAGATGAGGAACTCAGAAAAAGAGGTCACGGTTGCAGTTAGATGTAAAATGTCCCCTAAAGAGCACATTTGTTAATATTCAGGGCTGATATAGTAGAGTCATGAGGGTTGTAATCTCAGCAGTGGATATACCAACTGTAGTGGACTGACCTGGATGGTACCTGGTAGACCAGTAGAGTGTGGCTGGAGGTGGGTCGCTGGGGTTGAAGGCTTGGAGATTATATTTGGTTCCTAGTCTCTCTTCCTCTTTCTTGCTTTTGCCTTCCATCATGTGATGAGCCAGTCCATGTGCTCTTTCTTTTTCTTCCTCCTGCCTCCCACCACCATGCCCTGAAGTCTGTGGTCCCAAGCCTCACATGGACTGAATCTAAAACCATATGAAAATAAATTTTGTTTCCTCTAAGTTACATGGTCATTTTTTAGATTATAACTCCAAGAATGCTGACTGGAAGAGTAATTGAGCTAGCACTAGCAAAACCATCCCTTTATACCTAGAAACTGGGTTATTTTCTCTGGAGTGTTTTCTCTCCAGAGAAATACTCTCAGTCACTAGTTTGCCACTTCTCTTAAAATTAATACCCTAAACAAGATTATTCATCAGAACACACATAAGCAAGGAAGAGTCAATCACTAAGACTACTTTATCTGGAATTAAGTAGAATTTATGCTGCCTACCATGTTCATCCAAAACTGGTCCTGGCTCTAGTTCATCATTCCATGGAGCCTACACTGGCTTGATTCTTCACCTTCTCATTTACTTTCTTGGAACCACCATATCTGAATCACCCAATTCCTTCAAATCTTCTTAAATAGTGTCTTATTCATTTTATTCCCTACATTACACCATTTCTACATTCTGTAAACCATACATCTGAAATAACCAGCCCTACATAGAACATTTCACTTTAGAAACCTTCACAGTATTCCCTTTTTATTTGTCCCTTTCAATTTCCTCTTATATAGATCTGGTTCTCAGGCCTGTAGACACTACTTATCATATCTATTCATGCCCATTTAGATCTCCTCTGGATTCTACAGCAGTCTGAATTTTTCCAAAGGAAAAGAATAGTGATCCCAGGCATATGCATGACTGAGGTTTAGGTGAACTCATTTATGTGGTTTCTGGCGTTTTATCTTTTTACTTGCATTTCCATATTGTTCTGATCAGAAAATAGAAATTTATTGCACCACCTAAGAGAAGGACTCAAGAAAATCACATGATATGACATATGTACATATATGTATATATATTTACATATATATTTTATCATTGAATTTTAATGAAAAATATTGTTAATATTCATTGACTGTTTACCATATGTTTCCAAATATTCATATGTGGAAACCCTAGTTGAAATGTGATAGTATTTGTTGAAGGTAAAACTTTGAAAGGTTGTGAGAATTAGGTGAAGTCATGAGGATAGAGCCCTAAAATGGATTTAGTGTCCTCATATTAAAAGAGAAAAGAGACATCTCTCTCTCTCTTTACATATACACTAAAGAAGGTCATGTGAGGATAGAATGAGGGAGAGACCCTCATCAAGTGTGACCATGCTGGCACCCTAATTTCAAACTCCCAGTCTCTAGATCCCTGAGAAATAAATTGGCTAGACTATGCTAGTTATCAACCCTAGTTAAGTTACCATGTGTCCAGAAAGAAATATGTAAACACATACATGGACTAACATATTTCATAGCTCAGCTTAAAAAAGAAAGTTCTATTTACCTTAAGTAATCTTAAGTCTACTGTTCCTTAAATGCAGTCATCAGTTGGCAAGTCTCCTATATGTATATATAGATTTGCATAGAAATTTTAATATATTTGCCACTAACTTAGAAAAATAACACTTTGGCTATCAGATCATTCTGTATTTATGATCCACACTCCAGTTTCCTAATCAGATTACTCACTATTCTCCAGGCATAACTTAATATTTCTCAGCTTCCAAAATCTCCTGATGTTTTTCTCTCCACTTAAAATTCAGCTCCTATCAGGAATGGTGGCGCACGCTTGCAATTCCAGCATTCAGGAGGCTGAGACCGAAGAATGACAGTTTGCGGACAGCCTCAGCTACTTAGTGAGGCCCTCTATAACCTAGTGAGCCCCTGATTCAAAATAGAGAATAAAAAATAGAGCAGGGGTATAGGTCAGAGATCAAATGCCCCTGCGTTCCATCTCCAGACCTGGAAAAAAAAAAATTAGCTCCCAATGCCTGTACTCCTCCTAAAACACAACCCATATTCATAATGCACTTCAAGTAATAGTTACTATCATGCAGATTCCTAAAAGCTCCCTTGCATTCATATTGCTTTGTTCCCATCTCTTTTATAGATAGTATGTATATTTATCCCTCTGTCTAACTCAGATTCCTTAAGGATTGTTGGCTTTAGTTTCCTTTTACATGATGTCCCACACCTAGTAGGTAATCAACAAAGACTTGTCTTGTATATAGTTATAGTCACAAACTGACAGAATTCAGTTAATATCAACAATAACTGACTAGTAGATACTGTTTACTATGGAAGAGGTAGGCACTGTTTGGGCATATTAACTCACTTTATGTTCACAACAATCCTGTGAGATACAGTCTTCTCCATCTTAAAAGTAAGAAAAATAAAGAGGAATAGAGAGGATGAGCAACTTGCTTATTGCATGGGCCAGAGGAAATTCAAATCCAGGTGTTCTGGGCTCACAGTCTCTACCCTGCAGTGGGGAAATTGAACTTCCTATGCTTGTTTTCTTTGATCCTGATGGTTTGGGCCAGTCGACTATCTTTAAAGTATAATTTGATTTATCAACATCTTAAAACTTGGAGAGTTTACATAAAAATACAGGCTTCTAGCTTCTCTGGAAGCAAGGCAAGCTGTGGTAATAAGAGCTAAGTCTTCACATGACAACAATGGGCTGGAACTCAAGTAGCACCCTCCCTTTTGTATTAAACCCATGGTGTCCATCACTAAGCATTATGCATTTTTCACTTGGAAATTTTAGACTCTATGGGCACTTGAGTTTGATATATCTGGTGTCTTGTTACACTAGATATTTAATGCCATTTTAAATATCTAAAATGATGGTCTTTTTACCTTAAAAATAGACAAAATGATTTATTATCAGCCATTCATATGACCCATAAATGAAATCACAGATGTATTCTTTAAATATGGTTACATTCAGCAAATTGTGCTTTTCATCTTAGACATATAAGATTTAAAATTTATATATGCAAACTGTGATAATAGTACTAATGATAGTAATATTAACACATTAAGAGTAGTCAACACATTTTAGTTTAAAATAACATTATGAATGTGATTCATTATTTTGTTATGTATTGGTCCTTCTAAAATATTAGCTAGTAATTTAATTTATTGATTGATTATTTTGTAGTACTAGAGCTTGAACCTAGGAGCATTCTACCTCCAATCCACATTTCCAGCCTTATTTTATTTTTTAGTATGAAACAGGATCTTGCTAAGTTACTGAGGCTGGCCTCAAGCCTAACATCCTCCTGTCTCAGTTTCCCAACTCTTGGGATTACAGGCATATGCCACCATGGCTCTGTTTGGCAATTAGTTTAAAAATAATTTAATATGAGCTAGGCGTGGTGGTGCATGCTTGTAATCCAGCAGTCAGGAGACAGGAGGATCATGGTTTGTGGACAGCCTCAGCTATTTGGCAAGGCCCTTCGCAACTCAATGAGACCCGTTTCAAAAAATAAAACAACTAAAAAATAGGGCTGGGGGTGTAGCTCAGAAGTAGAATGCCCCTGGGTTTCATCCCCACTACTGCAAAAAAAAAATTAATATGAAAAAGATAGGCTAGATTTCTTAAAACAAATAAAATAATTGGATTACTGACCATTAAATGGATATTTCTTATAAGTTTTCTTAGAAAATATAGCTATTGTATTATATTGTAGTGAAAATTGGGATTTAATACCCACTCTATATTATGCAGAAAATAATGGAATTTCATTTTTGGCCTAATTGGTGGGGGTCATTAATTTTTTTCCTAAAAAGTTCTCTTTAGCCTTATGAATATAAACAGAGTGATAAAAAGCACTTAACACAATCTAGACCACAAAACTTAGCATAAAATATCATTGAATAATTATTATTCACAAAATGTTGCATTTAACATGTACAGTTCTTACATGTTTCCAATAATGATCCTTCCATTTCTCATGGGACTTTAGTAAGACAATTAGGAACTTATATTCAATGCAGGAAATAAAATTCTTGCTAGTACATCAGTACAATAGATAAATACTATATAATTGTTCTAGCCTTATTAAAAATCTTCTTGAACCAAAAATAAATTATATATGTTTAAGGAGATAGGTTTAGTCTGACATACCTTGTGGAATATGTACGTGTGTCAAGACATTTATTGTACCTATTGAAAAAATAAGGTAAAAAGAATACATAAATCTAATTTTTCTAATAAGAATGATTAATAACATTTAAAGGATGTTTTGGTATATGTATTAATGCCATTTGGAGAGATTTTTAAAAATTAAAATGCATTTAAATGGTTCAGGGAATCTCCTTGACAAAAATAAGATTGATGATAGAATTATAAATAATTATAAGTATATAATACATCCTTGCCATTAGATGGTATGACTTATTTTCAGGTTATATATTTATAACTTTAATAACTATTTATATATGCATACTGATGGGAAACAGTGACAGAAAATCACATGTCTACTGTTTTCTATAGATTAAAAATTTGGATAATTAAGAATCACATACATTTATGGAACATAATGGGATGCTTTCATATTCTCACACATGGTGAACAATTAAATCAATGCAATGAACATATCTACCACCTCCCTTATCATTTTTATAGTAAGCCTTCTGAAATTTACTCTGTTATATTGAAATATATAATACATTGTTATTGACTATAGTCATTCTACTTTCCAAAAGATCTTAAAACCTGTTCCTCCTGTCTAAACTTTGCACCCTTTGACCATCATTAATGATAGTGTGTTATCCAAGAAATGTCCTCATTCTGTTCCTTCTAACTGTAATTTTGTATCCTTTCATATCTCCTAAGCTACCTCTCCAGTCACTTCAGCCTCAGCTAACTACCATTTTACTTTCTATGTCTAGAGCATCTTTTTTTTTTTAACATTCCACATATGGAGGAAATCATGTGGTAGTTGTCTTTCTGTGTTTGACTTATTTCACCTAATACAATGTCCTCCAGATGTATCCATGCTATCACAAAGAACGGGACTTCCTTCTTACGGTTGACTACAATTCCATTGTGTCCATATAGCCTCTTTTTTTTATTAATTCTGTATCATGGCTACTACACTAGTACATGATTTGGCTTTTTAAAAAGTATACATGCTGTGTCTGAAACTATGCCAGATATCCAGAACTTCAAAAGTTAGATATGATTTTTACCTGAAAAGAACTTTCAGAGCAAGTGAGAAGCTTGACTTAAAAAGAATATAATTATGATGGACCTTTATAAACACTATCAGCAAATGTCTACTGAGTACTTCCTCAAATCCTTGTCTCTCCTGAAACCAAAGAACTTAACTGATATTTTCAGCCAAGCTGCCTTTCTATTTTCCTGTGCCAAACCCCATAAACTTTTTTAAAAGGCTGAGTAGGGATTATTAAGTGTAAGAATAAACTTTTCCATGATTTGAAGTCATAGATTAAAGCTTTGGAAAGGCACAAATAGTGATTCTCAGTATCATGACCAGAAGAATGCTAAATTTCAAAAGAATATTTCTCCAACTTACAAAGTATGTTAAAAATATGTTGATTTTTTTAAAGTTAAAATAATCCATAAAAACAACTTTCATAAGAATATTAAATTCTTAAGTTGCTACATAAAAATGTAGCTAACTTTGGAGGTGAATTGTGATAAGTGTTACAGGACATTTGTGAGGATTAAAGGATATAATACATTCCAAATAATTAGAATAATACCCACATTATAGTCTCACATTATACATTATAGTCTCACATTATAATGTAGATTATGTTGAAAATGGCATGTATTCATACACTACTTGGTATCCCCCACCTCCCCATTTCCCTTCCTCCCAAGACCACATGTCTAGTTTTTAAATGTTTAATATTATCATGGTGCTACTATCTGTCCTTACATAATTTAGCATCCTAAATTCAAAAATATAAAATCTAAAACTGCTCTAAAATCCAAAAATATTTTAGTATCAGTGCTCAAAATGTTTGGGGTTTGTGCTCATTTCAGATTTGGGTTTTCAGATTAGAGATGTTCAACTGGCAATGTCTATGTAAATATGCCTACATTAAAAGAAAAAATGGATCCAAACATTTCCAGTCTCAGATAAGAGATGCTTAATCTGCACTGACTTAGAACCTAAGCACAACAATGCATTCTAAGTTTCCAAGTTAAGATGCAGGAGAGATCACAGTCACCCATCTCAATGGTGCAAAACAGCAACTTCCTCCCTAATTTTATCCTTGCAAAACCAATTGTAGATGAGGAGATGACTCAATCCACAAAAGGAATGAGAGATGAGGTAAAAAGATGGAGGGAAAAAATGCTTTCTTTGGGACCTCAGTAGATGTGTTAAAGGCCAGGATCCTACCAGGTATAAACCCAACCATCCATTTGAATGAGTCTGTGAGGCTACTTTCTATTTCAACTCTAGTTTCTGGACCACTAACCCATTGGCCTTATATGCCCTTATGCTTTCAAATTTTCAAAATCTGAAATGAAACTAAGGTTGTTCCACTGATACCATCCTAAGAGGTTCATTTAGTTTTCTCTAAATCAGTGAGTCTATATAGACTGCACAATCTCTGGATTTAGTCTTAAAAAAATTAAATGACTTCTCATTGACTCAAACTCAGAAAACTGCATACCTTCTTGTAACCATCTATAATATTAAAAGCCTAATCAATCCTAGTGTAATACTGCTTGATATAAAAATTTCAATGGAGATGAAACAAAAAAGGCTAAAAATTGAAAGGAAAATAAAGCATTAATTCAATAGTCTCTTCTTCATTAACAATGTCCCTAGTGATGTGTAAGTTTCAATAACCAACTAGCCCAATGTTTAATTTCTTAAGTGAAATCACCAGTTTAAAAGGTAAATATTTTTTAAAACCCACTAACAAATATACTAACCTTTTCTGACACAGATTGACTATCAATGCAGAATAGAAATAAAAATGCCAAAAAAATAAATTGCACAAATATAAAATACCTAACAGAACTCTGAAATCCTGTGCTTCTCCAGAAAACAACAGGAAAGGAGCAATTTGAGACAGTTTCTAGCATCCTATATAAACCTTGACTCAAGATGGTGTAATTTAGGATGCATTCATTGCTCCTGATATACAAATAGCTTCCTGCGAAACAAAAGTAGTTTTTGGTGAAAGATTACCACAATGAAGAAAACACCCCAAATACTTTTTCAGTAGACTCTGTACCAAGACAGTACCTTTTAGAATCTCCCCATTCAATGAAAGTCCCATGAACACAGGGATATATCTATTTTGGTCCCCATCATATACTCAGATTGAATACTGAACCTGATACCTGGAACAGAGAAATCCTAAAAAAAAAAAAAAAAATATATATATATATATATATATATATATATATATATATATAATCTGTTGCACAAATGGATGTATAATGTTAGCTTTTCTGGGAAACTTAAAGGACATAAAGCAATAAAGATTTCCAGAAAGCAAATCAAATGTTTTCAAAAATCCAGAATTAGCCATGACTTACCAGATTATTTCACAATATAGATAAAATTTGGTTCTGATGTTACAAAAAATTGTTAAAGCAATTTGTAAACATTTAATCCTGCAAGGTCACTGTTGTGAAAAGTATTGCATGGGCATCACTAAGATCATACCGTATCAAAGTCCAAAGCACCCTCTTGATATCTAAATGAGAAAGGACAGAGCATGTCATTTACAATTGAGGCGAAGCTTAGCCACATGGATTGGAGTGAGCTCAACTGGTGTAAAATAGAATGCTATGCAGTATTTCATTGACATGAGGAATCAGTTTGCAAAATTCACATTAAATTAAGTTCAGTATTTATTTGCTCTTTTTTGCAAAATGAGAAAATTATTAACATATATTTAACCTTGAAGCTAGATAGCTTCTTTTTGGATAGGTGAATAAATGAAACATTTTATCTGAAATAAGTTAGGGGGAGGTTATTAATCTGAAATGTCATGGTACAATAGCTTCCTCTACAGGCTATTTTTGTAAAACACTATTGTGTGTGTGTGTGTGTGTGTGTGTGTGTGTGTGTGTGTGTGTTACTAGGAATTGAATCCAGGGGTGTTCTATCTCCGAGCTATGCCCCTAACCCCGTTTTATTTTTTATTTTGAAACAAGGTCTCACTAAGCTCCTGAGGGCCTTGCTAAGTTATTGGGCTGACCTCAAACCTGTGACCCTCCTGTCTCAGCCTTCCAAGTCCTAGGATTATAGGCATGCTGTATACCCAACTACCTTCATGTTTTAATTCCAAATTTTCTCAATGCCTCCTTTTTGTGCCCTTCTCTTTGGGTGCTTCTCATGCCAGAGGCTGAATGTTTCAGGAAAAAAATCTACAATCACTTTATTCCTTATGCAGCCCATCTAATCTCCCACTTTTTCTGATCTATATGCATTCTAACTAAACCAGTTCATAGTGGTCATGAATTCTAAAGCACTTGTATGCAAACAAGTAGATGATTTGATTAAAATTATTTATTAGGAGGTATCAGAGTAGTGCTCACTTATACCAACTTCACATGCATACTGCTTTCCATAACACGTAAAATGAAATTTTACTTTTTAGTGAAATGAGAAATCTGAACCTGGATAAATAAAAAAATCTTCTCAAAGTATTCACTGATAGCTCCCTATTTTGATATAGAGGTTCATTTTGCATGTAGTTGAATTGTCACAATACCATCTCCCACAAAACAACCTTTTCAGTGTTATAAGGGAGTTTATTAAACAAAATTAGTTTGTATTTATTAAAAGAAAAATTCTATTAGAGCTACTTACAGGACTTAAAGCATTGCAAGTTTTGGAAACAATATTTTAATAATTTCTAAAAGAGACTAACTTATTTTTTTCTGCACATAGAATTTTATTCATTTTTGTTGGTACATTATAAACTATCATAATGTAGTTTGTTGTGTAAATGACATGCATGCACACTGCACTTGGTCAGCTTTCCCTGCTCCTCCCCTTTCTCCCCTTCTCCCCTACAAAATACTGAGATTGGCACTGGTATTCTCACATATGTCTCCATGCAAGTGTTTCCTTCATTAATTCCCCCTTCTCTCCCTTCCACCCACAGGACTATCTCTTGCTCACCAGAGTTTCTCCTACATTATCTAAGTCCCTCTTGCATCCCAATTACTCCCTCACTTCCAAATGAGAGAGAAAACATAAGACCCTTCACTTCTGTGACTGGCTGATCTCACTTAACATAATGTTCTCCAGGTCTGTTCATTTTCCTACAAATTACATCATTTTGTTCTTCTTTACAATAAAAAACAAAAGAGACTAACTTACAACCCCTGGAAAATTATCTTAAAAATCATGAGGATGCAATTTGTACTATTTCAAGAATATTTAATATATAGGGTTGTTTAAATCCATTCCAGTATTTCCAGTGATAAGACAAATGCTATTCTTCAAAATGCTGCTATAGTTTGAGCTATTAATTAGCTATAGTTACAATAAAGTTTATAAATGCCACTTCCTTATAGCTGCCAACCATTTCTCCTAGCTGTACTTTAGAAGCAATGTAAAACACTTTACTGGCATCCTAAAGTACCCCTCTTCAATAAACAAGGACAGTTATAACCTACGTTGTTTTCTATGTTCTAAAGTCCCTTAGAATACTATTAATGATTAATGAAAAATTTCTGCCTTACTCTGATCTTTTGAACCTGTTAGAGTACTGTCTTGTAAACTAATCAATGGAAATGTACTAGAGGTAAAGGTTCTCAGACAAAACCGAGGTTTGTTGCAAGTGGTCTTTTGTGTTCTACAGACCATTAGCTTTATCAATCCTGTTCTCTACTTCCCAGGATAATGTGAGATTTGAACATGTGGGTTCTTTTCTACCTCATGTGAGATTTTGATGGCATTAATTTGAGTTAGTCTCTTATTACAAGATTGCTTAAAAATGTTTTTAATCTCTCGATTCTGACTTTTCTAACCCTAAAAATCTATTTGGGGTTGTCTATGCCTATTTACATATTTTATCATAATTTCGTCAAATTTTTTCACACAGATCTACCAATCCTACAAAGAATTGTTTTCATTTTTTAACTCCCCAGTTTGTACCTAGCCATTACCACCTCTATTCTCAACCATAAAACAAAAATTCCTGCTCAGGCTTATTCAGTCTTCCCAGAACTCTAACTGTTAGAGAGGTGAAGAAATCCTTGAGATAAATCATGTGACAGATTAGCATCATGACCTCCAAGGTGTCTTTCTCATTTAAATCCAAGAAAATAAATGACTGAAAGATGAAGCCAGGTAGAACAGAGGCTAGGCCATTCATACACGTCTTATAATTTTTAAAAAGTTGTAGCATGCAAGGTTATTGGGAAATTTTCTGGTCTTACTTTCGTAACTGGTGAATCTGGGACGGGTAACACTTCTGTGAGACTGCCCTATAAACTAGGTAGTAGGTGTACTGGGGAAGCTGCTCTCATGATCAGCAAAGACCTTGCCTCCCCCTGAAAGAACTAACTACTCCCTGCTGCTTTAATGAATGAAGATCAGTGTCCAGATTTTTCAGTTTATTTTCAAGTAACAAAAAGTTGCTGTGTTTTTTACTTTTTGAAACCTAAAATAACCTCATTCCAGTCCTAAAAATGTCTGGTTGTACGTGTGTGTGTGTGTGTGTGTGTGTGTGTGTGTGTGTGTGTGTGTGTTATGGGGGAGATTGAACCCAGAGATGTTCTACCTCTGAGCTACATCACTAGGTCCATATTATTCTGAAATAGGGCCTCTTAAAGTTGCTGAGAGCTTTGCTAGATTGCTGAGTCTCATTTAACCTGCAATCTTCCTCTCTCATCCTCTCAAGTACCAGGATTACAGGTGTGTTTCACTGTGCCCAGCTCTGGTTGTATTTAATACCCAGAAGTTTATAAATTCATTGGCAGTCGAAGCTGCTTCCCCAGATCAGTCCTCTATAGACAGGGACATTTGCCACTTTCTCTCTGCCTACTTCCTTCCTCTCCCTTCTCCTACTCTCTGGGTTGCTTCTAGCTCCTCCAAACTAACATTGGAGGAGGAGAAGCTAGTAGCAACAATGAATTCAATGGGATGTGGTGGGCCACCATCATCTTCTCTGTTGATCAAGATGCTCAGTGCAGATTTCTTTTTTTTAGCAGTTTCTTTGGCAACCTCCCTCCATCATTCTAGAGATGTCTTACATCCAGCTGGTACCTTCAGATTCCCTTTGGGGCCCTTATTTTCAAGTCATCTGCCTCTGTTCAGAGGTTCCTCACTGTTGGCAGCCCACACCCTCCAGATCACTCTTTCTCGGTGGGGAGGGGGATTTGAGCTGGCTCAGGCTGCCCTGCCCTCCTGCCTGGTCTACATCAGATCTACAGGTGACATCCCTGCTTTCTACTGGGGCCCTCTCTGTTCAACTAGCCTTTACTCTCCATTCTTAAGCAGATTCTTATCCACCATCCCCTAAACTGCAAGAATCACCTATCAAGGTTCCTGGGTGGTTCCTGAAGCCCCTCTCTACAGACGAGTGAGGAGGTGTGCTCCCCACCACTTCCCAGACTTGCCTCACTGACAAATTTCTACACATTTCTGTTTTGCCCAATTGCCATCTTTCCCCAGCTGAACTCATCCCTTGCCTTCCCTTAGAGATCCTGAGGAGGGTAACCGCAGCAGCAGCAGCAGCAGCTTCTATAAAGTCCTACACTAGTGGGGCTGGCCCCAAAATTTGGAATGGAGAACTTGCTCCATTAAGCTTTTTTTTTCCTGTTAAATCCTTGAATGAAACTTAGATAACAAAAGGGACAGGAAAGAAGAAGAAAAGAGAAAAGAAGTAAAAAAAAAGAGAGGAAGGAGTGGAGAAAGGGAGGGCAGGAAGGAGCAGGGAGAGAAGAAACACTCCCATTTTAGTACTGTTATAAAGATGGGGCTTGAGAGAACGATTTTTCTATTAATAAATCTGACTCACTGGTTGACACAGTCACTTGACTTACCTGCTTTCAGTATTAATTAATCTTTTTTTCCTCTCTGTCGTCCATTAAAATATAATCCATGCTATAAAAATGTGGCTTATTGTGAGAAAACAGCTAGAAAGACATGCCCTAATGAAATTATATCATGTAAAAGAGCACTTTATAAATATACATTTAAAGTAATACTCATTTAAAAAGAGAAAAAACAAACCAGTTCTCTCTTTCTGGCTTCTAGGGCGAGATTATGAAAAGGACAAAGTCTGCAATGAACTTGCCATCCTGGGGAAAGATGACTTCAGATCCTTGTAAGTATGTCTGTTCAACTGGTTATTTGACCTTGAATGAAACTACGGGAAAGCATGCTTTCTATCATATGTAGAAGCTATAGGGAAGAAAGAGGAAAGAAGAGGAATCTCATGAAAATTAGGAGAAAGACCAGCAGCATAGGGGAAGGGAACTTGGGGGGATGGAGAAGAAGGAAATAAAGGGAAGTGTTTGGAAGGAAACAGACCACCTAATATCACATGCAGATATGAATTTATCACTGTGACTTTATCATGCATGAGGACGGATGAGAGGAGGCAGAGGAGAGATATGTGGAAGCAAAAAGACCAAGTAATGGCATATGTCGATGTGAAAGCATCGCTATGAACCTCCCTATCCTTTACAGTGACGGTGCACCAATAAAAAAAATATTTAAAAAACAACTATGAGAAAACTAATGTTAATTCAGTACAGAGGGTTGAACTCATCTGGGAAGATGAAGGAAATAAGTCCCTGGCCAACATAGGCAGAGGTGTCAGAGACATGGAGGATATTAAAGATTCCGGTTGAACTATGGTTAGTGTGGTCTAAAACTTATCATCAGTAAGCTCATGAATTTTTTAAAAAGTAGGCAAACATGGTCTTCTGAGGTACATTAAAATGTAACAGCATAATCTAGGACTCTGAGAAAAAGAGAGAATGAGGTACAGAACTGGTTTATTTTTGGGGGGTGAAGATGCTTAAAATAGACACTATCAAGCTGGTTTGATAGAACCTCCAAGTCCAATTTCTATTGTTTACAATATTTTTAGAGCAGAAACTGCATTTTAAATTAAACTTCAGGTTGATTTCATTATCCAAATAAAAAGTATATATATATATATATATATATATATATATATATATATACATATATACATATATATACATATATATATTATAATATTTTTTAAAAATTGAACAGACTTCATATTTTATTATGTGCCAAAAATGAAAAAATTAAATTCTAATTAATATATTGATACATTCCTCCCCTTAGATCGCTAGTCCTCTATAGCAGAAAATTTCCCAGTGGCACATTTGAGCAGGTCAGCCAGCTTGTGCAGGAAATTGTCTCCTTGACAGAAGAGTGTTGTGCCGAGGGGGCCGATCCCGACTGCTACGATACCAGGGTGAGTTCATGTGCTAGAGAAAGAAGATGAAATGGCCTTCTGCCATATTTTTCATATTTTGGGGAAGCTTCACACAGTAATTGTACCTGTTCCTATAAAATATAAAGCCTATTATCTTAGGAGCTCGGATTTATTCTAACACAATGCATATATTTTATCCATTCCTACGAGATTCAAATGAGAAAACAGAGCTAAAGTAACTTAGACACCTACTAAACATACATTGCTAGTGAGGAGGAGTTATAGGATATAAATCTAGTTCTGACTCTAAAACCTGAATTTTTTTCACTAAAAATGTAAGCCTTAGACATATCAACTTATCATTTTAATGCACGGTATGCACCTGAAAAGGATACTTATACTTTTATCATCATGCCAGGATTTGTATCAACTACCTCAAAATACTTTAATGTTGACCTCATATTATTTGGGGTTTCAAAAATTAATATATATGCTAAGTTGTGGGATTTCTCTATAGCATGTATGCAGAAAATAAAATTCTGAAATGGGAGAGTTCAAAATATATACACTAAGTAAAAAAGGTGAAACCTGGGAAGTTTCAGCAATTTACTAGTACTGTAAGCAAACTCAATGCAAATGACATTTAGATACATTTGTTAAAGGCATCTACAAACACACCAGTTTCTTTGCTCAAGCTGATTAGCCTACAGAAATGGTGCTCCAAATCCTGATTAGAATAGATTCTATACAATTAACAGTCTTACTCATTAATTTCCTTAGCCCTTATTTACTTTCTAAGAACTTTATAATCATCTTCTTCTACAATCCCAGACCTTAATAGAACAGAAATAAGGCTGACATTTTTTGCACAACACCTTCTTCCTTCTCATTATTCAAAGCATTTATGGAAAAGGTGTTGATATGTTTTCAACTTTTATTTTACTTGAAAGGGGACCTTTGTTAAAAAAGAAAAACAGAAAAATTTCCAGGGAAATAAATGGAAAATAAAAGGAGAGTATCTGAAAAGAGAAATAAGATTCTAAGAACCGAATGGAAGGCAGGTAGGGATGAGGATGAAGAGTTGGTTCATATATTTAATTCATCACTTTGTTTTCCTTCATTGATAAGAAAAGATTTTAGAAGTTCTTTTCTTAAAATGACAAATGACATGTAACATCAGTATAAGAATATCAAATTATCTCCCAGAAAAATATCAAAGCAACTTTCCCATGATGACTATTTCTAATCCTTATTGTCTCTATGATGTCTCTTTCCTACATTTTTATCTCCAGTATCAAATTATTTTCAAAAAGAATATTCTGTTGCTACAGTTGCTCTGATGGTGTTTCATGTACCAATGCAATAGTAGATTACAGTGCACCCAAGGTTTTCAATCCATGTTGCACTTGAGAATAAATCTTGAAACTTTAGGAAAATCAGATTTCAAGCCCCATCTCCAACCAACTGAATCAGAATTTCTGGGTTGTGCAACCCAAGCATATCCTATTTTTACTCATCCTGCTAATAATGTGGATGCTAAAGCATGTTCCAAAACTTTAAGGTAAGATGTTTGACCAACATTGAAGCCCAGAGCAGTCAAATTCAAGAATCTTCTTACAGAGAGGGAAGCAGGCAAAGGGAGGTCATTATTAATGTGGTAACCACAGCAAAAGGTAGGTGTGAGATGGTATCAACATTACCAGTGGAACTCTTGCAAATGATCCTCTCTTCTCTGGAGTTGCTAAAATTCCCATGGAGAAACACTGGGCTAGGGCATAAAATTGTCATGACTGCAGTCAGACAAACATAAATCCATTCACAAAAGAAGTTTCTTTCTTTTGTTCTACTATTTATTAGTATAAATAAGACCCTAGACTCACTTATAATGATAATTGTGCAACCTTTCATATTCAGGAATCATCTCATGGAGCCTCTCACTTGGACACTTAATTACTAATGACAAGTTTAAAATTGAAGACTAAGACGTATTATCCTAAATGAAGATCTACAAGCCTGGAAAGTTTTCCAGATTATCTCAGTTTTTCTTTTTAAATTATTTCATCCCAGACCTCAGCCCTGTCTGTCAAGTCCTGTGAAAATGATTCTCCATTCCCGGTGCACCCAGGAACTCCTGAATGCTGCACCAAAGATGGCCTAGAGCGGAAGCTCTGTATGGCTGCCCTGAGTCACCCGCCGCAAGAATTCCCGACCTATGTGGAGCCAACAAATGATGAAATCTGTGAGGCATTCAGGAAAGATCCAAGGGGATTTGCGGACCAGTAAGCTGCTTTCATTATAAAGAGAACATTGGGTCATAAAAATATTTGAAATGAATCAACACTAACCTTCTACACTATGCAGATACCTCTTCCACCACAACCCAGATAACTACAAAAACAGGAAGGTTATTTTCACCCACGACAACCTGTCTCTCGGGTTGCTGATTGTCTGTGAATGCCTTTCTCAGACAGATAAAATTAACTGTCCAACTTCAGGCACAGTTTTATTATCTACAGCAGATTAGTTGGATGCTCTGTCCCCATGGCATGTTTTCAAACATCTGACAGCTCCTATTGTGACTGCATTTGTACTAAGAATTCTTTTATAGTCCATATGATGGAAGCAGTGTTATTGTTGTGTGCATTATGAATACTTACTTTCCAACAAAGCACAAGGAATCAAGAGCTCTCCTTCCATCCCCCAAAACAATTATGAACATGACACATGTACTATAAGAGTAGACATACAACTTTGACCTTTTCCTTTAACATGCATGAGGGGCCAAATTATACTGATTAGTTTTTTCTTAGAAGGTCACAAAAAGACACAACAATGCATAAAAGTCAATTTATGATAATGGAAAAATAATATGCACACACAGATCAAAAGCATTGTCACTTGAATTGGTTATAATTTCATAAAAAGTGTTTGGCTTGGAGGGAAGCTCACCAAGTGCTGTGTGCATATACGCCCCTATCTGAATTACATTATGATGTGAGACTACAATGAATCAATAAAAGTATATTTAAATGGTTTTGCTTAGCCAGGTATGGCACACACTTGTAATCTCAGTATTTGGGAGGTTGAAACAGTAGGATCACGGCTCATAGCCAGCCTCAGCTATTTATGAGGCTCTTTGCAACTCAGTGAGACACTGTTTCAAAATAAAGAATAAAAAATAGGGCTGGGGGTGTAGCTCAGAGGTAGAATGGCCCTGGGTTCCATCCCCAGTACCACACATACACACACACACACACACACATAAATGTTTGGCTTGCCTGCTCCAAAAAAAATTTTAGAGAAGATTTTGGCCATGATTTCAATTTCTTTTAGATCAATAGGGACTTGTGTTCCTAAAAACTGAAATGATTGCTTCCAATAAGTAAGTCGAATTACATGTAACAACTGTTTAATAGAATAAACTGAGATGAATTATTAATAAAATACCTGTTCATTGCATTTAGTATAATTAATTCAACAAGCAGCTTAATAAGTAGTTGGAATGAGTGATGCACTTGGCTGGACACTAAGTGAATAAAGGGACAAATAGCCCCTCCCTGCAAGATTACATGGTAATTGAAAAATCTATTTTTTAAAGTGAATAATGTTAATTAAAAGTGACTAGTATTATAGTTCTTTTTCTTGGTCTTTGGTGCTTCTTAGACATTAAAATTATAAACTAATGTAACATGCATATTTTCTCTAGCAAAATACTTACAAAAAATTTGGATTTTTCTACAATTTTTTGACCTATCCAATTTTCTCCCACAGCTTTTTATATGAATATTCCACTAATTATGGACAAGCTCCCCTGCCACTCTTAGTCAGTTACACCAAGAGTTATCTCTCCATGGTAGGGTCCTGCTGCACGTCTGCAAGTCCAACCGTATGCTTTCTGAAAGAGGTAGGTCCCCATCTTACTTATTCCATGGTCTCTCTTCTTGTGATAACATTCTTTTAAACTGGTAATTATTGAGATTCTGCATTTAATTAAAGTTTCTGAAATACCATCATTGCATGTTGTTAACTGGAAAATAAACATGCCACCTCTGGAAAGAAGGTATCAGTAAGTTCCTGTCATCAGTGTTCAGATTTGTAGTCAATGAAAAATTTCTGAAATTAATATCTATGTCTTTGTTATTTCATCACTGTTTTCAATGGCTCTTATCATCTAATGAGATCCTCTCACTTATTTTATAGAGACTCCAGCTTAAACACTTATCACTTCTTACCACTCTGTCAAATCGAGTCTGTTCACAATATGCTGTTTATGGGAAGAAGAAGTCGAGACTCAGGTAAAGTCTAAAGACCACTGTCATATTTACAACTTCAGCTTTATGCTACCTCTCCCTAATATAATTCTCTAAGATATGTTTAAAATAAAACAAAGAAAGTAATCTACTACAGTACTACTAAAATACTCAATGACATTTTCTCTTGGTCTTCCTTTAATTTCTTTCTTATATATTGATATAATGTGCAAAGTAGAACATAGGAGATTATAATATAAAACTACTATACATATGTAGATACTTATTAATCATAACATCATCATTTTTATGCTTACACTAGTGTTTAGAAAATTACTCCAAGAAAGTAGTATTTGATCTAAAAAATAAGCAATATTTCTGATATATACATATACGTGTGTGTGTGTGTGTGTGTGTGTGTGCATTGTACTAGAAATGGGAATTGGGGGCATTTTACCTTTGAGCTATACCCCCAGCCAACAGGGTTTAAGTAAATTTCTGAGGGTCTCACTAAGTTGCTGAGGCTGGCCTTGAATCTGTTATTTTCCTATTATAGTCTCCCTAATTCTGGAATTATAAGTGTATGTCACGACTCCCATATTTTTATTAAGAAAAGAATTATAATTCCTAAATCTCCCAAGAAGAGAAAATGCCCCAGTTAAGTATAAACATATAAGTGAATCTCCCTATTTTTAAAAATGTTTCTGCAAAAGAGTCCTTAAACATTGCTCAAAGATATTAATGACACAGTAAATGGAAAGATCTCAATATCTGTGGTTTAGACAACTCATAAAATGCCCATGCTGTTCAGGGCAAAATACAAATTTAATACAATCTTTCTCAAAACCTACTTGACAAATTTTTAGAAATAGAAAAGACATTCTATACTAGTTAACTTTCCATTACTATAACAAGTACCTGAGACAATCACCCAATAAAAAGAAAAGGTTGATTTTGGCTAAAATAGAAAATTGTGACAGAGCAAACTGCTCACATCTTAGCCAGGGTGCAAAAGAAAAAAGGAGGAGTGGGGGTTCCACTACCCCCTTGAGGGATAAACCCCAATGACCTCAAGACTTCCTGTTCAGCCCCACATAAGAGGGTTCCACCATCTCCCAATACTACCACTGTGGGATCAAGTGTTTAACACATGTGCCTTGGGAAGAAATTTCATTTCCAGACTATAGCACCATCTGAACATTAATAGGGAATATCAAGGAATTTTAAGGGACTCCAAGTAGTCAAAACAATTTTGAAAAGGAATAAAGTTGGAAGCTTAAAACCTTTTGATTGCAAAATATACTACAAAACAACAATAAGATGGTGTGATATTGGAATGAAGATAGATATACACACCAATGGAAGAGAACAGAGGGCCTAGAAATAAATACGTTTCAAGACTACACAATGGAGGAAAGAATTTCTTCAACAACCAATATTGAGAAAGCTGGTTATTCATATGCAAAAGAATGGAGCTGGAGCCAGGCATGTTGGTGCACACCTATAATCCTAGTACTTGAGAGTCTGAGACAGGATTGCAGGTTCAAGGAGAGCCTTAGCAACATAGCAATATCCTCAGCAACCTATGAGACCCTGCTCCCAAACAAAAATAAAACGGGCTGGGAGTATAGCACAGAGGTAGATGTTCCTAGGATGAAACATATACAAAAGGTAATCTAAAAAGAAATAACAGGCTTGAATATAAGACCTAAAACTACAAAACTCCTACAATAAATTATAGAGGGAAAGCTTCAGGGTATTGGATTTGGCAATGATTTTTTGGCTATGACACCAAAATGCAGGTAAGAAAAGCAAAAGTAAACAAATGTGACCTATATCAAACCTTAAAACTTCCGGTCAAAAGACATAATCAGAGTAAAAAGCAACATATAGCGTGAGAGAAAATATTTGCACATCCTATCTGGCAAGGACATAATATTCAGAATACATAAGGAATTTCTATAACAATAAAAATAACAGTTAAAATAGGCAAGGGGCCTTGAATAAATAATTCAATAAATAAAAATATGCAAATGACCAACAGGCATATGAAAAGAAACTCAGTATCACTAATAATAAGAAAAATACAAATCAAAACCCCAATGAGGCATCACCTTACGCCTGTTAGAATGGTCACTAAAAAGAAGAGAAAAAAGAAAACTTTGGCGACAATGTAGAGAAACTGGAGTGTTCGTGTACAACATTCCATGTTGAAATATAAACTAGTAAATGTAAATGTAAAATTCCATGTGGAAATGTAAAATAGTGCAGCTATTAAGGACAATAGTATGAAACTTCCTCAAAAAACTAAAAATAGAATTGTCAAGTGATTCAGCAATGCTGCTAGAGATCATATGTTTAAATGAACTAAAATCAGGACCTCAGAAGAGATACTTGCTCCCCTAAGTTCATTGCAATATTATTCAAAATAACCACCCTATAAGAGCAGCCCAAATGTGCCCTGAGAGGTGAATAAAGAAAATGTTGCATCCACATATGATGGAATAGTATGTAGTCTTAAAATGACATCTGGTTACATACTACGGTATATATGAATCTTGAAGACATGATGCTAAGTGGTATGGGTCAGTTGCTAAAGGGCATATACTGTACAGTTCCACTAATATGAAGTATCTAAAGTAGTTAAAACAACAAAAACAAAGTAGAAAGGTGGTTTTCACAGATGGAGGCCAGAAAGAAAAGAATCAATGTTTTAATGGGTAGAGAATAAATTTTCAGTTTTACCAGATTAAAAAGTTGTAGAGATATGTTATACAAGGTAAATGTAAACACTACTGATCCATATATGCAATGATTAGGATGGCAAATTTAATGATATCCTAATATATTATTACTATTAAGATATAAAATGACAATTATAATCCTGATATATGTATAAAGCTATAGGTTTTTTTATTATTTCTTTTAACTATAGTTTCTTATCTTTTAATTAAAAAAAAACTGGTAAGCCACAAAAAGGCAGCATTATCCTAGTGCTTTCTTATTGCTGCTTTAGATCTCTACATTTAAAGGTACACTTCAACTGTGTATATATGGCCAGAAAAGAAACTGCATTTGAGTTCTGAATATTTGAGAAGATTCACTGGGAGTGCTTGAATTTTTAATGTGTGCTTTAGTACACAGAATCTATCACAAGCCATCTGTTGAGGCCCAAGAGCTGAAACTACATTATTCCTCTGCGTAGTTAGTGTTTTCATAATGAAAGCAAGAAAACTGATAATGTGGGTATGCTAACAAATTTATTTTCACTCTTTAGCCATCTCATAAAATTAGCCCAGAAAGTCCCTACCGCTCGCCTACAGGATGTTTTGCCACTAGCTGAAGATGCTACAAATATCCTCTCCAAATGCTGCGAGTCTACCTCTGAGGATTGCATGGCCAAAGAGGTAACGTTATCCTTACCAGGCGCCAAGCTCTGAGTACCAAGTACAACCGGCAGGCACTCCCCTAACCTGCTTTTCTTATGCATTTATTTCAAAGGACAATTTCACATGTATCCTATAAAATAAAAATATATTCTTAAGTCCATTTTACTGATGAGGAAACAAAAGATTAACAAGGGACAATAATTTGAAACCATATACTAGTAAGTGATAAAGTCAACATGGGAGGAAAAGATTACTCAATTCCCAAGCCCATACTCTATCTTTACTATATGGTACAGTATTCATTTGCCACATACAATTATTTAAATTTAGTTATAATTAAAACTGAATATACATATTTAAATTGAATATAATTGAGAATTCAGTTTTTCTGTCACACTAGCCACATTTCATTTTTTAGCCACATTTCAAATGTACAATAGTATTGAACACTGTAGTTACAGTTAATTTTAAGTACTGTATAAAATCCTTTTGAGCTACAATCATACATCTTTATAGGGTATTAATGTTTTTATGGGCACCTCAAATTTTTCACTGCATTTATGTTACATAATTCTCTCAATTAGATAAAAATTATAATAATTGCTTTAGACAAAGATCGGCCCCCACGATGCTGTTAACCTTTTAGTGACATATGCATTGTGTTATTTGGTCTTCTTCCATCAAAAATGTGTGACTATGCTAATAGGTGCTTTTCTATGATGATGTATCATGGCTAAATAGGACTTTAATACATCTATGTATAATGCATATATGTTGCATTAACAAATGTATTTCCCTAGGTACACCATATTTTATTTTATCCTTTACTATTGTAGATAGTGGTGATTTTTAGGTATTCAAAGCAATGTTGTACTTTGTAGCCTTATAGGTTAGTCTTCTCTTTACCCATAATTATTTTTAATTATAAATTCTAAGAAACAACAGGTGTGATGGCACATGCTTGTAATCCCAGAACTTGGGAGGCTGAGACAGGAGAATCACAGATTGGCAACTTAGCGAAATTCTAAGCAACCTAGTGTGACCCAATTTCCAAATAAGAAATAAAATTGAGCTGGGAGTGTAGCTCACAGGCAGAACCCCTAGGTTCAGTCCTCAGTACCAAAAAAATTTAAAAAATAAAATTATACATTTTTCCCAGCCAGGGCCTGGGAAGCTTACATAAGTCTTATTTGTAATAAAAATAACAAGGAAATTAGCAATGTACAAACTCACTATTCCTTTTGCAGCTGCCTGAACACACAGTAAAAATCTGTGACAATTTATCTGCAAAGAATCCTAAGTTTGAAGACTGTTGTCAAGAAAAGACGCCCATGGACATCTTTATATGCACTTACTTTATGCCAGCTGTCCCACCAGCACCCCAAATGCCAGAAGTTGAGTTGCCCGCAAATAAGGATGTGTGTGACCAACGGAACACCAAGGCCATGGATCAGTATGTAGAGAGGACGTGGCATGTCTATCTCAACTCCACCTGGACACTCATTCAAACAGAGCCAAAAAGTTCTCTGCATGCATTTTACAGACTATAAGTGTCTGTTAATTGATTTTAGATGAGTCAAAGGTTTAAAACTCAATCTGCTTTTTTCTTTTTTTTGTAATATTCAGTTGCCTGATACATATTCTTATTGGCACACTGTAGTTATACATCCTTAATGGGGTACAATACAAAATGGTAGAAGCATACATGCACAAATCGCCCAATTAGCTCTAACCCAATTCCCACCCCATTACCTCCCCCTCCCTCCTTCTCATTTTAGCTTGGTGATTGACTTTGATATGTTTATGAATGTATATCATATATATTAGGAAATTTCCCTCTTCCCTCTTTCCTCTTCCCATCCCATTCAGTTATTTGCTATCCCATGATTTTTCCATCATCTAGAGTCCCTCTTATGACCCATTTTCTCCCTAACTTCCACATAATAGAGAAAGCATCTGATTTTTTTTTAAATTTTTCTGGCTATCTCATTTAGCATAATATTCTTTAGTTCTATCTATTTCCCTGCAAATGACATAATTTTGTTCTTCTTTATGGCTGAGTGGCATTCCATTAAATACATATCCCATAGTTTTGTAATCCATCCATCTGTCAATAATCTATTTTAAATGAAGAACAACTAATGCATGTGCATCTATGTTCATAGCTGCACAATTCACCATAGCCAAACTATGGAACCAGCCAAGATGTCCATCAACAGATGAATGGACTACAAAACTGTGTGATATGAACACAGTGGAATTTTACTCAGTCATAAAGAAAAACACAATTACATCATTTACAGGGAAATGGATGGAACTGGAGGATATTATGCTAAGTGAGATTAGTCAGTCACAAAAAAAAGAAGAAATCAGATGTTTTCCCTAATATGTGAAAGCTAAGGAGAAATGGGCAACAGGAGAAACTCTAGATGAAGAAGGAGATCCTATAGAGGAGCAAATAAGGTGACCTAACTGAGGGGATGGGAGGGAGGAAGAAGGAACCTCTCTACAGCACATGAAGTACCTAAACAAACATATCGAAGTCAATCACTAAGCCAAGCATGGGAAGGAGGGATGGGGAGGGAATGGAGTGGGGATTGGATAAGGGCTAATAGAGTGATGTTTGCATGTTTATCTACACAAGTCTTTTAGTCCATTAAGATGTATGACTACAATGCGCCAATAAAAAATTTTAAAAAACAAATTGAGGAAACTGAGTATAACATATATAAATAAAATAATACAGTACTTATTCTAAAAAAATGAAAGATTTTGGATATGAAGGAAGGAACTGGAAGTTCCTAATCCTTCTGAACTTAAGTCTCTTTTTATATCGAGATTGGTACAGAGTGGTAAAAACATAAGAATTTACACTAACATATTTTTATAAAAAGCTGCTTAAATACCCATTAGATGTTACTAAAAACTCAATTGCATTATACTTACACAAAGGATAGTTCCATATGTATTTGGAAGTAGATATATATATATATACATATTACGCAATTCAAAGCAAGCATTTATAACATATTTAATTAACATGTATAATTCAAGCATCATAAAAAATAAATAAGATGCACAAATCAGGAAGCCTTTTTTATACTGTCTTCTACTTCAAAACATGAACACACACATACTCATGTCTACACACATCATCAAGAGTATTCTCTCCTTTTCTTTCTCATGCCAGGTATACATTAGAATTAAGTAGAAGAACTCATATTCCAGAAGTATTCCTCAGCAAAATACTAGAGCCAACCCTGAAAGGCCTTACTGAATGCTGTGATTCTCCAGACTCTACTGCCTGTTTTAAAACTCAGGTATAATTTGCTATATTTTCTTTATCAACCATGTAGATCACAGAGTGGCTAACTGTAGCTCATAGGCCAGTCCTGACCCACTACATATTTTTGTATAGCCTACAATCTAGAATGGAAAAATAGTCTTATATTTTTTTTCTTTCTTATCACAATGTGGATCATGTAGACAATGACATACATTCACACAGTACTTGGTGCCTTCCCCCCTTCCCATTTCCCCCCTCCCAACACTGAGTATCCAGGATAACCATGTTACATTCACACTTAAGCACATATTGAATGTAGCATCTTTATTAATCAACCTCAGCTTTCTTCTCCCCTACCCTTCTCCCTTCTAGCTTTGCTGAGGTTTCCTTCCATTATCTGGAGTCCCTCTGGTATCCCTAGTACTCCCTAGTTTAGGCATATTATAAAAAACATGTCCCTTCTATTTCAGTGCTTGACTGATCTCACTTAACATAATGTTTTTCAGGTCTTTCCATCTTCTTGCAAATCACATGATTTTGTTCTTCTTTATTGCTGAATAGAATTCCATTGTGTGTATTTCCCATAATTTTGCAACCCATTCACCTGTTGATGGAAACTTAGGTTGGTTCCATATTTTGGCTATTAGGAATTTTGCTCCTATGAATATGGGTATGCATATGTTAATGTAGTTCTCTGATTTCAACCCCTTTGGAAAGATACCCAGGAGTGGTATAGCCAGATCAAATGGTGGATCTATTCCTAGTTTTCTGAGGAATCTTCACACTGATCTCCATAGCAGCTGAACTAGTGTAAAAACCACCAACAGTGTAAAAAGAGTTCCTCTTTCCCCACATCCTCACCAGCATTTGTTGTTATTTGATTTCTTTATGCTTGCTACTCTGATGGGGGTTAGATGGAATCTCAATGTAGTTTTGATATGCATCTCACTGATGGATAATAATGTTGAACATTTCTTTTATGTATCTATTGGCCATTTGTATCTCTTCTTCTGTGAAATGTCTATTCAATTCAATTGCCCATTTCTTAATTGGGTTATCAGTTTTGCTAGTGTAGTCTCTTTTGAGCTCTTTGTATATTCTGCATATTAGCCTTCTCTCAGAGTGGTGGCTGGTAAAGATCTTCTCCCATTTTGTAGGCTTTCTTTTTAGCTTGATGGTTTCCTTTGATGTGCAGAAACTTTTTAGTTTGATGCCATCCCATTTGTTAATTCTTGTTTTAATTTCTTGCACTTTGGAGGTCTTGTTGAGGATGTTACTACCTGTGCCTATATGTTGGAGTGTTGATCCTATGCCCTCCTCTAATAACTTCACAGTCTCTTGTCTAATTTCTAAGTCTTTGATCCATTTCAAGTTGATTTTTGTGCATGGTGAGAGGTAAGGATTTAGTTTTATCTTTCTACAAATGAATAGCCAGCGCACCCGGCACCATCTGTTGAAAAGGCTGTCTTTTCTCCAGCGTATGAGTTTGGCTCCTTTGTCAAAGATCAATTGACTATAGATGTCTGGATTTGTTTCTGTATCTTCTATTCAGTTCCATTGGTCTGCATGCCTGTTGTTGTGCCAATACCATGCTGTTTTAACTATTTCTCTGTAGTATAATTTCAAGTCAGAGACTGTGGTGCCTCCTGCCTGGTTCTTATTACTGAGGATTGTTTGGGCTATTCTGGGTCTTTATTTCTCCATATAAAATTCATGACTTATTTTCTAGGGCTATGAAAAATGTCATTGGTATTTTGATAGGAATTGTATTGAATCTCTTTTGGCAGAATGGTCATTTTGATGATATTTATTCTGCCTATCCATGATGTTGCTAGGAAAAATTTAAGTAGAAAACTAATATTTCATGATATATAAAAATTAAATGAAATTCAGATTTAAGTGTTCACACAAAAAGTTTCATTACAATACAGCTATTATCATTGTTTATACATTGTATATGTGTGCTTTTGTATAAAGTGAATAGTTGTAACAGAGACTGGCAAAGCCTAAAATATTTGCCACCTGGCTATCTTCAGAAAATGTTTGCTGATTTCTAGCACAGATAAAATATTGAATTTCAATTTAACAGGCCCATGGAACAGTATTTCATGACAATTTTTTTTCTTTAATTATTTTTAACAGGGCCCTCTACTGAAGAAGGAACTATCTTCTTTCATTAGCAAGGGACAAGAATTGTGTGCAGATTATTCAGAAAACACATTTACTGAGTACAAGAAAAAGTAAGAAACTTGTTCTGGCTGTATTCTCCAGATGTATCAATAATACTTTTCTTCTATTATGATTGGAAAATATAATAAGAAAATTAGGACGTGCTAAGTGGTTAGCGAAAAGAAGAAGTAGAGCTGTGTACAGTGGCTCAGGCCCGTAATCTCAGTACTTGGGAGGCTGAGACAGGATGATCACAGGTTTGAAGCCAGTCTCAGGAACTCAGTGAGGCTTGCACCAGTTTAGCAAGACCCTGTTTTAAAATAAAAAATAAAATAGGGCTGGAGGTATAGCTCAGAGGTAGAATACCTCTGGGTTTAATCCCCAGAACCACACACAAAAAAGAAGAGATGCAGCTAAAATTTTTAAGAAGTATTCAGAACTTAATACCTGTATAAGAAACAGTTGTTTTGTGAAGAAAAATGCCATTTTTATCGGGTCAGTGGCAAATTAAAACACAATCACAAAAATATAAATTATAAAATCTACAAGGACTTGATTCAAAATGGCAATGTTAGCACATAGTTTATCAACATTCTTGCTCCCAAATTATATGTAGATGTTATAGTACATACTGAGGAACTATAAAACTACTAAAAATATTAACTAACTTTACCATCAATTGCCTGGCAAGATGACCCAGACTTCTAGTCTTGCATCATAGCAGGCATCACCATCTCCTGTTCCCTATAAACTGGGAACACAAATGCTAACTATCAGTAATGTCGTACAGTAGTCATTTCCTTATAAATAGACAGCAACACTAAAATAAGAGACCATACTGATGAAGAAAAGAGATTGGGTTCTTGGAAAAAGTATCCACTGAGAAGACATCATTCCCAACTTTCTTTAGTGAGTTTCTCAGCTCACTTTTAATTCATTTTGAACAACCTGGGTTTGAAAGAAGCACAAATAATTCTTCACAAAAAGATCTTCTTGAAGAATCCCGAAGATCATCTCTATCAGTGACCTCTACAAAGCCAAATTTAGGAAAGCTCAAAAAGTCAGTGAAAACTGCCTTAAGTTCGAAATGTTTTTCTTCAATCATAAGAAATGTTTTTAATTGTATAATACCAAATAACATTACAGAGGCAGTATAATGTTAAACACATAATTAAAGTTCTTCATAAACAGTTTTGAATTCCAAGATTACATGGAGGCATTTGAGTGGTCATTTATACAGTTTGGATGATCCTATAGTAGAAATGACATTTGGTGTTATGTAATTTCACAAGATTGAGACTACTTGGTTTAGGCGCTTAAAATCCCCTCCTCCTGCCTTTTGTCCCCCATCTTCTATGTTCCCTCTGGTCTCCCATGCCTACCCTTCTAGCTAGAAACTATTCATTTCACAAATGGTTTTGTAAATAAATTAACACCCACCTCCTTACTCTCTTATCCCTTCCCTGCATTCACTTGGCCAAGCCCAACTCTAGGTAAATTTGTATCTCTCTTACCTCCCATTTTCCTACTACTGGGCTGGCAAAAATTTCTTGGAGAAAGTCATAAATCCAGGCTGAGTTGTCCATTACCAGGGTAGAAAGGCACCAAGATCACAGGTTGGTCAAGTGGAAAGAATAAAGAACTTGCAAGTACTCTCCCCTAATCATTTAACAGATGCAGAATTTTCTTGAGACAGGCAAGTGTTTCTATTTTGATATTTATTTATTTATTTATTTATTTATTTATTTATTTATTTTTGCGGTACCGGGGTGGAACCCAGAGGCTTTAACCTCCGGGCTATACTCCCAGACCTATTTTCTATTTATTTGGAAACAGGGTCTAACTAAGTTGCTGAGAGCCTCACTAAGTAGCTGAGGCTGGCTTCGAACCTGTGTGATCCTCCTGTCTCAGTCTCCCAAGCTGGGGATTACAAGCGTGAGCCACCACGCCCGGCTGATTTTTTATTTTATAAGATCTGAAACAGTTGTCATTTTGCTTTAGAAATGGTTATAAAATACATCTTGAAAGAACTTATGGAACCAAAATGGTTTTTCAGACTGGCAGAACGGCTAAGAACAAAACTACCTGATGCCACCCCCACGGAGCTGGAAGGGCTGGTCAACAAGCGGGCAGACTTCGCCTCCAAATGCTGCTCCTCCATAAACTCACCTCCCCTCTACTGCGACTCACAGGTAGGAAACCATCACCTCATCTTATCACTGCAGAGTATCCAAAGAACTCCGGAGCTTGGGTTTACTGGGTTCTTTATTGTTATCAAAGTGTCATTGTGTGATGGGCTTCTTCTGGTGTTGTCTTAGTGAAAGTAAGAAAAATGACTGCTTCAATAGTATGCTCACTTGAAAGCAAATTGAGGTAGTTACAGAACTTTTGAGACTTTATGGGTTATAAAGAACAAAACAGTGTGGATATAAGCAACAAAGTACATTGTAGTGTTTTTCAGATTGTAGGTTGTAACCTGGTTATTTTTTTTAATGAAATAAGAATACAGTGCCAATATTCAAGTATATCTCACATATAATAAAATTTTCAGGAAAATTTTATCTCATGCATATGTATATGTGCTTGTGTAAATATATATATATATATATATATATATATATATATATGCAGGTAGATTGCTAAAAATATTTCTAGAAAAATGGGATCATATACTTCCTATTTTAACTATGGAGATAGAACCCAGGGCCTCATGTATGCTGGGCAAGCTCTCTACAACTGAACTCCACCCCTATTCCTTTTTTAATTTTATTTTAAGGCAGGATCTTGCTAAGTAGCCCAGGCTGGCCTTAAACATGCTGTCCTCCCACTTCAGACTCTGGAGTATCTTGAATGATAGATAGGCTTACGCCACTGTGCCAGGCTAATTTTGTTTTTATGACACAAGAAAAAGAAATGCTTCTTAAGAATTTCTAAAGGTCACAAATATGTTCCATTGCCATAAATTATTTTCCAAAGTGAAAAAATAGTTTGAGAACATTAAAACATTACTCATTTTTAATTATGCATTTTTTCTTTTAGACACTGCCAGTTGGCTCCCAATTATTAAAGATTAAAAATTTAGCCGGGCGTGGTGGCGCACACTTGTAATCCCCGCGCTTGGGAGGCAGAGACAGGAGGATCGCGCAGGTTCGAAGCCAGCCGCGCGCGCTGGCTTAGGAGACCCTGTTTCCAAATAAAAAAGTATAAAAAATAGGTCTGGGAGTGTAGCCCAGAGGTAGAAGGGCTTCCAGGAACCCCAGTACCACCAAAAAAAAAAAAAAAAAGATTAAAAATTTAGAACTCCTATGTATCTTCCAATTTCCCTCCCTCTCCTCTAAATGTTTTTAGTTCTTTAGTTCATTTTTCCTTAAATATCTCTTCTCCTCACTGACTCCCTTCTCTCCTTTCTCTCTCCTGTTCCTCATCCTATTCCTTCCTCCTCTTTCTCTTAAATATGTTTGTATATTTAGCATAGTATTTGTGTTTACCTTGTACAAAAGATCCTTTTCTTGAATAATAAGCGAATTATTCTTTCCCAGTTAAGTGCATCTGAGGCCTATTTTTTCCCCCCTAGGAACTCCGATGTTAGGTTGGTATTTTGTATTTGATCCATCTCTCTATAGACCGAAGGCATCAGAGAGGAAAGCCAAGTTCAGGCTGTGAGGCCCCTTGTTACTGAGCTACACCCAGACAGATTTCAGGTCTCTTACACTAGCATCTTCCTCCCCGAGTCTGCATTTGCCCTAATCCATGGGGGTGGTGAGGTGTTTTGTTGGCACGTTTTAGAAATAATCCATTTATTCATATCTTCCATTTTACCTATTATTCTCCAACAGTCATTTAAATTATTTAGAAAAATCAAGGGTCATAGAAGGAATTCAAGACAAGGACAGAGAAACCATAGATGAGCAAAGAAGGTGACCTAACTGAGGGGGATGGGAGGGAGGAAGAGGGAAATTCCCTGATGTCCATGACATACATTCACAAACATATCAAAGTCAATCATTAAGCCAAACATGAGACGGAGGGAGGGTGGAAGGTTCGGGATGGGAATCAGGGAAGGGCTAAATGAGTGGTATGTGCATGTATGCCTCTATTATTTTGTATCCCATTAAGGTGTATGACTGCGATGGACTAATAAAAAAAGAAAAAAGAAATTAAAAAGTTCAAAGATAAGGGCAATGCCACACTGCACTTTTCCTCTAACTAGAGATATCATTGATCATTCCAAAAATTTTATCTTATTCCAGTTCTGAAATATAAGGGCACAGTTAAGAATACCTCTATGCCAGGCCAAATATCTTCCCTCTTTTGTTCACCTTTCTGAAGCTCATAATATTAAGTTGTATCCCTTACCCACTCTACTGACCACTAAAGTGTTTGGTTGTTTCATATTGTTTAAAAAACTGGGCTTTAAGCCAGGCGTGGTGGTACATGCTTGTAACCCCTGTGCTTGGGAGGCTGAGACAGGAGGATCACACAGGTTCAAAATCAACCTCAGCTACTTAGTGAGGCTCTCAGCAACTTAGTGAGAACCTCTTTCCAAATAAAATATAAAATAGGTCTGGGAGTATAGCCTGGAGGTAGAAAGCATCTGGGTTCCACCCCCAGTACCACCTAAAAAACAAAACAAAACAACAACAACAAAAAACCTGGGCTTTACTATTTTATATTTTGTCTTGTGTTAGGAAGAAGCATTTATGATCTACTTTTTTGTTCAGCACTGGGGATGAAACCCATGGGCATTCTACTGCTGAGCTATACCCCCAGCCCTATTCTTTATTCTTTATTTTGTAAAAGGGTCTTACTGAGTTGCAAAGGGCCTAAGTAGCTGAAGCTGGCTGCAAATTGTAATCCTCCTATCTCAGTTATGATCTACTTTTAACCCATATTTTTTGTGTGTTTTTAGAGAAAAATAACAGGGAATGGGGAGGATGTCAGTAGTGAGATTTCTTAAAGAATATAGAAAAAATATTTGGGCTTTTTTGTTCCCTTTTGAATGGCTAAGATCCCCATAACAAATTCTGCTGGTAGAAAACAAACGAGATAAAGTGATTTTTTTATTTTGCAAAGATAAGGCAACCTAAATTCAATTTGAATTTACATTGTCAAAAGCAAATTGGTGTGATAAGAAGAAACTGTTTAATCAACAAATTTATGATAAACATTTCATTTCCCATATGACCAAAATAACTTGACAATCCAAGAATCCAACCTTTTTAGTGTTTCTGTTAAAATCTTATGTGTTTTGCCGGGCGTGGTGGAGCACGCTTGTCCTCTTGTTTTTCATATCTTTGAGTTACATTTGGTACATTTTTCATTATAATATAGCTCATTCTAAAACCTTTTTAGTTTTAATTACAATATTGAGACAGCAGTCCTGTAACTTCCTATTGCTTTGCTTTGTCACCAGGAAACTCAGAGTGGTGCTGCTATTAAGTAGCCAGTCCTTCAGTAATGGCTGCAGAAGAGGGAGATGGATGGAGTTGAGACACTTGTACACATTTGATAATTAGAGCACTCAGAGATTAGACACCCTGGTGTTTCTGTTGACGTTTCTGATTGTCCTTCTAAGTTGATCTCACAGCTAGGGAGATGATGCCAATGGGCCCATGCAGATCAACACCTGTCAGAACAACACTGGCCTTGATTCGCAGCCCTTAGTGAGGCTGTTTGTCCTACTTGCCTTGTATTTGGACTATAACTTGTTAGATCCCACTGTCCCATATTTGCATAAAAATTTTCTTCCTTTAATGGAATGTCCATCTGCTCCTTTCACTCCAAGCCATTGCTCCTAGGGACCAATCTTTATATGCCATTCTGCATGGACTTGGTTCAAATGCTGGAAGAGTAGAAAAGGGGCTTCTGAGTCACTCTAAAGTAGCATTCCACTGTGTAAAAATCTACTGCCACCCTAATACTAATATGACCAGGAAATCAAGCAACCAGTGAAATCTTTGGGCTTTTCTATGGCAATCTTGGAGCTGGTTTATACTGTATAGACCTATTGGCCCACAGAAAAACACACAGTTTACAAATCAGACTGGAAATATTTTTTTCCTCCCTACATCATCATTTAGTCAGGGCATCCCTATGCACTTTCTGAGAACTCATTACTGAGATTTCTCTGAGATGTCTCAACAGAGAACAAATATGACTGCCCATGGTATTTAGAAAGCTGCTGAGTTGGTCATTAAAATCTTGAAAACAGGGAGAAATGCAAATAGACAAGTGGAAGCTGGACTGACAAAGAGGATATGTTCTCTCTCCCTCTTCTCCTCCCACCTCATACTTCAGGAAAACTTGGCATATGATGTTAGTTTGTTAAATCTCTCAGTAGATAAACACACTGTAATATGTTGGGCAGAATATGATTCACCTTAAATGTGTATATTTGTAGAATAATCTAAAGCTCTGTATGTTAAGTATCACTTAAAATCATCATATATAAATTCATATAGACAAGTTAAATAAGATTTACAGAGGTTGTATTATCTTAAGAAAATCTTACAGATGGGTTGGGTAAGATTTACAGAGGTTTTATTATCTTAGAAACATTTTACAAATGGGTGACTAAGGTTCACAGAGGCTATATTATCTTATAAATGGACAGAGTAAGATTTATAGAAGTTATATTATCTTAGGTTATATTATCTTATAGATGGGTAGAGTAACACTTACAGAGGTTTTATTACCTTAGGAAAATCATTAGCTGCTTTAATTTCTTCAGTGCTGGGGGTTGAACCAAGGGGTATTTCTACCTCTGAGCTACTCTCCCAGCCCTATGTTATTTTGAAACAGGGTCTCACTAATTTACCATACACTGGCCTCAAACCCACAATCATCCTGTCTCAGCCTGTAACAGAATTACAAGCATGAACCACCATGTCTGGCAGCTTATTTTTATATCAGCCTGTTAGTCTCACAAAATATTTTTTTTTGGTGGTACTGGGGTTCCTGGAAGCCCTTCTACCTCTGGGCTACACTCCCAGACCTATTTTTTTTTATATTTTTATTTGGAAACAGGGTCTCTTAAGCCAGCGCGGCTGACTTCGAACCTGCGCGATCCTCCTGTCTCCGCCTCCCAAGCGCGGGGATTACAGGCGTGCGCCACCACGCCCTGCAATATTTTTATTTTAATATTTCTTTTTGTTTTTTAATTGATGAACTGTAGTCATATATCATGATAAAGTTCAGAGTCATAGAGTCATACATGCACACAGCACTCAATGAGCCTCTTATTGGCTCCCACTTACTCCTTCAGTCTCTCTGTGCATGGCATTGAGATTTGCATTGAAAAATTTGTATATGTACACCATGTCCATTGAAGTGTTTTCTTCATTGATTCTCCATCCTCCCAACCCACTCTCTCCCTTAGGAACCTCTATCACTCCAGAAGGATTTCTCCTCTTTTGTCTAGAGTCCCTTCTGTATTCCAAGTTCTCCCTAGCTTCCACATATGATGAAAAAATCCAACCTTTCACTTTTTGTAACTGAATAATCTCACTTAGCATAGAATTCTCCAATTCCATCCATTTCCCTGCAAATTACATAACTTTGTTCTTTATGGCTAAGTAGAATTCCATTTTGTGTATATCCTATAGTTTTGTAATCCATTCATCTTCTGATGAACACCTAAGCTGGATTCATAATTTGGCTAATACTATATTTGCTGTTATAAACATATATATGTGTGTATTATTTTGGTGTTCTGATTTTGATTCCTTTGGGTAGATATCCAGGAGTAGTATATCTGGGTCATATTATCTAGAATATACAAAGAAATTTTCTGCCAAATAAACAACTCAATCAAAAATTGGTCAAATGAACTAAATAGAGACTTTAGAAAAGACTACAAATGGTCAATAAATACATAAAAACATCCAACATCATTAGCAATGAATCAGAGAGATGCAAGTCAAAAGTACACTGAGGAATAACTTCTGTGTAGCAAAGAAAACTATCAAGAACCTCAAGAAAGAGCCAACAGAATGGGAGACAGTCTTTGACAGCTATTCCTCTGATAGAGGATTAATATCTAGAATATATAAAGAATTTTAAAAACTTACTACCAAAAATCCTAAATGATCCAATCAAAAATGGGCACGCGAACTAAATAGACACTTCACAAAAGAAGAAATACAAATGGCCAATAAATACATGAGAAATGTTCACCATCATTAGCAATCAGAGAGATGCAAATCAAAACTATTCTGAGATTTTACTTAACTCCAATTAGAATGGCAATAATTAAAAATACAATAATATATGCTTGTGAGGATGTGAAGAAGTGGGAATTCTAATACACTATTAGTGGGATTACAAATTAATGCAGCCACTTTGGAAAACAGTGTGAAAGATCCTCAGAATAATGTGAATAAACCTACCATGTTACCAGCTGCACCACTTTGGGGTATCTATCCAAAAGAATGGAAACCAGGCTACCATAGTAATATATCCATATCTACGTTTATAGCCGCACAATTCATAATTGCCAAACTATGAAACCATCCAAGATGTCCATCAACAGATAAATGGATTACAAAATTAAGGGATATGTATACAATAAAATTCTATTCAGCCACAAAGAACAAAATTACATCACTTGCAGGAAAATTGATGGAACTGAAGAAAATTCTGCTAAGTGAGATTAGTCAGTCACAAAAAAATGAAGGGTCAGATGTCCTCCCTCATATGTGGAATCTAGAGAGAAATTGGGACACAGGAGGGACTCCAAGGAGAAACCTTATTGGAGTGAAGGAGGGGAACCAATTGAAGGAGACAGGAGAGGGGAAGAAGACTTGAAGAGAGAAACAACTCAATGGTCATGATGTACATACACAAACTTACCAAAGCCAAACACTGTGCTGAGCACTGGAAGGTAGGGAGGGAGTGGGAGTGGAGTGGGAACTGGGGGAGGCTCAATGAGTGCTCTGTGCATGTGTGCCTCTATCACTCTAAACTTCATCAAGATAAATGATTATAATACACTAACAATAATAATAATACAAAAACTACACTGAGATCTCACCTAATGCCAATTAGAATGGCAATGACTAAAAACACAAATAATAATAAATGCTGGCAAAATGTGGGAAAGTAGGAAGTCTGACACATTGTTGGTGGGATTCTAAAGTTCACTCACTTTGGAAGTCGGTGTAGAGAGGCCTCAGAAAAATGGGAATGAACAGAAGCAAAATAATAATACCAAAGACTACTATTGATTGAAAATCCAAAATTATTTTTAAAATAGTGAGTAGTGAAATATACACCATATTGATAGTATTCCTCTGAATTCTATCCATCTCACGTCCTTGGAATTGTCCTCCACTGATTATCATCTCTTCCTTTGCTCTAAAATTTTGTTTTTGGAAATTGGCTTTGTCCAATTTGCATTAAAGTTAACCCTCTCCTTATCTAAAAGAATAAGCTATTTTAGATACCTCCACATTTTTTCTCTTCCACTTACTAGATTATTGGAGAAATAGAATATCCTCTAATTCCTCATGCCTATTAATTACTCAACCCTATACAATCTGGCCTCTGATGGTTATCATACCACTATCAATACAGTCACACCAGTAATCTCCTTGATAAATCCAACAAACACATTTCAGTCTTTGTGAGACTTCTCTGAAAAACACTTGCTATCTAATAATATTCCTTCCTAAAACAATTTATTTGGCATATGTATTATCATTTTCTTCCTTTTTTCCCCTTGATTTTCCTTTCTTGTTCTATTTCATATTTTCTTCTTTCTCTACCTATTCCTTAAATTTCTGATTTCCAGAGTTTTCTCCTTAGTCTTCAACCATATAACACTGGCTGCCTTTTATTCTCATCTACCTAGATGCATTTAATCTCCAAATCTTTACCCCAGCCTAGATCTCTTCCCTTAGCACTAGGCTTTTCATCCATCTGTCTATGGGGCTCTGCTATCGTATGATTTATTGTCCCACAAAAAAATTCAAATTCAACATGATCAAAATCTTCTCCCTAAAACCTCCTTTGTTTCCTAAATTAATGAATATCAGCATCATCTACCCATTGTCCTAAAATAAAAACTTCATGATATTTAATTTCTCCATTCTTTTTCCACATATATCAAATAAATTCCAAATCCTGTCACTTCTCATTCCTCAATATTTTTCAACCCTCCTGCCTTAGTCTCCCAAATAACTAGAATTACAGGTATGCATTACCTCACTCAGCCTTAGCCCTTGTTAAATTCTTTTTTTTTCAATCTGTTTTCCCCAGCAGATGGTAAACTCTTTAAGGAAGGGAACAATATAAAGTTAAATAAACATGGCTAATAAAAGCCACAATGAAAAACTGCCTTTTAGTAAGAATCTATTCCTCTGAGCATGATCTAAGATTTTTATATATTTTCTCCCTGTCCACAAAGTGCCTCACAAATTATGTATCATTCTCAATTCATTATCAGATCGATGCAGAAATGAAAGACATCCTGCAGTCCTGATACATTTGTCTCATCTTAGGTAAGTACATTTGAAAAAAAGCACCAAAGTATCTAGCACTGTACAGTATATTTTTAAAATCATAGGAAAGAAACTAAGTTTTTTGTCTTTTTATTATCCATTAAAATTCATTTTACAATTGAGAATATTAAGCACCTTGAAAGTTAAAGATTACAGAAGTATATGCAGATTATTTTTGACAGATCAGCTCCAGATTTTCTGGTTCCCAGCCTGGAGTTCATCCATCAAAACTTCACACTCACAATAATGACACCATGAAGATTATTTAAGGGATTCTGATGCACTTCAGTAAGAAAAGTACTTTCAAGACAGGTTTCATCAAGTCTTAAATATAACACAGCAGAGATCTTAGAAAAGAAGCATTCTTCCTCAAATTAAAACAGCACTATTAAAATAGTATCTTGCTGCTTGCAAATATTATGTTTTCATTTCTTTGAAAATGCCTGATGAAGATATAAAAACCACAAAACAGCTCATTTTGTCTTAGTCCCATAACTTAAGCTGAAGGTGACCTAAGCTCTGTAAATTTCAACAAAAATAGATTCTCTCCAGATATGACTATATTCACTTTAAAGATAATACACTATATTTTTTAAATTATGTTTTAAAACAATGTTTTGGGCTACTGCCAAGTTTTCATTGAACTAAGGCTTTCCAATGCTATCAAATCTTTATCTTCCTGGCAACACTGCTCCAAAGGCATGGAAGAAAAAGCCCTCCAACCCACTGAGTAGTGAAACTCAGTCATTTTACCATGTTCCAATTTTCAGCTATCAATTACTTGAATTCTCTGAAGCAGTAAAAAGAGACAACTCTCTGAAAATCAGTCCAAAGGGGATGGTCAAGTACACTCCCCTGGAGTCATTCAATCTGGATCAAAATCCTCACTCCAATTATCTTTGTGAACTTGCACAAGTTATCTCTATTGCCTAAAGCTCAGTTTCCTTCTTCATAAACTAAAATTTCAACATCTACCTCAGTGATAACGATTGAGATTTCAATGTATACAAAATTGTCTAAAAAAATACAAAAAAGTAAATGTTATCAGGAACACTAACAAAATTATTGCCAGTGATGTTTCTTCTGTTATTATGAATCTAAACTAAGAATGTATTCCTACCAATAATACTTACATGCCAAAGAACAAAAATATATGATGTCAAGAGAAAGTAAGCTTTCTAATTTCTGGAGGATAAAAATCAAAATAAGCATTATTTTCATATGACTACAATGGACCAATAAAACATTTTAAAAGTTATTTTCAATATAAATATTCTAAAGTTAAGAAGAGTATCTGACCTATTGCTTGTTGCTAAATTATTCCCCTTTCTCTATTTAAATGAATTCAGTTTTTCTTTACTACAGTCCACAAGTAATAATTACCATAGAGTTGAAACCCCAACTTTATCTTACTTTATCTCCTACTCTTCAAGATATTTTAAGTTTTAATTAAGAATCAGGGTTGTTTTCAAAGCTACATAATTTCATCCTTGAATTTGTATTTCACTGGACTACAGTATTTTTCAGGAATTTACAACGCATGTTTAGTGTCTTAGAAATATTATCTCGTGTTCTGCAGAAGAAATTGAAATAGGAAAAATATAAAAATAAAAGTAAGGGAAGCAATACTGACTTGATGACTAAGGAAGTTTTTTTTTTTTTTAACCTACCAACATTTAGAGTAGGCTGAATTCTAACTAAACCAAATGGTAACTCAAAGTCTCAATGACACATTAATAAAGATTCTAAAACACTGATTTTTCTGGTTCATAGTAATTATCTTAAATATTTTCTATAGAATTTTTTAAATTTTTTCATATAGTACTCTATATTTTTCTAGCCTTTCTTTAATTCTTTGATTCTACATCATCCAATTGTTTGCTCACCCAACATTTTTATTAATTTAATTGAATCTCAAAAATTGTTCACAAATTCTTACCATAGATTGCAACATAATCCCAGTGGCGAGCTGCTTTGAACCCAGACCCAGATATAACGATCCCAAAATAAATGCTAAGGACTGTTCCCCCCAAACAGAACTTCGTCATGTTTTCAATTACTCTAGAAAATCTCTATTTTCACTTGGGATTTTTCTCTCATCATAACAGATAAGTTTTCCAATGACAAAAGTGGCACATTGTTTAGAGTGAAGCAGGTCCTAGAACTGTTAAGCCAATCTTAGCTTGCCATGTATTTCTTTTTCAATGAAAACCTACATCTTTCATCTTAGAAAGTTGAACAGATTTGTCTCAAGGTACTCTGATCTCTCGACATGCCCCCAGTTCATGGCTTACAGACAAACAATTTCATGGTTATTTTACTCCTAACTAAAGTGTTATTATAAATGCAAACTGTCATTTTGACAGTTATTAGTCTCCTGATCAATTCTATCTTCAATCCTGCAAATTGAATTGTGGCTACATCTGCATGCCCATTGGAGCAAAAATTAATGTCTTCATCTCACAAAGCCAGGTATATTTTTTCCTTTTTTGGCTTTGGAAACAATTGGGGGCTTAGTGTTCCTTACATTACTAAGTAATAGAGGTTTTCCTCACCTGTAAAGTGAAGCAGAGTAAAAAATATTTTAGACACCACAATCACACTCAGCACAAATAGCTCACACTATGAGAGAAATGTAAGAACTGGGACTGTGTGAAGCAATAATCTATTCCTATCTTCCATCTCCTCCTCACTCCAAACTCATAGAATACAGTGAAAAATGAAATCTCTTTCACTGAGCAAATACAATTCTAATATATTTTGTTGAAAAAGAAAAAAAGGGAGATATATTTGTCCTAGTACAAAGAGAAGGTCATTTGATTAAAAGCTCACATAATTAGTATTTTACTAAAATAAGAGTTACTAAACTAGTATCTCAATTCCATGGTTAGGTGATGTCTTACTCAGTTTTCCATTGCTATCACAAAGTATTTGAGAAAAGTAACTTATAAAGAAAAATGCTCACTTAGGCTCACAGTTTTAGATGTTCTCACCCATGACCTGGCAGGGCCATTGGATGTAGGTCTCTGGTGGGAATGCCAGCTGACAGTGACAGGGAGCATGTGACCGCAAACTGCTCACTTCATGGTCAGAAAGCAAGAAAGAAGAGGACAGGGTCCCATGATTCCTTTCAAGGGTGCACCCTCAATGACCAAAAAACCATTCATTCGGCCCCACCTGCTAAAGCTTCCAGTACCTCTCAGTAGCAACACCCTAGGGACCAAGCCTTTAACACATGGGCTCCTTGGGTACATTCAACATCTAATTAAATCAAGGGCTTTGTTAGACCATTGGTTGCCTCTGTTTGTTCTGGTAATGACTTTTCATCCTCATAAAGCAGAAAGTCATATGTAGCATTAGTTTAATGAAAAAAAACTGCAATTTATGATTACCTTGTCATAATGACCATGATGATTCTTTTTCTTTGGTATTGAGAATTTCTTATTTTTTTTTTATTCTGGACCCCTGAGGTAGACCACACGAATATATAGATCATGTTAAACAGGTTTATTTTTAGTATAACTAAAACAAAATATGACTTTATGTGCATCTCATCATCAGAATTATGGTTGATGCTTATTAGCTGCGGTACTAACACACTCATTTTCATTTTTCTCATAGGGCTAGAACTGGCAGCACCCTCAGGAATGACTCTGGCGGACAAACCTAAGCAAAACCACTGGGCTTCTAGGGAGGCCTCTAGAATACTCCCTACTTTTTCCAGCTACAAATAAACATAATAATTTGTTATCAGAATAAACTTAAATACAATGCAAACCATAAATGCAACAGAGAATGATGTTGATCTTCAGAACTGTCTCTGTGTCTCTCACAAACACACTGTGTTAGGCAGCTTCCACCTTACAAGCCCTTGCTTTTTTCTAATCTCTGCTGTTTCTCTCTAAAAGACAGTATTAATCATCTACTTTAGGATTCTCAACACACTAAATTCAATTCCCTGATTGCTTTTCAGCCTTAGTAGCTGCTGTTAAAGAAAAGGAAGCCAGGGAGCAACCTTCTACCAAAAGGAACTTGAGACATCACACTTCTTAAAAACAAAACAAAATACGTGCTGAGACTACTCTTGCTTCCAACTTAACTAGGTAGTATGGCTTGCAAGCAAAAAGTCTTGTAGCCTGAGGTTTTGTTTTGTTTTGCTCTTGCATGTTTCTGCTAAAGACTCCTGAAACAAAGTTCTAAAACAATTTTTCATTTTAATTCAACGATTATATATGAAACATCTATGATTTTCTGTATGCCTTCTTTGGCTAGGGAAAATGAAGGTGTTCTAATTATATATTCAGCTTTGAAATAAAGATCACATTTTAGAATAAATATATCTCTAAAACCAATACAAGACAAGGAAAAAATTCTGTCAGCAGAATTAATGGCATCAGAAAATTTAAAATTTTACCTCGTGATAAATGTAGTGTTATATGGTAGATATAAAACATATTTTGTGGCAAACATAATTAAAATCAAATTAAGCAAAATTGTCCCTGTCATCTCTCAATATAATTTTCAGAAAAAAGCATTACATTAAATGAGCCAAGGTCCAGTTCCCAAGTTAAGAAATGAAATGCTTGTTTCTTTCAACTTCTGTGGTAAGAGGCACAGTCCTACCTCCAACAAATATTCCTAAATGAAAAATTAATATCAAATGGGGAAATTCTTCAGGTATCATGAAGTCAGGAAGCAGAAAACTATCCATCATGTAATTGGGCGGCATTTTAGGTATTTAAGATTCTCTTTTACTGCAAAAATTACATCACTAAAGCCTCAAACAACTCTGAGAAGTAGAAACCATTGCTAAAATATGAGCAGACTCCAAAAAGGTGAATCAGCAAAATCACAGAGTTAGCAAAGAATAAAACAGGGACTTCACTTTCAATTACAGCATTCTATGGAAGGTATATAGACATACTAGAGAAAGTCTTCTTTAAGTTAGTTTGAAGACATACTGTAGCATATCTCTCATTTGAAGAGTCAAAATTTACTATAATTAGGCATTTTCCCAATTTACTTAAACACTAACCTCCTTGTCTTAGTATTGCCCAGAATTATCACTCTGTGAAATTAATTTTGGGAAATTCTGCTCTATTCTTACATGAGAAATCACACTCACAAATCACTCAACTAATGATCACTGGTCCATCTTGGTCAATTGTTTTTATGCTTGAACAAGTAGGACTGGGCATTGTTGTCTAAATAGAAAATAAACTTCATACAGTTGATTTAGCATTTTTACAGTTCTACTGAATGGATTTTTCATCAAAATTTTAACTATCACCATTTTTCTGATATTAAAATACTAATTCAAATATTTTGTTATTGTAGTGTTTTAATTTTAGAACTCATGTATTGAATTCTGTCCATAGTTTTTCATTTCATAGGAAGCAGAGATCTTTTGATAAAATATTGCCAAAATATGCTTATTTCCCAAATGCTGCCCAACATTAAAAAGACACATTTCAATTTCCAGAACTGAATCTATTAATTTCTCTTATAGAAGCCTGCAACTTCTTTATCTCTTATGCATCACTTCTATTCAATACCTGGGTCATCACCATAATAAAAAACTAACAAAACTCTCTTTTCTAAAAATGACATCTACAAGTTATCTAATCAAGATTCTCCAAAAGAACAAACAGGAACTGATAAAGATTATAAAGTCATTGATAAAGATAACAGATAAAGAGACTTATTTTAAGAAATTGGCTTACCTCTTTGTGGAGCTTGCAACTCTGAAATCTTGAAATCTGTAGAGCAGCTGACCACCTAAAAACTCAGATTTTTGTGGCTCAGACTTGAGGGAGAGCTGCTTCCTGGGAATTGAACCCAGAGGCATTCTACCACTGAGCTATGCCTCCAGCCCTTTTACTGTTTATTTACTTGTCTGTCTGTTTGTTTCTTTGTTTGTTTGTTTAAACAAGGTCTCCCTAAATTGTGAAGACTGGCCTTGAAACTGTGATTCTTCTGTCTCAGCTTCCCAAATACTGGGGTTATGGGTGTGGGCCACAACACCCAGCTTCAGTTTTGCTTTCAAGACCTGCAAACTGATTGGACCAGGTTGAGGCTTACTCACATTACTTGATGGTAATCCTTTTTACTTAAAGGCATCTGGTAGCAAAAGTTAATCACAGCTGCCAGATACCTCGACAGCAATGTCTAGATTGTTTCACCAAACAAATGGGCACCATATCCTACCCAAGTAAAAACATAAAATTTAATCATCACACAAGCCTCACATTATCATTTATAGTCTTTCAAATTGTGGTACTAACCGCATGTGTCTTGGTAAGGCCTAGGTCATCCCACAGCTGGTTCATAAGCATTACTTGAGAACCACTGCCTTAAATAGTCTTCACAGAACTATTGTTTCACCTGGAAATCCTTGAGGAACAAAGCTCTCTTTTATGAATATTTTTATGTAAAAGCATGAGTGAAAGCATTCTATCAGTTACTTTGACAGCAATAAGCCCTAATAAAGCAAGAATTTGATTAGCTTAACAATTTACCCAACTTCCACAGGATGAAAAAATTGCTAAAACTTAACAAGAAGGCTCAAGAAGTTGGCTTTTATGTTTCTGGTCTCTCTTCTGTGCAACTGCCTCCAGTACAAAGATTTCCACCCCTCCTAACCTGTGGGTCAGGGATTCGCAATCCTAGCTGCACATCAGATCCACAGAGAGAACTTTGAAACAACAACAAAAGCACAGTGCAGCAGGACCCTACCATCAGTTTCAGATTTAATCAGTCTTGAGTAAAATCTGTTGTGCAACTAATCCTGATAATGATTGCTTTTACGAGCTTGGTGCCCTCACCCAAATTAGTACAACGTATTTGAAATCAACCAATTGATCTCACTCATGGACTGAGCGACCATGGCAAGGGTAAATCTCTTGCACTGCATTGTCTCATTCTGACATTGCAGTTCTAGTATTTTGGTTTTGCTTGTAGAATGAAACTTGGCTTTTCTGCTAAAAAAAAAAAAAAAAAAAAAAAAAAATTCAGTCATGGACAATAAGGTCACAAGATTGTCTTTTCCATTTTTTCCAGGATCTTAAATGCCCCCCCCCACACTCCCTGTCAGGCCAAGAAAGCACCTAATTGTTCCTTCTGCCAAGCCCACCACCACAAGGCTCCTAGTTTCATAACTTAAGCTGTTTGGGCAAGTTCTAGTTTGCAATTAACAGTAGTAATACCTACTTACTCATCCACAGACCAAGGGTGTGGAATTCTTAGCTTTCTTATCCCAGGAAGAAAGTGTCTAATTATGAATAAAATGTCTGCGTCCACAGGCTTCAGTGTCAGAATGGATCCGTTTGTCTGTATGCTGCACCTTGAAATATCAGAACAAGCCAGATTCAAATAGAAACCTTTGCCTCCACCTTGTGGATTACAGATCTAAGTGCAGAGAGCTCTGGAGAAGTAGATTCTGAAATGAAATCTTAATACAATTAGTACGAAATCATCTGGAATGTGGTTTGTTCTACGAATCTATTTAAAACACTTTGAAAAACAGCTAATAAGATACAGAATTTTCAGTTTTTCTTTTCAGACATTAATTTTAACAATTGCTAATTTGGCAACATTGTATACACAGAACAAATGGTCCATCTGAATCTTTCATTTTAGTTACAGGCAATGGTTAGAAATTCTGAGAAAAAAAAGTCAATTCATTTTTTTCTCTTAAAAGATAGTATGAAGCCGGGCGTGGTGGCACATGCTTGTAATCCCCGCGCTTGGGAGGCTGAGACAGGAGGATCGCACGGGTTCAAAGCCAGCCTCAGCTACTTAGTGAGGCTTTCAGCAACTTAGTGAGACCCAGTTTAAAAAAAAAAAAAAAAAGGAAAAAGGAAAAAGGTCTGGGAGTATAGCCTGGAGGTAGAAAACCTCTGGGTTCCACCCCCAATACCACCCCCCCAAAAAAATGATAGTATTAAAAATAAGATAGCATCGATGCCAGGTATGGTGTCACATGCCTATAATCCCAGTATCAGAGAGGCTGAGACAGAAAGTTTGCAGGTTTGAGACCAGCCTCAGCAACTAAGGTCCTCAGCAACTTAACAAGACCCTGTTTCAAAATAAAAAATAAAATAGGGCTGGAAGTGTAGCTAAGAGGTTGAATGCTCCTGGGTGCAACACCACAGAAGAAAAAGACACAGGACAGTAATGGTAATACAAATAGCTTCCCCATATTAAACTCCTGATAAATTTAAGGTAAGAAAAAGATTAAAAAATAGTAATACTTCCTTTTTGTATACTTTATTACTTTTCCAAGGTCTTTCTGACCTATAATCTTAACTAATCTTCATCATAGTCACATGAAGCAGATGACCCAGGTACTATCGCATCTAATTTGCAGAGTAACCGAGTTCAGTGACATAATCATTAATAATGCCACACACTAGTGAACAAGGAGCACTTAGTGAGCCTTGTCTTACATAACCGTTTTTTGTGACAGTTAAAAGTGATTTTTTTCATACAATTCTCAAACTGAAATGGCTTCTACACTGAGGTTTTTAAACATAAAAATAGTGAGCATTTAATTATATCGATTACATATTTTTAAATATTTATAGCATTTTTAATATTGACACATTGTAATCATACATCTTGGGGCAGTCCAGGGTGATAGAGGCATGCATGCATACAGCATAACTGAGCTGTCCCCCAGGTCTCACCCCACTCCTTCTCCTTCCCCACCTTCCCGTGCTCAGCACAATGATCAGCTATGTTAAGTTTGTGTATGTCCATTGTGTCCATTGAGGTGTTTTCCTCTTAAAGTCTTTCTCCCTCTTCCCTCTTCTCGCCTCTCCCTCCTTCACTCCACTAAGGTTTCTCCTAATTTGTCTGGAGTCCCTCCTATGTCCCACTCTCTTCCTAAACTTCCACATACGAGGGAGATTAACCTTTCACTTTTTTGTGACCGACTAATCGTATTTAGTACGGTATTCTTTAGTTCTATCCATTTCCCTGCAAGTGACATAATTTTGTTCTTATGGCTGAACAGAATTTCATTGTGTATATATATCCCATAATTTTGAGCTGTAACACTTTCTATTTTGTAACTATGCTACTGATCTCTTGCTTAGCCATGTGTCACACTGAAAGAGCAACGGAAAACAAAAGCAATCCTAAAGTGACTTACACACCTGGGTTTGATGGGGCCCCGTGCTTCTCACACTGTGGCCGTCAGGCGGCGGCTAGAGCTGGGGCCATCTTGAAAGCTTTTCCATGAACATATTTGGCTGGAAAAAAAATCAGGCAGTTTGTGTCTGGGACAAAGGGGGCTGCTGGGGCATCTCTCCCACTGCAGGGCTGCCAGGCTTCTCGACTGGTTCCACCTCATCTGTCACTTCTGCCCTTGCACCTCAGTAGCTTTCATGAAATTCCATGTGGGAGCTGAAGCTTGGAATGACAATGAGAACAGCATCATTCACTGGTCTCTCATCAAAAAATCACTATTCATTTTTTGGTTTTAGGCGTTTTGTCTACTTTAGCAATAGATGAGAAGATGAGACATCAAACAAGAATGAAGATAAATCATGCCGCCACCATTTACACAGTCAGGCTCTATAAAATCTACCCAGGCAAGGAGGAAGGAGGCAGAAGGATCTTCTGAGGGGCTACGTAACGAGTGCTGGACTTCCCTTTGTACTCTTAGCAATACTACTTCTACTCAAACTCTCCTCAAGGTCTCCAGAGTTCTGATCACAATGACCATGTCTTATTTTTATGTATTTTTCAAATATTTTCAATATATTTGTGTTGCTATTACATTCCATATGTTTACTCAGTCTCCAGATTGGACTAATAACCTAAAGTGATTTAAATTTATTATTCTCTTTCCCAGAAATATTTTTTAAAAGAACATATTGACTGAAAGTGGAAATCAAAAGACTCCATATGTTACAAGTTTTGAAACACATGGATAGGAGAAAATATGTTAGAACGGTAGACTGTCCAGGAAGCCAGATCACAGCCTGCGGATGTGTCCTCACTGATTATTTGTGAGACCAAATGGCTCTTCCCTTGAACAGAATTGTCTTGATACTTTCCAATACGGTGCCCTTGGAAATGTATAATAAACCTAAAGTCATAGAAATATATAAACAGATGAAATCACTGATACTTTCCTAAAAGCCAATTTGGGGGGAATGAAATGCGACAAAAGGCTATTTACAGGAGTGAGATTCAAAATACAATTAGTATGGTGTATGTTCTAATCAGAATAGGACACCAGTCAATGACACATGGTGGCCAGAAACAACTGGCAACTTGCTCATTCATAATGAGGAGGAACACGTCTGAAAATTTCCTGGCCATTAGGGAATGGAATAACTGAAATACCTGGGAAAAGTGGTGGAAGTAATAAAGTTAAAGATAAATTTACTCATACAGAAAGTTCTTAGGTTAACTTTTTTTTTCCTCATTCAGAATATGACAAAGCACTCCTAAGGCAGGGGAAATAATTTAAATAGAATTCTAAGTAAAAACAAAATTTCCTCAACAGAAATACAGTCATCGATGTTTCTAAAATATTACTTTCTTGTAGTTCATAAAATGAGTTTAGATGAAAATAAAGAACTAGTATAAGCTAAAATAAAAGTAAACAAACTTAACATAGAGGGGAAAACTAATTTTAATCCACAATAAGTTTTCATTATTCAGTTTATCATATGCATATATGCTTTATCATATATATGTGCATAAATGTATATATCTATATGGTTCATTGTCATTTATAAGTTCCCAATTATTATAACCAAAAGTTAAAGCAACAGTTACACTCAGTCATTATTCTGGTTTCAAATGAATGGTTTCTGTGTAAGAAGCAAAGAATGACATTGTGAAGAAGCATCAGTTATCGACTCAAGAGAATGAAATGGTGCCAAAATAATAATGAAAGCAGTGATTAATTTTGATTCAAGGAAAATCAATACTCTCATTAATTGGTAATTATATAAAGTCAATTTTAATTAGCATGGCTGTATTTCAAAATGTTAGTGCGCTAAGCCATTCACTGCTTATATACCACAAACACTGAGGACCAATTTCTAACATGTTAAAAAAAAATTTAAACAGCATTATTTTCACCAAAGTTTAGGACATTTTTCATGAAAATAGAAGAAAGAAAGAGCTCTTTCTTCTGTTTCCTAGATGCTCCTGAAACACAACCATGAAGGCTGATGTGCTGTGGTTTAAATGTCCAAATAAAAAACGTAACAGCTCTCTCAGGAGCCCCTGTCTGTGTGATCACTTGCTCTGTTCCTTTGCTGAAATTAACGGTATATGGAATGTCAGACAAAGAACAAACCAAACCTTCTCACAAAACTCAGTCTCTTGAGGCAGCCCACTGCAACTGCGATGCCAACCAACAACCTTCCTTTGTGATCCAAGTAACTGAAGTTATGACTATCACCACTCAGGTTTCTCACAAGAATTTGAGGCCCAGGAAAGACAGTGAATGACTGCGTAAATGTCACTGTCTCTCCAAGCCGAGCACACCTATGAGACCTGAGCACTTCTACTATGCAACATAAAATGCAGTACTGTCGACCCCTCCCAATCCAAAACCGATTTGTTCAAACGCCAGCCCAGGACACAAACTTCATAGATTAGGGATAAGGTTTTTATTGTCCTCCATCCCCATCCCACTCCTTAACAAAAGACTCATTTGGCCCCTTGTTCAAAATGCTAGGTAAATCAGTGATGTGGACTTTTCAGGATTAGATACTTTTATCCATTTTTGATAATTAAACTCATTATTTTTTGTTTTTATGTGCTTTTATTGGTGCATTATAGTCTCATATCATAATGAAAATCATGTTGACAGTGACATACATGTACACAGCACTCGGTGCCACCCCCACCTCCCTGTATTTCCTTATATATATACTAAAATGAATAAAGTAAGTGATTTACACACACACACACACACACACACACACACACACACACTCCACACGGAAATGTAATACAGCTTTATTCTAGACAGGTTTAACAACAACAAATTGCACCCAAGCTTTTCAGGATGTTGACTTCAGCTGCTGGCTCTCTCCTCCAAAGTCAAGTCTAAGAAGCCTGGAAAGGCAAGTGGAGACTAACAATGCCCAGAGGAAATATTAACTATAATAACAACAACTGTGAGAAAACTTGAGGGGTCTGGGGACTGGAGAACCCGTAAAGATTGGAGACTTTGCGAGGCAGAATCACTGAGCTATAAGAGTCATTCTGGGACAAAGTTGGAGGAAAGTTTCTAAATTCTGCTTCTTTCAAAATAAAGAATATAAAATAGAGCTGGGGTGTAGTTCGAAGGTAGAATGCCCCTGGGTTCAATTTGCAGCACTGCAAAAAATAAAAAATAAAAAATTCTGCTCCTATATTTAGAGAAGTTTAAAACTCTAACAAAATCATAAAAGATGATCCAAATAAGTGAAAAAAAAGTCCATGCTCTTGGAATGAATGACTTGCCATCATGTTTATATTGACTCCAAATTTATCTATAAATTAAATGGCATCCCTATGAAAATTCCAGGGGAATTTTTCTGAGTCACTCAAAATCCTTAATTGAAATGTATGTAGAAATAGTTTTCAACAGAGTCGCCTTAAAATAGAGCAATGTGTGGGAACGTGCAAAGCAGCTATTAACACCTAATGCAAAGTCAAAAAAATAAATGATATAATAACATACAACAGATAAATAGAACAGAATATAAAATCAGGAAGGTATGAGAACTTAAAACACTATGGTGATAGTATCAGATATCAGTGTAAAACGTTGAATTATTTTGTAGATTGTGTTAATTAGAATCCAATCAGAACATGCAGGACTAGGAATATAAATCAGTGGAATAAACACACAATTAAATTCTACTCATCAGTAAAGAAGAACAAAATAATGTCATTTGCAAGAAAATGGATGGACCTAAAGATCCTTATGTTAAGTGAGATTAGCCAGCCATAGAAAGTGAGGGGTCATATGCTTCTCTCATATGCAGAAGCTAAAGAGTAATAGTGATACCAGAAGGACTTTAGATAAGAGAGAAGGAACTCCAGTGGAGAGAGAAAGGTAGTCTAAGGGAAGGACAGGGAAGAAGAGGGAGCATCAGTGAAGGAAACACTTCCCTTGACATTTTGTGCATATGTGAGAATGCCAATGCCAATCTCAGTATCATGAATGGGGAAAGGAGAGACAGAAGGGAGCAGGTGGAAAGCTCACCAAGTGCTGTGTGCTTGTACAAAACCATTGCTATGAAGCACATTATGAAGTGAAACTATAATTCACCAATAGGATAAGAAATGAATAGGAAAGAAATGAATGGAATCTATAAGGCTAGTGACAAAGGGAACTGCATAAAATCATTTCTATTGAAAAAACATATAGTCAATCACTAAGCTAAATCTGAGAAGGAATGAAGGGGAAGGGGATGGGAAGGGAATTGAGGAAGGGCTAAATGAGGGATGTGTGTGTCTGTGCCTCTACCATCTTGTACCCCATTAAGATGGATGACTACAATGCACCAATAAAAAATGTATAAAAATACAAAAACCTCCTATTGATAAAATTACTTCCCGTGAGGATATGTATTAATAATTATTATATTGCTGCATGCATATATTGGATTCAACACTTAAATGGACAGAGAAGAGGAGTTTCTTACTACTAGAGTAAAAGTTTAAAGATAAGCAAGAGGAGGATAGAATGATTAACATGGTGGTGTTTGTAAAGGCAAACTAATAAAAACTGGATATCCATCTCCAGAATAATATACAAATAGAACATGATAGGTTTATACCATGAAATATCATGCATAAATTAAAAACGCCAGAAGATGTATATACAGCAACAAAAATGGATCTTAAGATCATAGTGTGGAGCTGGGCGTGGTGACTCATGCTTGTAATCCCAGCATTTGGGAGGCTGAGACAGGAGGATCACGGTTCACGGACAGCCTCAGCTACTTAGTGAGACTCTTTGCAATTCAGTGAGACCCTGTTTCAAATTAAAGAATAAAGAATAGAACTAGGAGTGTAGCTCGGAGGTAGAATAACCCTGGGTTCCATTCCCAGTACCGCAAAAAAAAAAAAAAAAAATCATAGTGTGGACAAAAAATATGAAAAATTTAAGATTTTATACAATACTATTATTACAAATTAAAAATTTATATAAGTGAAAATATTTATATTTAATAAGAATAAATACAATGAAAGTATACATAGGAAGTATCTTATATGCAGAGGTAATTTCAATATGAGGAGTGGTGACACATTAAAGATAAGAAATTTATGTGGGCCAGAGATGATAATGTACCTGAACTGAAGAGTATGACAAATATCATTAACAAATCTTCTACATTGATTCAACAACAAAGTTTATTCTAAGTTATATAAGGAAATGAAATTTGAAAAAAAATGCCACAGATGAAACACTCTATACATTTCAAAAACTAGATGAAAGAATTTTAAATCTTTTCCACAAGGACATGATAAATTCTTGAAGAGACAAATAGGTTCACCCTGATTTATAATTATACAGTATATTCATATATTGAAATATAAGTAAATGGCACTCCACCAAGATGTGCAATTTTATACTTTTATGTTTCTGTTTAAAATAAATTTAAAAAGATATGACGCTGGGCGTGGTGGAACACGCTTGTAATCCCGCACTTGGGAGGCGGTGACAGGAGGATCGCGCAGGTATGAAGCCAGCCGCGCTGGCTTAAGAGACCCTGTTTCCAAATTAAAAGCATAAAATAGGTCTGGGAGTGTAGCTCAAAGGTAGAAGGGCTTCCAGGAACCCCAGTACCACCAAAAAAAAAAGAAAAAAGAAAAAAGAAAAATAATATGAGAAAATATGCTTTTCTAGAAATTTACCAGTTCTTCCTAATAAATGAGGGAAAATCAGGTCCATACTTCCCATGGATTTTTCCAAGACCTCTCATGTTTTGAAACACATTAACTGAGGGGGAAGAGGATAACATGTAGCTTCCCAAAGGGTTTTCCAGTATCCATCCTCGATGGCTCCCTGTCAGAGAAATCATGCACAGAGAATGATTTTCCCTATAGTCGCCTCTTCAGGGACCAGTAGCCTAGGAGTGGGCCAGAATTGAGCTCTGTCCTTAAACGGCTGAAGAACAGGCTACTTCACCTTATACTCCTGCAATGCCAATGGATCCCAACATTTTCTGAGAAGGAGCAAGGGTAATGGGTCCACTTTCATTAATGGAATTTGGCCCTGCCATGGTAACACAGACCCTGGCAGGACAGAAAAGTGGTAGATCTGACACACAGAGGAAATGCTGCTTTTCCCTAGACATCAAAGAGCTTTTCCCCAAAGAACAAAATTAGTTCCAAATGGCTAGAATGAAGTTTGGTTCAATGGAGTTCTTATTGATTCCTGGTCCCACTGAGCTAAGCCTAGACTCAGTTTCAAGAGCTCTAACTAGAACTCATTAATAACAATTATTTTAATAGCTGAAAATTACTGTTTGCTATGTGCTACTTATGGTTCTAAATGCTTTAACTGCAATAGGTCATATTCACACATGCACACATGCTCAATACTGTGCGATGGCTATAATAATTACGCCAATTTTATAAATCAAAAGTCTGACACATAAAGAAATGAAGTGTCTGGCTTTACTCAATTAGCAATTGTTGGTGGAGCTGGAATTCAAACCTAGGCAACCTGACCTTAGAGTCCATGAACTCAAATAACACCCCGCTGACTCTCCCCATTGAGCACGGCAATTAGAGGAGGGCTTTCTTCATCACAGTGCCCTGGTAGGAAGAGAAGAAACTTGGTTTGATGAGAAAGGTATTTTTCTACCTATATAATCTAACAGCCAGGTTTGTTTCATTTATTTTTGCATAGATCCAAAGGTCTCATTCTCCTTTTCTCTTTCTCTCTTTTTTTGGTCACCATTGTTCTATAAATTGTTTTTAAAATACAGTGTAAAAAGTTGTAAGTTTGCTCAAAATCCTGAAAAATTGAAGATGATGGTAACGACTAAGTACAATGGTGACGGCAAAACACTAGAAAATGGTGTCCACCTAAGAAAATGTCTCAGAGAAGCATATCTAGAACACACAGTGAAAACCAAAAATAGCTGCAAAATCTCCCATATGATCAAGTTCACCCCCCGCCAAAAAAAAGCTTTTTCTTGAGAGGAACCTGTATTTGTCTCTACCTCAGCTGCCTGCTGTATTTCAAAAGAATAACACTAAATAAATAGTTCTTACTTTTTAGATACTTTGTTCTGAGAAAGGAAATAACAAAAATGGCAAAGAGAAAGCTCTATCAACTTAAGTATTCATTTCATGAATAGAATCAACAAACAAAAGAGATTTCAAATTAATAAAGAGTAATACTTTAAAATAGTGGGAGGGAAGTGGAGAGAGGAAAGAGAAGACTTTATGAAGGAATCAGTTCCAGCAATCCTATGTATACTTGAGAAGCTATTAATACCAACTTCAGTATTATGAATAGGGAGGGGAGGGAGTGGAACAAGATCTGGAGGGAAATGTACCAGGTGCAATGTACATGTTTGTTTATCACACTAAACTTCAAAAAGATATATGGTGACAATGCACCAATAGAAAATATTGTATACTTAAAAGTTTATTGTGAAATAGTCGTCTGTGCTATTTGATATACAAAACAAATTTATCAAAGGTAGAAACAAACACGTTTTTGATATAAGCTTTTAAATTTGTTATAAAATTATTCTATCAATCTGACTGTAATGCCATAAAATATATTTTATATAATGTATTTAATATACCATTGTTTATACTCTACTAGCTTTTTGTTCTCTTATTCACTATTTTTTAAAATAACTGACCAGCAGTCTATTGCCATCAAATCTGCTTCTATGCTATTATAACTTATCAGGTGCTCAAAAAATGGAAATTTATTCTAGTATTAGACTAAAATAAGATTATAAATTATGGATATAGGAATGGACAGAGATAAATATATAGAGATATGGACATATTCATATGACATAATGCACACAGATATGAACATGATCATATAACATATACAAGTTTTCCTCCCAATCATAAAACTAGGAATACACTGCCAAAATAGAAAGCTGAGTGATGCTATACGTGCTTAAGGCCTCACAATACTTAGCAAATAATTTCATTTTGGATTCTGTGAGCTAAAAAGATCTTTTCAGCAGGGCATTGTGGTGCACACTTGAGATTCCAAAATTTGGGAGGCTGAGACAGGAGTATCGTGGTTCGCGGACAGCCTCAGGTATGTAGTCAGGCCCTTTGCAATTCAGTGAGACCCTGTTTCAAAATAAAGAATAAAAAAAAAATAGGGCTAGGGGTGTTGATCAGAGATGGAATGCCCCTGAGTTCCATCCCCAGTACTGTAAAAAAAAAAATATTTTCTTTTTTCTTTTCTTTCCTTCCTTTTCTCTTTTTTCTGTTTTCTTTCTTTCTTTCTTTCTTTCTTTCTTTCTTTCTTTGTTTATTTATTTATTTATTTATTTTTGTAGTACTGGAAATTGAGACCAGTAGCTTTTTACCTCCAAGCTATATCCAGAAAAGACTTTTTATGGTATATAAATAAATATGTTTGTTATATGTTTGTGAATGCATATCATGTACATGAGGGAATTTCTCCTTCCCTCTCCCATTCCCCTCAGTTAGGTCACCTTATTTGCTCACCTATGGTTTCTTCATCCTTGTTTAGAGTTCCTCCGATGGCCCATTTTCTCCTAAGTTTCTGCATATTAGGGAGAGCATCTGATTTCTTATTTTTTTGTGACTAATATCACTTAGCATAATGTTCTCCAGTTTTTGACTTTTTGTTTTGAAACAGGGTCTCGCTAAGTTGCTGAGAATCTTACTAAGTTGGTAAGTCTGGTATTGAACCTGCAATCCTCCTGTCTCAGCTTCCGAAGTACTGGGATTATAGAAATATATCACTACATCTGACATTTTTTCCAATTATGGAGTAACAGAGGAAAAGAACACTGAAACAAAAGTAAAGACACTGGAGTTTTACATCATTTTTTGTAATCTTGGAGATGTCAGTATCTTCATTCTCAAATCCTCCTATTTGTAAAATGTTGGTAATAGACTAAAAAAAAACTCCACAATTCCTCTTATTATATGCTCAAATACAATATATACTGTGTGTTTGTACACATCAGTGTGTGTGTGTGTGTGTGTGTGTGTGTGTGTGTGTGTGTGTGTGTGTTTAGGTTGCCATGCTCTGTATATAGTACCTGAGATTTCCTTGGAAAATGTAAGTTACTCAGTTGATCCACTAGATGGTAGCAAATTCTGCATGATAACTGAGTGGATGGTGAATGATTGCAAGCAGCCAACACCTTCCATAACATTCTGAATTCTGTTATCAAAAGTTAGGGGAAGGACTTTACTTTTACTAGAAAAAAAAAAAATACTTGAGTTTTATGGCTGGAAGTGTAGTTCAATGATAGAGCGTTTGCCTAGCTTGTGTGAAGCCTGGGTTCAATCCCCATTGAGGAGGGTGGTGAGTTTGACTATTAGCTCTACCACTTATTACTTGAATGATCTTGGGCAAATGAGCCTTTGAAAATTTCTGATTTCCCTATTACAAAGTCATGAGGTATCTTGCAGATCTAAAACTATGTTTGATACTGTTACTGTAGTAAGAACCAGACATGTCTAAATAGTAATATTCTCTTTTCTACCTTGAGCCATTGAAATAGCCTAAATTTGACACAAAGAAAAGTTCCATGTTATTATCTATGAGACAGTAGTCCACTAAAACTAGTGGTCCATTAAAACATGGTTTAGTAGTCCACTAAAACATGAGAAAACTTATGTAAGTTTTCTCATGTATAAAATGGGAAAGTAATATTATCTGTTGGAGTATATTGTAATGATTAAGGTATCACAAGTAAAGCAGTAATAGATGTTAATTACTATTACTGTTGGCGGTCTTTTTTAAATTACTACGGTTTTGCCCATAGCATTTTGACCCCCTCAAACAATTGACCATTCCTCTCTTTTGATATTTGTACATATAAGCCAGTGACTACAGACTGTGATTTCTAGGTTCAGCTTCTGCACAGATAGTGTTGGGTCCAAAGAGGTTGATGAAATCCTCTCTAATCTAAGTTGATGCAGAAAGTTCCAAGTCTTAGATCTGTGAGTCTAAGCCTTTTTAATTTTTCAATTAAAGCCCCTTTTTCTTAGTGAATTCTTATCTGAATTTGCAGCCTGTAGATGTTCCCTTAAGGAGTAGGGAATCAGCATGAAGTTTCCAGGTAGATGCAGTGGGCTTCCCATCTTAGAAAAAACCTACAAAAACTAATAACTCAGAAAAATAAATAAGCTTGGTAGCAGAAGCCAATTAGATGTTTATTTACCACAATCATAAACTATATTTCTTCTTCTAAAAATATTATTACATGTTGTCTGAAAGAGAACTACCATGTTCTCTTGGGCATCAGTTTAAAGACTTAAAGTCAAAAGGCCAAAGGAGCCAAGTCCTCAAAGTAAATAAAATTCCTAGGACCCACCCCACTTCTTTGTCTCCATTAGCTGTCATCACTTTTCAAACTGATATGATAACCCAGAAGAACCAAGGTGAAAAGCAGAGCATAAACTGACCACAGTTACTACCAAGAACTATCTCCTTTCTCACCCCACCTTTTTCCCAAAGAATGATATTGTAATAAAGTTTTTCACTTTATATTTTCATTATTTTTCAGTGTTTGGCATATAACTTATTTTTCAGGGCTATGGGTGCATTGTGATATCATGCTCTGTAAAACAGGGTGAGCCCAAGGCAAGATATTGGTGCTGACAGGGAGTTGTGAGTCAGAGAATGTGGCCCAACCCAGGGCAAATGAGGTGGAGGACAGAGCCCAGACACTCAAGAGCAGAGCAGGACATGAGAAAGCAGAACCAGTCAGATCTGAGGCCAAAAACATCTCACACTTTTTACCCTAGATTCTAACAAGGATAAAGACCAGAATTTTAAGACAGCAGAACTCCAAGACCCAAAGCTGCTGGGGGTTAAGGAAACCAGGTAATGAGTGTGGCTGTTATGTTAATTAGGCATTGTTAGAGTCTGTCTCCTTGTACCACTGGTTTTCATTCACCACAAGATGCCTCAATACTTTCAAAAAGGAAAATAAAAAAATTTTAAAATAATTCTTCAAGCCAGGTGTTGTGGCACACACTTGTAATCCCCGCGCTTGAGAGGCAGAGACAGGAGGATCAGTGGAGACAGGAGGATCGCGCAGGTTTGAAACCAGCTGCGCTGGCTTAAGAGACCCTGTTTCCAAATAAAAAGTATAAAATAGGTCTGGGAGTGTAGCCCGGAGGTAGAAGGGCTTCCAGGAACCCCAGTACCACCAAATAAATAAATAAATAAATAAATAAATAAATAAATAAAATTCTTCAAGCCAGGCAATCCCAGTACTTGGGAGGCTAAAATAGGAGGATTGTAGGTTTGTGGGCAGCATTGGCAACTTGGTGAGACTCTGCTTCAAAATTAAAAATAAAATGGGCTAGGGTTGTAGCTGGAAGTAGAATGTCCATGGGTTCAATCCTCAGTGCCTTCCCCCCAAAAGGATTCTTCAACACATAATGCCACCTTTAAAAAATAGTAGTGAAACTTCCGGGAAGATGGCGACCGAGAAAAGCGGGGCTTAAGAGCCCCACTAACAACCAATCTCCATTACCACAAAATCAGCACCTTTCATAGCCAGAAAACACCATCACCAGAGAAACAAAAAAATCACCAGGCTCCAGAGAGAAAGCGGACTGAGAACAGAGCTCAGAGCCACAGAGGAGATAACCGGCCTCACGCCCGAGGACACGGCAGCAGCGCCATACTGCCGGCAGCAGCGGCAAATTCACCGGATGGCTACAGCAAGCCAAGGTGAGCCGCTGTGGAACAGCCAGGCGGGATTTCTCGCCGCAGGTAAAATCTAAAGCTCCCAATGACTGAGCTCAGCACACGCCGCAGGGATTCAGAGTGGAAATCAAAACCAAGAAGAAATACGCCAGCCTCACGGCCGAGGGCGTGGCAGCGGCGTCATATTGCCACCGGCGGCAGCAGCAGAGGATTCACCGAATCCAGTATAGCTACATCTGCGTACTCAAGAACAGTGAGTCAAATTGCGGGCCACAGAGGAGAAGTCCCAGTACTGTACTCCCTGGGACTTGACCCAGTGGGGGAGTGGCGGTGGCAGAGATATCACACCATAGGAGAACGTGCAACCTGGCACCCCCCAGAGTCTAAAGCAGCCTCTATCGACTCTCTGGGTCGGAGACTCTGTGATACAACCCAGCAAAGGAGTAGTGGGGTCTGAGATACTACTGACTCGAGATTCAGAACACCTTAAGTGAAGTCATAGTGACCCAAGGGAAGAACCCAGAGAAGGCACAAACTTCCGAAATCATGGGAAAGAGGAATAATACTGGAGCAATGAATGCCCACAACCCCACAACATCAGAACCCAATAAAACAGAAAATCAGATATTTCTAGAAGATCAAATCAGGAAAATAACTGTAGAAATAATAGAGGTGCTTTGAAAAGAACTCAGAGAGAGCCAAAAAGAGATAAAGGATGCAATTAATGAAGTAAAGGCCTCAATTCAAAGCACAAACAACCGATTAGACCACATGGAGAACAGAATCTCGCTCTTAGAAGATGATCATTCCAAAAATGAACGCATAGTTTCTAATCTAGGAAAAAATATCCAACAGCAGGAATCTGATATTGAAGAAATATGGGCCCATTTTAAGAGAGCTAACCTAAGAATAATTGGAATAGAGGAGGGAAAAGAAAGTGAAACCAAAGGGATCAACAATCTCTTCAAGGAAGTAATAGCAGAAAATTTTCCAAACATAGAGCAAGAGGTTGATACACAGATTCAGGAAACTTATAGAACTCCCTTTAGACAGGATCGGAGAAGAGGATCCCCACGCCACATAATTGTCAAAATGACCACTGTGGAAGCCAAGCAGAGAATCTTAAAGGCAACAAAAACAAAGAGCCAAGTGACATTCAGAGGCAAGCCAATTAGAATCACTCCAGACTTCCCAAACCAAGTCATGAGAGCCAGAAGGGCTTGGAGTAACATATTCCCAATTTTGAAAGAAAACAACTTCCAGCCAAAAATTTCCTACCCAGCAAAACTTTCTATCAAATTAGATGGAGAAATAAGAAGCTTCCATGACAAACAGAAACTGAAGGAATTTTTGTCTTCAAAACCAGCACTAGAGAAAATACTCAAAGAGATTAACTACAAAGAAGAAATAGGTAACACACACAAGAACCAGAGAAACAAGAGTTTCCATCCAACAGTCAACTAAGATTGGTTATCTGTGGAGATTCATTACTTATGTTAGTCTTTTACCTATCTCTAAATGGTATTGTTTGCCTTTATTGTTGTTAATTTTTAGGATTTCTAGTTGGAATATTAATATACCTTCAGATATAGCATTTGGAAATATTTTATCCCATTCTATTAGTAACTGTTAACTCTGTTTACATTGTCTTTGGATATACAATATTTTTTTTTTAAGGGAGTTTGTATACTCTTCTGTTGTCTGTGCCATTGAAATCATATCCAAGAAATCACTGCCAATTTCAGTGTTGTGAGGTTTTATGACCCAGATTTTCTCCTAAAAGTTTATAGTATTAAGATTTATATTTAGGTCTTTTATCTATTTTGAGTTAATATTTGTATATGGGATTAGGTAAGGGTCCAACTTTATTCTTTTCCATGTAATTATTATGTTTCAACAATATTTAGTTAAAATATTATTATTTCTACCACCAAATGTTCGTGGAAACCTTGTCAAAAATAACTTGACAATATAGGGAAGAATTTAGCTCTAGGCTTTTATTTAACTCCAATGGTTTATATATCTGCCTTTAGAATAGTACTACACTGTTTCAATTATTGTAGCTTTATATGGTTTGAAATCAGAAAATACATATCTTCTAGCTTTGTTCTTTTTCAAGATCATTTTGGGTATCTAGAGTCCATATTCCATATTAGGATAGAGTTATTTTCTGAAAAATAAATATATAAATATATGATAGTTTCACCTAAAAAAATAGAAAAAAATATTCTCTGGTAAGAAAGAAAGTAAAAAGGAATATTGAAATGTTATCTTTAAGTCATCAAAAGCTTGGTATCAGACAAATGAAACTGTTATGTGGGATTATCATTGTTAATTTTGGATAAATTGCTATAATACTAGATGTCAACCACTAAGCCAAGCATGGGAGGGAGGGATGGGGAGAGAATGGGGTGGGGATCGGGTGGGGGCTGACTGGGCGATGTGTGCATGTATGTCTACAAAAGTTTGTATCCCACTATGATGTATCAATACAGTGCACCAATAAAAAAAATAAAAAAATAAAAAAAAAAGAGTAGTGAATGCAGAATAGAAGAAAAGGGGAAAAGGAAAAAAGGGGCTGCCCTCCAATTCCATATTCTTCAGCTCAGGGAAAATTCTGTAAATAGAAACCACCACTCATTACATCATGAGCTCACCAAGAGCAGACACCCAGCCTGACCTCCCTTCTCTTCACCAGTGGTCACACATTCAGTGAATGTTTGCCTTCCTTACTGTTGTTTTGGGTTATACAATTGAGTAACACACCAAAGAGAAAGCAACCAAAGTGCAGGGTCATAAACCCCTGACCTTTATCCCTCTCCTGACCTTCACGCTGAACTTACATGAGTATACGAATGAGTTCAGCCACCCCAAACAGGAACTAAGGCCAGAACACAGGTTTCAAAAGGATGTGAATTCCCCATGTTCCTGTGAAAATTGGTGGCTAAGAACATCCTGATTACCATTCCAAGCATTCATGGTGAGTTCTATGGAATTGCTTTACACACCTGGTACAATCAGTTGGAAATCGGAAGATCTATACTCCAGGACTACTTTTGGCAGCCACTAGCTATGTATCCTGAAATAAGCCATTTGGTATGGTTTATTTTCCTTTTTCATAAATTAGGTTAACTGCCTCTAATGTCCATTTCGGGGTAATATTCTTGTTCTAAGTTGATCATCAAGAAGAGAAAATTAGATTGAACAAGGCCAGCCAGCATTTCTGATCCTTATAAATTCCCACACAGTTTTTTTCCTCCCTAATCCACATACTTTTCAGTGTGTGAACAACTAAACTGCTTACCAGAGATTTACTGGTAACATAAATGCAAGGAGGATTCCAGTAAATTACATGTAATTATCCTTTGGGGTACTTGAGAGCAGTATGAACTTTCACTGTTTCAATCATCTCCTGAATTGATTGACTAGCAATCTAGAAAGAGAATTTAATTTTGTTGATTTTTTTTTTATTTTTATTCTCTAAAATAAGTAAGAGAATTTAAAATAATTTAAAACAAAAGTACAAAATAAAGGAATTTCTATGCTTCATCCAATAAATCTTATATAAAGTACTATTTAGGTTTACTACAGGTATCATATGAAATGATGATGAAATTAACAAATGTTTACAAATTAAGCCATCAGTAGACAACTGACTGGAGACATAGGTCAATGGAGGTGGAATTCTGCACTGCTCAGTTTACAGTCCTGTGACATGGAGATTTATGGAAAATATTTTCATTGAATTGAAAAGAAAGACCCTCAACTGTTTAATCTGAGGCCTTCAAGGAGGCTTATAAGGGACAGGAGATGATGAGTTTGAAAACTAAAACAGCCCTGGTTGAAGCTACCAAGAAGCTGTTTAACTCTGTTAAAACCTAAATAGTCCCATCAACACCATTATTCCATTAGGGTGCCCAGAATCCTCCAACAAATGTGTAATTACAAAGATTCTTTACTTCGAAGTATATCACTTTCCAATCAAATAAAGATTTTCTACCAAGTTCCAGTTTAGAATAAAATAAATACACTCTACCCTGTATCTCTCACTGAATACAGCAGAAAAAAATATGGAACACAAAGCAGATATTTGAAGACTCTTAAAAGTACACAACAGACAGAGTAGGGGAAAAAAAGCTTTAAATAACACTTAACCACCAGCATTTGTGCCATATTTTCCCACTGATGTTCCCTGTCCTAATCTCAAAGTAGCTAAGACTACAAGTCAAATCAGTAAAAAAAAAAAAAAAAAAAAAGAAGAGCTCCAGAGGAAGCCCTTTAGTTTATGCTTCAGGAGTAGGGAAAGGGTCACTTGACAGAATGCCTAAAACTCTGATGAAGGAGAAACATCCTCTCCACTGGGAGAGCTCAGATCTCAAGACCCAAGATAGTGTGTGGAGGAGGGTGGTAGTAACACCATGGTTTTTTGTTTGTTTGTTTGTTTGTTTGATTGATTTTTACTTACCCTATCATTCAACTGCTTATCCACGAACACTGGTAAAGTCATGATTCATTCTGTAACTTATTTGAAAAAGTAAATCATCTAAATTTTAATGGGGAAGAATAGAGTTTTATAAATCATATTGCCTGTTTTTACAATTTATAAAGCAACCCTTATCAACACAGTGTGGTATTTTGCCAAAGGGAATGAAACACAAATCAGTAGAACAAATTAGAGAGTCCAAAAATAGACCCACACAAATATGATCAATTAATATTCAACAAATATATAAATACAAGTCAATGGGAAAAAGACAAGTCAATGAAGAAAAGATGGCAATGATTTGTATTAAGCAAATAGTGTTGAAACAATTAGACATCATAGGCAAAAAATCAAACCTTAACCTAAATCTTATATCTTATATATTAAACAAATCAAAATGGATCATACATATAAATACTGAGTGTATAATTACAAAAGTTTTAGGAGTAAATATATACATGTATTAAAATTCATAGCTTTATAAACCAAAATGTCGATTTTACCATATGCTAATTTTAAAAATAAAATTAAAAAGAACCAATTCTTCGTCCTCTGATTTATATTCATCACTTTTAGAGAAGAGGTAGCAAGAAATTAAATAAAGGTATTACAATGAGACTAAAATCTTAACTAAATTTAAAACTTTGACTCCTAAAAAATTTCCTAAGGAAGAGAAATTTCAACTTTCACTGTAACCCTGGTTGGTTAATTTTTCTAAATTCATACCATTGCACTATGCTTACAATAGTGTGCTCTTATTTAGGATGTCCATAATGAGCTTAAGGGCATAGGCAGAAGAAAGCTAATATCAAGAAAAGTGCTCTTTCTCATTTCAACAGGCTGTTTCAGGGGCAACTAGAACACTTCAGTATACATTAGTACTAGTGCCACCATAGCTTCAACACTGGCCCACTCAGAGTAATCTATACCTCCTGTGGGTGGTAGGATATGGCAAAAGAAACAGGGTAAGATTAGTCAGTCACAAAAAATAAGAAATAGGATGCTCTCTCTAATATGTGGAAGCTAGGGAGAAAATGGGTCATAGGAGGAAATCTAAACGAAAAAAGAGAAACTATAGATGAGCACATTAAGGTGACCCAAGGGGGATAGGAGGGAAGAAGAGGAAAATCCCCTAATGTACATGATGTATATTTACAAATATATCAAAGTCAATGACCAAGGCAAACATGTGAAGGAGGGAGAAGGGAGGTAATGGGGAAGGAATTGGGAAGGGTGAGTGATGTATACATGTATGCCTCTACCATCTTGTACTCCATTAAGATGTATGACTACAATGCACCAATAAAAATTTTTTAATAAAGAAACAGAGAAGGCTCAAAGAGCACAAAGGACAATAAAATAATGAATATCACAATCCTACAAAAAGTAGATATGAAAGTTTTCCATAGTTATTCTATCAAATTATCACAAATTCAAAGCTTAAAACAACACAATGTTTTCTTTTAATCATTATATAGTTCATAAATCTAACAGAAGTCTCACTGACAAAAATCAAAATGTCAGCAGGACTGCTTACGTTTCTGAAAGCTCTAGGAGATAATCCATTGCCTTGTTCCATCCAGCTTTTAGGGGCCACCCAAATTTCTTGATCCATGGTCCCTTTCCATCACCTTTAAAGCCAGCAACACTGTATCACCCTGTGTCTTGTCTTTCATTCCTAATTTCATTTCCTTCTGACTCTTCTCTCTGCCTTCTGTTTCCACTTGTAGGAAACCTTGTGATCATACTGGGCTCACTGAGTTGATTAGTAACCTTAATTCCCCTTTGCCATGTAACCTAAACATATTTAAAGGTTTCTATGACTGAGGTGTGTTAATCTTTGGGGAGCCATTGTTGTGTTCCCTATATTGGTTTTACTAAGTTATTAATTTTTTAATTCTGACATGAAATAGAAGAAAATATTGGGATGTTTATGACAAAGCTGAGATTAAAAAAAGGAGGTTACACATAAGCCAAAGAAAATTTATTTACATGTGACTGAAATTGAAGTGTTTTTATTTTGTTCTTGTAAGTTCTTCATCTCAGTGATATTACCCAGATGTCTATATACTATGTTTCAGGTCCATAACTCCATAAATATGAGGTTGAATAAAAAGTTCATTTAGTATTCTATGTGGCTAGGAAATACAATGAATGCATCAAATACTATTGAATACAAACCTAAACTGAATTTGGAAGTGCATCTTAACATGGTAAATGTAATCAAAGAACATAGAATGATAATAATTATTGATTTACCTGGAAAAAAATGAATATAATCTCATTAGTGGAAAAAAACTATGAAAAGAAAATTGATTAATGGATGGAAAAATACTCTAGTAGCCAAAATTATTCTTACACAACTTTTGGTTTTCAAGAAAAATCACTTGAATAATCATATAACCACTACCATATTATAAAATATGTTAATATGAAAATATTAACAAAGACAGCACTCTTTGATTGAAAATAAAAACATTTACATCTGGATGTAATTAATGAGAAATATAATGTGTAATTCTATGAGATAAAGGATGCTTTTGTTCTTTTCAATAAATTATATTGACAAGTCACTTTTGATTAATGTTAGTATTCCTGGCGAACGGTTATGCCAATCTCCAATCTGTTTTCCTCAGGGAGTACTTATGAGAAATGGTAGCAATCATATATGCAACACACATAAATGAGATTGAAACTTACTTTCCCTGTGCGATATTTCTGATATCATTTATTTCTCGCCATTGACAGCAATACAGTTAATAGTTTGAAAATTAAACCTATGTTATTATAGGCCTAACATGAGAATCCACTTGCTTCTTAGATTTCTTCTCTTTTAATACTCAAGTAATTACCATCTGGGTCTTCATCATGTGTGATATCACAAAGTCTGGACCTCCTGTGAGAATCACAGGTATGGCTTACCTTCAAGGCAGTATGGCCCTGCCATGTCCCCCACCATTTCCCCATCCCTGCCATCCCTAACTACTCTCTATGCGATACAGTTGTTTCTGCTCTGTCTCACTCAGGAAAGGTACCTCAACTTCCTCTCTCCAAACCACAGTTTGCACAAGGTTGTATCCTTCAAAACTTCAGTCAAGCAATTCTGTTATACTATAAGCCACCTCCCATCGGGGATCTTTGTCTGTTTTGTCACTGACATATCTGAAGAGGCCTGAATTTTGCCTGGCACATAGTACATGTTCAATAAAAACCTATCAAATAAACGGAAAGTTTATGGAAACATATGGTGATTGCAATGTAGAAAAGTATAAAATTTTACTCCTAAAATCTGTCAGTCATGTTTTAGTCTTTAGCTAAGTCCTTAGGACCTACTCACTCTTCCCACTGAGAAAACCTCATTTTTTACTTTATTCTGGCTGCTTAGGAAAAACCAAACCAGTCAATCCCATAAGAATCTTTAAAAATGTTGCTATTACCACACAGAACACAGCCTTGTCCAATGCTTGGTAAGAGTTGTGTTTCTTTTATTCCAAGCCCAGCATTCCAGAACAGGGTCTTATTTTACCTTTACATAAAGCAAATGTTTACTCCAGAACCCAAAACTCCCATCCCAAAGGTGATAAGGAATCCATCCTTAGTAATACAGAATGCCAATAAAAGCTCTAAAGTTCCAGATTTCCTTAAAGACTTCAAAGAGTCCAAATCAATTCCCTTCCACTCCCCCTTTCCATAGGCACAGTGATCTTTGAAAGTGGAAAAAAAAAGTGGTAAGCATCTCCTGTTACAAACAGATCCAATTTGAGCAGAAAGCCAGAAAGAGAAAATTAGTACCAGTTTATAGACTCTCAAGTATCATGCCTTCTCCCCACTGGACATATGTATGCAAAGATGACTTTGAGTCTCCTCTAGTTCTTTTCTTTTTTTAAATATTGTATGCAAACTGCCCTGTGACGACTATTATTAGCAACATATCACTGGTAGCCTTTCCTCACACCAGCGTGTTGTGATACTTGGCCAAGAGCACAAAGTAATGCTTTCTACCTGGAGGTCATAACACTTCTAGTGTCCCTTCCAAGCTTATACATGATGTGAAGGAATATTTTCCTAAAGCATAATTTACATATTTGGAATATAAGGACCATAAATGTATATAATCAAAACCATAGCAACTCTATCATAAATGCAGAAAATATAGACAACATAACATGTAGGTGAGCATAAATAATCCTTCAGACTACCTCAAATCCCGGAGGCTTAGCCAGGCATAGTGGCACACACCTGTAATCCCAGTACTTGGGAAGCTGAGTGAGGTGGACTGCAGGTTTCAGGATAGCCTCATCAGTACAGTGAGGCCCTCAGCAAGTCAGTGAAACCCCATTTCAAAGTTAAATTGAAAAATAAAGTTGGGGTATAGATCAGAGGTAGAATGACACTGGGTTCAATATCTGGTAGCATGCACGCACGCACACACACACACACACACACACACACACACAGTATCAAAACATGAAAAACATGGAGAGATTAAGTACAAAACTTGGTAATAGCAGCAAGCAGAAACTTTACATTTTCACCACAGCTACCTGACACATTCCCTGAGTTTTTATGTGACTCTCACTGCAATAGAAACAAATCAGTATGGTATGTCCAGGTCTCAGTAAGGGAAAATGTAACTGGATGTGTGTGGATGAGAGAACAGAGAATAGAACATTTAAGTTTGGGAGAGGGGCCAGAGAGGTACAAGACAAAGTTCTCTTAAATGAAAAAGTGCCAAAAAAAAATACAACTTCCACTACTTGATTTGTAATGAGCATTAGAGTACAGTCACCCTCAATTGCTTACTGAGGATATTTCTTAATGTGTGGTGGAGTTACCTCCCAATGAGCTCATCATAAGTTGAAACTATCATCAGTCAGAAACACATTTAATACACCTACCTTGCTGAACACTACACTCTACACCATAGGGTCCTTGTTGCTCATCTTTATGATCATGGCTGATTGTATTTGTGGTGACCAGCATCACAGAGAGTGAAAGAGAGAGCACCAACCATACATCCCACTCCAGGAAAAGATCCAATATAAGATTTCTACCAAACACATCATGGTAAAGTAGAAAAATCATTAAGTGGAACCTTTCATTTTCTTTTTTGCCACTGAGGATTGGACCCAGGGGCATTCTACCTCTGAGATACAACCCCCAGTCCTTTCTAGTTTTTATTTTGAAACAGGGTCTCATTAAGTTGCTGAGGCTATCTTTGATGCTATGATCCTCCCGTCTCAACCTCCCAAGTACTGGGATTACAGATGTTCACCATAATGATTAGCTTCAGAAACATTGTTAAATCAGTGAATATCTGAACATTATTCTTAGGCTGGGTAAGATTCAAAAAGTAAATTTAATAAATGTAAGAAAAAAGCTAAACAAACTACCTGTCCTAGTTAAAGAAAGCAAGTGTTAGACTAACAGACAATTTCCTGAAGGCCTGTTAGAGACTTAATATTGAGTCACAATATTAAGAGGAAGCCATCTTGCCCTCAACTGACCAAGAGTAAATAGAATACTGAAATATTATTACCTGACAAAGTGAAGGAAGCCTGAAACACTATATCTCAAAAATTGATTCTAAATGTGGTCATGAACTCCCTGAAAGATGTGATTTATCCACTAAAAAGGTGGATAAATTACATATTCCCCAAAAGTACTACTTTTAATATTAGGTAAAAACTGAAATATAATTCTTATAATTTCTACACATATAAAAAAGCATGAAAAATAATAAAGAATTATAATTTTTAATTTATATAAAAAGAAATATAATTTTTACATATACATAAAAATCTCCCATTAATTTTTCCAACTGCTTGATCCATTTTTCTCTCAATGAAATGGTGGGAAAACATCTCTGAAAATAAGAATTAAGAATTTCTTTTAACAGAAATAGAATGATCACATATTTTCTGTGATATTTTGTGTATCTGAGCAAACAGTATCATAATATCAGAATGAGAACACAATGTGGAAAGGTTAATGAGGATAAACAGTAACAGGCTTCCTCAAAATTCAGAGTTCATTTGCAAACCCATATAAGAAGCAAAGATAGGCAAGTATGAGTTTGAATTTGAAAGCAGCACATTGGTATAAAAAACAAACTACTCTAGAAAAAGTGAAGAAAATCTACCATTATCTTTCTAATCCTATCATCAATTTGGTTTAATTTTTTTGTACCAATGCTTAAAGTTAATTACTAGAAATCTCTAGAAACTTTGGCCATTTCAAAGATAAACTCTTGACCTTTGCCACAGTTCTTTTCAATATCATCCATATGGAGGTAACAAGATAGGGAACAATTTCCATAGACATCCAGTAAAATCCAACCCTTACCTGGAATATGAAAATCATGTTACAATAGCTGTGGTGCATGTAGCTAGGCTTTCCCTCTTTGGGGCTAAATTCTCTTCTCAGAGAATAAGAGTCTGATATAAACCATGAACTGCCCCAAACTTTAACTAGGCACAGAGGTACCCAGCTGGAGACTTTTTCTAGCCTTTGTCATAGCTAGCAATGCCCATGGAATAGCCCTACACAACTTATCTCTGGACACTTACATGAGGGAGAAAAAAATACATCTATCTTATTTAAAGCATCTTACTTAGGCAACCTTTGTCACATTAACATAGCCAAAATGCTACCTAACACAGAAGGTCCTGAACAGATAATCTCTGAACTATGCCTCAGTTGTGAATTCTAATGGGAGAAAAACTTTAGTTTTGGGACTAAAAGATAAAAAGAGAATAAACCTGGTTATCCCACCAGTAATGACCACAGAAGCACATGTTACAGCTTAGGATCAGTTTTTAAATGATGGTCTTTTCTTCTCTTTTCTTTCTCAACATCTCAGACTTAGAGGCCCCTTTATTACATCTTTTAATTGCTCAGTTAATCACTTTCAATATCCTTCCATTTTACTACCAGGCAGGATGACAATAGATTGCCTTCATTATGATGGCTATCTTCAAATTCCCACGGGCATTTAGTAGTGTTTCATTATCCTCAGGCATAATCCTATGAGAAGATTAGATCACTAGAAGTGTGTTTTTTTTCCCCCCAATCAGCATAAAGCAAGCAGGGAGGGCTTACAGTTAATGGGAGGTTAGAGACCTGAAATCCTGCAGCTCACATGGGAAGCCAGAGGGGGATCTAGAAGAATTCACTTTTATGAACTCTGACTCACTCTTGCTTATGCAAATAATTTCCCACGAATGAACCCCAAAGAAATTTCCCATCATTTTAAATGCTGATATTCAAATACTTGATTTCATATAAGTTTTACACTCATACACACACAGTTTTTCACTTTTTCATCTTTTTATTAGCAACACATTTCTTTGAATCTTAATACAAAGTCTCAATGGTCTGAAAAAGATCAGGACTTGGTTGACTAAACTGAATTCTTCATACAAATTGAAAGTTTAGTATCTGTTGATGGCTGAGGGAGGAAAACACAGGAATGATAGAGGAATTCTGAAACCTAAAGTTTCCTCAGAGCTCATTCTGTACAATACAGAGGCTTGGGCATCCCAAAGTCCAGCTGAATGGGATAGAGAAGTGACATGAGAAGGAAAGACTAGTGGGAGCTAAAAAGGAAAAGTGGAGGAAGCAGCATGGTCCCTCATGTGCCCACTCATCTCCCTCCCACATGCTTATCTATCTCCCACACTGAGCCAGAACAATCATTTAAAAACACAAATGTCATCATCTTCATTCCCCTGCTTGAAATTATAAATGGCTCATCATAGCCCTTAGAAAAATTATTAAATCTTAAATTCACCTAGAAATGTGTTGCATGCCTGTACCCTAATTACATTTATAAGATCACTTCAAACTATCATCCCACGCCTCTGTTTCAGGTTGGGCATACTGGGCTTTCTAGGTTGAAGTATTCCCCCAAATGACATATTTTGAAGTCCTAACTAACTTTTTAGAATGTAAACTTTTTTTGGGGGGAGGGAGGAAAGGGTCATTATAAATGCAATTAGTTAAAATGAGGTCCTGTTAGATGACTAGTGTGACTAGTATCCTTATGAAAGGATATTTGACCATAGACACATCCTGGGAGAATGCCAAGTGAGGACATTGGTAGAGAATGTGGTGATTATTCTATAATCCAAAGAACACCAAGGGTCATCTGCAAATCTCTACAAGCTGGAAGAGAGGCAAGGAACAGAAAATTCCTCATAGATACAAAAGGAATGAACCCTACTGATACAGTGGTTTTGAACTTCTAGGAACTTTTAAGATTTCTGTTGTTAAAGCCATCTGGTTTGGGGTACTTTGTCATAGCAACCCTAAGTAACTAATAGACTGGGCTTTTCAACATTTTGTATGGCCATTTGCCTGTGATCTTCCTTTTCCCAAATAAGCAACTTTCCTCCATGTTTCCAAGCCAAGCTGCCCTTAAGTCTTGTTGAAATATCATTTCCTCAAAAGAGAGACCTTCATTAACTCCAAGATTGGACAAAACTCCTTTTCCCCACCAACTTACACTTTACATTTTATAAGACTTTACACTTCTTCAAACCTTATGTGTTTCTAAGTTATTTCATTGTTTAATGTCCATCTTCTACATTTTACTCTAAGTGTAGGCTGGGACTTTCTCTCATTTACAGCTGTACTCTGTACCTAGACCAGTGGCGGGAACAAAATTTGTGCTAAAGAAATATTTATTGACTGGATTCCCTGACTTTAACTTGGACTCCTCTGTCCAAAATATTATTTCAAAGATACCACATCCTTAGAAATAATTCCCACCAAATATTTTCTACCCTCATGTATATATTCATGTGCCTGAAGGCAGCCTCATATTTCTATAATTCGTTGTTGTCATACCTAACATTTTATTCCATTCCACCACACATCTGCATAAGCAATAACATTTATAAATGTACTAGACTCCAGGAATGTTTTTGATTTGGGTTCTATATTACTGAAAAGAATCTCAATTATTTGGCAAGCCAACATCCTCATAAGATTCTATCTGTCCAGTAAAGCAGATGAGGGAAATCATGTGAGAGAGAACACTACAGGAATGAAGTAAACACTTGTCCAACCTGTGTTTCTTGATGTGAAAAGTTTGGTGACATACTAAAGTGAAAGATTTGGCAAGAGTATCTGTAATCTATCAAATAACAAAACATACTCTCAAAATATCTGTATCTGTATCCATATATATTCATAAAAAGAAAAAAGAACAAATAGTTCTAGTTATACCTAGTTTTGCCTCTAGTTCTACCTCTCAGGTCAAATTTTAAGTCTTAGTCTACCTTTTGATTCCCCAAATATTGCAGTTATTTTTGGAAACTCAGTTTAAACAGATAGGCTCAGAAACCTCTCTGTACAACAACAATAATAATGATGATGATAAATAATAATGATAATTCCCAGAAACCTCTCCATAATGAAGCTTTTGGTGATATATTCACTGAATGAAAATGTTTTTATTCTAGAGAGAAATTTGTGAATAAATGTAAATTTGACAGATATTCTCTTTAAAAGATAATAGTTACAGATGCTATGTTATCTAGTATGTCTTCAGACAAATTCTGCTGGTCACAGAAGAATTAAATGCTGGAAGTTTGCAAATATCATCATATAATGACATATACTACAGTACTGTCTACTATTCTTGGGCATGAGAGGACCAAGAGAATTAGATTTGTTCTAGTCATTCACTTAGTAGATATTTCTGAGCATCTGTTCTATGTCAACTATTATGGCAGGTGCTGCTAATACAAAGCTGAATAAAAATAATTATAGTAAGGATAGCTTATCCTTATGGCCTGTTCATTGCCAAGCACTGTACTAAATGCTTTAAATTCTTAACTTCCTTAATCCTCATATCCCTGTGATATAAGTATTATTATTTTCTTCCTTCTATAAGAAACACAAATCTAAGAGAGTAATGTGCACAAGGTCAAAGAGTTAGGATTTAAATATGGCCTGTCTGGCTCCAATGCTTAAGTTCTTAACCAATGCATTATACCACCTCACAATGTAGAATGGCTCAATTACAAGAATACTTTCCCCAGATCTATAAAATTTATTTGAGCTTTAGATCTCAAGAAGATAATATAAAAGTATTTTTGAGGAGGATTTAATTCCACAATAATACAAAAATGCATTAAGCAGTCTTTTCTTAGAATGAGTTTATGGGTCATTTCACATAAGCTTCACAAGTTCAAAAATCAGGATTATAGTGATTTGGGCTTAGACTCAAGTGAGCTAAAGAAAACAAAAATGAGAGAAAGGGCCTTCAAAACCTTAAGTCCAATGGTGTGTGTGTGTGTGTGTGTGTGTGTGTGTGTGTGTGAGAGAGAGAGAGAGAGAGAGAGAGAGAGAGAGAGAGAATTAAAAAGAGACTTAATGTTTTTTCTTTTTTATATTTTTTATTGATACATTGTAGTTGTACCTCTTAATCAAGTCCAAGATGGTAGAGGCATGCATGCACACATCACCCAATTAGCCCTTACCCAATTCCCACACCATTCCCTTCTTCCTTGTTACTTCTAATCTTTGTCTAGAGTTCCTCCTATGACCTATTTTATACCTAGCTGCCACATATTAGAGAATTTGATTTCTTATTTTTTGTGACTGACAAATCTCACTTAGCATAATTTTCTCCAGTTCCATCCATTTCCCTTGTAAATGATGTAATTTTGTTCTTTATGGCTGAGTAAAATTCCATAGTGTACATATCCCATAGTTTTTAATTCATTCATTTGTTGATGGGCATCTTGGCTGGTTCCATAGTTGGGCAATTATGAATCGTGTGTCTATAAACATAGATATGCATGCATTCGTTTGGTAGTTTGGTTTTCATTTTTTAGGGTAGATACCCAGAAGTGGTATTTCTGGGTCATATGCTAGGTTCATTCCCATTCTTCTGAAGATACTCCATATTGTTTTCTAAAGTGTGTACACTAATTTGCAATGCTACCAACAATGTAGTAGAGTTCTCATTTTTCCACATCCTCACTAGCATTGTTGTTGTTTGTATTTTGAACGATTGACATCTAGTCGTAGGTAGGTGAAAGCTTAGCATAGTTTTGATTTGCATCTCTCTGATTCCTAATGATGTTGATCAACAAATTCAGCAAAGTGTCTGAATACAAAATAAATTTTTTAAAAATCAGAAGCTTTTCTATATACCAACCATAAATCCACTGATGGAGCAAAATCTAAGACTCAGAAACAAATCCATACTTACAGCCAATTGATTTTTGAGAAAGGGGCCAAAAACATACACTGAAAAAAAGATAGCCTCCTCAACAAATGGTATTGGCAAAACTGCTTAACCATATGAAAAAAAAATGGAAATAAACCCCACTTTATAACTGTGCACAAGAGTCAATTTGAGATGGATCAAAGATTTGGAAATTAGACCAAAGATCTTCCATATTCTTGAAGAGGGCATAGGTCCAACACTACAACACCTATGCACAAATAAAAACTTTATCAACAAGACCCCAATGACACAAGAAACTAAAAGGCACAACAATACTTGAGATTAAATTAAACTGAAGCGCTTCTGTATAATAAAGGAAACTATCAAGAACCTCAACAGAGAGCCAACAGAATGGGAGAAAATTTTTGCCAACTATTCCTCCAATAGAGGACTAATATCTAGAATATACAGAGAACTCTAAAAACTCCACACTAAGAAAACAACCCAGTTTAAAAATGGGCAAGTGAATTAAATAGATATTTCACAAAAGAAAAAATTCAAATGGCCAATAAATGTGTGAGACTTGAAGTTTTGAGTCAAGAGTCCATTAAGATGTATATCTATAGTGCACCAATAAAAAAAGAAAAAAATTCAAAAAAGAAAAACCCAATTTTTTTAGCCATTAAAGTAAAATTTGAGCCTGTATACATTTTTGGTAGGAGAGAACCCAAAGTTTTTATGAGCTTTCCTAAAAGAATTTTCATCCAAAAATTTTGAGCCAAAACAATAAACTATTTTTTCAAAAGTCCAAAGATAAGGAGGCATACATATAATTCTAACTATTAGTTGAACTTGGAATTTTTCAAAATCATTTAAGGGCCATCCCAAAACAAGAGAAAAAGAGTCCTTAGTCTTATTTCCAACCCTGTATACTCCTTAGCTCCCCTGAGCCTCTCTCTGCCTCCCTTCCTCACTCAGATTCAGAACAATAGGAGTGCCATTTGAGAGAGAAATATGAAAGCTTTCAGGAAACATGTTTTTCTCCACAGCTTGTGTGGAATCTGAAATTGGGGAAGAGGACACCTGCCTTGTCCTGACACTAGGGAAGCAGATGAGCTCAAATTCCAGGCTGACCATCAAAAACCCACTTGTCATAAGATGTAAGTTCAGTTCTCCAGTTTTATCAGTCACTAAGGGCTTCAACCTACTGATTCTTCTCTTTTTGTTTTTTAATTATTCTGAACTGAATGGGGAAGAGCCTTTTGTTCACTAGGCCCTTTGAAAGACTCCAAAGCTATACAAAATTACATATCAGTAGCTGACAATGAGAAGATGAACACAGCAATGCTTCTTTTGAATTACTTTGGAAACCGAGGATGGAAATTGGATAGAGCCATTTTACAAAAAATTATTTGGGTCCAGATTTTCCTTCCACAAGCTTTGGTAACACAGCCCTACTAGGAAAGATTTAGTGTCACCCAAATGTATTATTGAGCTATACTTAGGGCATTGATAATATAGTTTTACATTTAAGTAGTTAAATGTGACTAGTGGTTACCATATTAAACAGCATAATGCAAACATCTGCTTACCAGTATTCTCCAACCTACTTGCACTACTTTGCATTTCCATTTGACTATAAGGTATGATTTGATGGAAAGATTAAATGGAATAAGGCTTATTTTGAAAGAGCACCACACATAAACAAAATATATCTTAAGCACCAAACTATGAGGAATTTCTCTTTTTGGTCTACTTACTCACAACCATAATGAGCAGAATTGAATAATGTATTTCTGGTGATGGTCACCAGTCTCCTTTTTATGTGAGTGTGTTAAAAACAAAAACATGGTCACTGTGTCTAGGTAAGTCTCTGATATTTAATTCTGCATGACAGTTCATTCTCAAAACCTCATGTTAATCCTTCTCCAATGCTCATGCTGGCTGAAGAGTGAGTATCAGTTCTGATAAATCCAAATGATTCATATCTCTTTCTGACATTACTTCAAATCCATATTTCACAGAACAGGGGCCTTCTGCACTGGATACAGAGTGGCACTAACTGTTTTATAAAGCTTTAGCAAATCTATGTTTTTATTATGTTATAAAGTTTAATAAATGCTGGTCTCTGACTCTTTTCTAATATGAATGGACTCTACTTATACTATCTGTAGAAATTTCCCTTTTTTCCCTCTAAGAAGTAGGTATCAAGGATGGATAAACATGTAAAAGTTCTATTAGAGGAAGACGCCTGTGTGGAAAGTAATTGGAAGGGACCTGGGAGAAGGCTGGGGGAACCATCTGACCACCAGACAGGTCTAACCCAAGGAGAAGGATAGATAGCATGGATAAAGCACATATTTTTGGTAAAGTCATTAGGGGTTTCTGGAGATTAAATTAGCCAACAAAAAGTACAATGTCTCTCTGGAATGGGGTCTACACTAGTATCGCTGCTGTACTCAATCAGAGGCTGAAGCAACCTGTAGAGGGTCATCCTGAATGCAAACACTGATAGTTTTCTGAGCTGGAGCACTTGGTCAATCATGTTTTCTCTAGTTGGATGTGGGCAAAGGACCCTTTCATGACCTCCATACTCTATAATTTCTGCTTACAATGAGGAAGAAAAAAAAGCAAAAAGAAAGATGAAAGACATGATGTCTAGAAAATATATTATGAGCTGGGTGTGGTGGTATGCGCTTGTAATCCAGCATTCAGGGGGATTACGGTTCACATCCAGTCTCAGGCACCTAGTGAGGCCCTTTACAACTCAGTGAGACCCTGTTTCAAAATAAAGACTAACTAATGCCGGGCGTGGTGGCGCACGCTTGTAATCCCCGCGCTTGGGAGGCAGAGACAGGAGGATCACGCAGGTTCGAAGCCAGCCACGCGCGCTGGCTTAGGAGACCCTGTTTCCAAATAAAAATGTAAAAATAGGTCTGGGAGTGTAGCCCGGAGGTAGAAGGGCTTCCAGGAACCCCAGTACCACCAAAAAAAAAAAACAAACAAACAAACAAACAAAAACAAAATAAAGACTAACAAATAGGGCTGGAGGTGTAGCTTAGAGGTAGAATGCCCCTGGGTTCTGTCACGTTACTAGTACTGCAAAAAGAGAAGAAAGAAAGAAAGAAAGAAAGAAAGAAAGAAAGAAAGAAAGAAAGAAAGAAAGAAAGAAAGAAAGAAAGAAAGAAAATTCTGAATATTACCTATAAGATTCTTCTCTGTCACTTAGATAAATTATTATCCTTACTAATTCCCTTAGTGTTAAGTCGAATTATTTTTTTATAAAGTGGTTCTTCTGGCTGTAGAACTGGATTAGCTGCAGAACTGGATTAGAAGACATCATCTTGTCACCTTTCTCACCTTTCGCAATTAAATTGCAAACACCCCCATTTGGCCTGAATCCCTGACTTCAATCCCCAGAACTAATAATAATAATAATAATAATAATAATAATAATAATATGACTTAAATTTGAATATAATTTAAAATTCAACTCCCTACATTTCAAGTGTCCAACAGCTATATGATAAGATTTGTTCTTGCATTGAACAGGGTGGATATTGGATGTTTTCAACATCAAAGAATGTTCTCTTAAACAGCACTGTTCTTGAAGCATTCCCTCAGGCCAGTGTGGTTATCTGACATTTTAAGGCAATTCGAACAAACAACATTCATATGGAGAGAGAATGCTGTGAGGTCACTGTTCCAGCACAGCCTCGTGCAAAGCTACTCAAGAGGCTTAGAAACTCTTCTCCAGGCTCTAGGCAATTTTAGAATCTACTGATGAGGGCTCAGTTTCATCTAAGATGAGAATACAAAGCCAACATATTTTATTAAAATCTTTGATTAATTTGCTCTTTTTTTTCACCTGTTGCCTAATGAGATTAGTTTTATGACTATGGCTTAACCTTCCCAGGTTCTGAATAAGTAAACATTACACCCAATGAAGAGGTGCACAATCCTAGTGTTGAAAGACAGGGTGGACATGTGACTGTATATGTTGTTTAGTCCATCTGAGAAAAACCAAAGTCTGGAAGTCTCCTGTAGCCACGGGGGGGGGGGGGGGGAACTAAGCTTCGAATGGGGAGTAGAAAGATAGCATAGCTCACTCTTCAGAGACACAATGACCCTGTCCCTAAAAAAGCTTTGCTGAGCATTAAACAGAAGGGTGTAAAAATAAATGAGTGAGGTGTGCATATATACTACTATACCATCTTACAATCCTTTAAGATGTATGACTACAGTACACCAATAAAAAAAGTAAAAGTAATTCTACTAAAATTGTTAAATCTGCTAGGAGAAAAATGTATTCACTGGAAAACAACTGGGATTCCTTCCAATGCTTCCTTACTGATATCTAGGTAATCAGGGAGAACTATGGTTGACTACAAGACTCAGGAAGAATACCACCTAGGAATAGATGCTGGGCTGGAGAGGCAGAAAACCATAGAACTGTATTTACAGCATATAAAGCCACGTAGATATGAGTCTTATGTGAGTATTTTCCTTATTCTCCTCATACTCCCGTGCCTTTGCCATTCTGTTGACTCATTTTGGTTCTATGGTTTCTGCTACTCTCTTTGCCTTTAAGGAGAGAGTTCCTTTTTGACATGGCTTGAGTTTATTTTTTGCTACATTTTCCCCTTCACAATAGAAAACTCTTCCTATTAATATCTTGGCCAATGATCTTAATTTTGTTGCTCATAGTCTTCCCCACCTTCTCAAGTCCATTTGGAGCTGCCCTCTTCCTTCTCCCTGTATGGCTTGCTCATACTAATACTAGTGGGCCCTGGCCCTCCATCTAGAACAGGAGATTGAGAAGGATACATGCTATAAGAATGAACTTACATTCTCAGTCATTTGCCAGAGAATGACACATTCTTTGGCTCCCTCAGCTTTACTTACTATTAAGATCTTTTATTAATCATTCATTCATTCATTCAATGACTATTTAACAAACATCTATTGAGAACAAATGAAGTTCCTAGACACTGGCTAAGCACTGGAGATACAATGGTGAACACAGACAAAAGTCTTAAAAATTGCTGCTTATATTTTAGTGGGAAAGGGAAGGCAATAAACAAATAGGAAAATAAATTATTTCCAAGAGTAGTAATTGCTATTGGAAAGTAATAACATATGAAATGTTGATTAAGTTAGATAAATTGACCTGAAGTTCTTTCAGAAGAGGTAAAAATTGAACAAAAACATGAATAATGAGGTCATGTAAAGGTCTGGGTAAAATTTTGTCAGGCTGAGAGGACAGCAACTGTACAAACTCAAAGGTATGAATGAGCTTGGCAAGTTCAAGGGAAAGAGAACCAGTGTGGCTAGAGAAGATTGAGAGAAAGGGAGATTGGAAGGAGAGGAAATTAAAAATCTAAGGTTGTAAGATGCTTGAAGGAGTTTGGATTTGATTTTAATTATAAAGGAAGATTTTTGAATAGTTTCAAATAGCATAGCAATCTTATTTGATTTAGATTTGTGTGTGTGGGGGGGTCTGGGGATGGAACCCAGGGGCATTCAACCTCCAAGCTACACCCCCTGCCCTATTTTTTATTCCTTATTTTGAAACTGGGTCTCACTGAGTTGCAGAGGGCCTCACTAAGTAGCTGAGGCTGTCCGCTAACCGTGATCCTCCAGTCTCAGCCTCCAGAATGCTGGGATTACAAGCGTGCGCCACCATGCCTGGCTCGGATTTAGATTTTTAAAGAGGTCTCTGAGCAATATATGAGAAGGAAAGTCAATCCTTCAGGTTTCTAGCAGGATAAAGAATCATACTGGAAGGTGTTAAAGTGACCTGAGTTTAATGAAAGCACTACGTACTATGTAGAGAGATTTAGGTAGGAGAAAGGAAGCCAACAAGGGTTAGCAAAGGACCCAGGGACACTACAAACAGGGGAGCTGTTACTCTAAAGTCTTAAGTACCGTACTGGTGGAAAGGACAGGCCCTTGAGGCTCGGGAGACTTGAAGCAAGAGACATGCCCCATGGAGGGCAGGAATAGAAGCAAACAGAACAGGTGGCAGTGCACAGAGTAAATCTGTAAGAAACAATTGAATACACAGTATGACCATAAGTGCAATGAAAACTAAAGTCACAATACATTATAAAGAAGATTTATCAAAATTAAATGTCATTTTCTTAAAACTCAAATGTGGAGAGAAGTTTATAAGTACCGCACATACTAGTTTATTAAGGTGGCTTTATTCTACCTAAAGAAAATAGTGGCTGTGAAAGGGATCCATGGTATCACTTGAGATAAATAAAGGAAGAACTAGTTACGTCAAAGTCATAAAATAATAAAAAGCAGATCATATGGTAAAAATCTACTTTATCTTTTGGATTCATTCTCCAGGGTATTCATGCTGGCCTCCCTAGCTCTTAAATAAATATTCTTCCAGGTAGAAATATGAATGATAAATGATTGTGGGCAGACATTTAAACTAGGTTTCCAGGAGAAGCAAACATTAACTTCAAGAAAAATGTTCTTATAACCACAGTGCCTGAAACCAAGTTTTCCCCCCACTTTTGTAACATGTTTCTATTTTCTCTACTCTTTACTACATTCTGGGACACTGCACCATAAAAAACCCACTAATCAACAAATCGGGGTTTGTTAAAACAGAGGAAAATTAAATTCACTTAGCATAGAAAAATACCAGACTGATAAAAAGAAATGACCATTGCAATGCTAGGGAAACCTTTCAAAAGGACAGAGAATATTTTATATAACAGCAGTTGTGAATCTTATGAATGAAAGAACTAATTTTAGAAGTAGAAAGATGTCCTTGGTTTTTAGATACTTTGCTCTCCCTTTGCTATCCTCTTTTCCTTTGGGTAAGGTCTGAATTCTTTCCACCTCACGATTCAAAAAAAAAAAAAAATTTAAAACAAATCCTTGGAGGCTTGGGTAAGAGGAAAAGAAACAAGAGAGTAGACAGCTACTTCTATTTCTGTCCATAGAAAGAAAGCTACTAGAAAACTAGGCAAATATAAGAAACAACTATCCGAATACTGGGCAAAAGCAGCACCACCTTTTGGCCCTTAATGACTGGGGGTTAGTATACTAGTGGAGCCTCACCTTCCTCCAGGTGATGGAGGAAGGAAGAACCTGAAGAGGACCCAGCAGTTTCACTGTGTTAAACACACATAGTTGGAGTTCAGGAAAGCCACAGTTGCTAGAACTTTCAAGGCAATGTACCTAAAGATCGAAAAACCCCATAGAGAAAGAACTCCAGAAATCCATGTAAAAATCACCTTGAGTTTTTTGTTAATGCACAATATTCCCATTTTTAAGGTGAAAACCTAGTAGGACAGATAATAACAACTTCTGAGGGAAAAAAAAGCAATTATAAGGAGCTAAGGATGAATAGTTCCTGGAGCTAAAACTGGTCCAGGCCAAGAATAATTTTTTTTTTTTTTTTTTTTTTTGGTGGTACTGGGGTTCCTGGAAGCCCTTCTACCTCCGGGCTACACTCCCAGACTCCCAGACCTATTTTGTACTTTTTTTTTTTTTTTTTTTGGAAACAGTGTCTCTTAAGCCAGCGGGGCTGGCTCCAAACCAGCACGATCCTCCTGTCTCTGCCTCCCAAGCGCGGGGATTACAAGCATGCGCCACCATGCCCGGCAGGCCAAGAATAATTTGAATTCCCTTCAGCCAGAATGAATAGATGTTGCCTAAGACACAAGGTATACAGTAGACAGTAGAAGGACAATGCCTTAAGAGTATAAATAAGTTTACTTCTAGAATAAAAGCTATTCTATACCCACCTAAGATAGAAGTGCTTAAAATTAAGCCATATGATGGTCAAACTAACATTCAAGTGACTTAAACATGTTCAGGAAAAATTCAAAATGAATTAACACAAAAATATCCACCATCCAATAATATAAACTTCAGAGGTCTAGCAACCAGTAAAAAAAAATATAGTGGATATGCAAAGAAAGAGGAAAATATGACAAATGACCAGAAGAATCCGATAAAAAGAAATACATCAAGAAACAAGAGATATTTAATTAGAAGATTGGGGGTTTTAAATGTTATATATATTTACTCCACATATCCAAGGATACAAAGGAGAGAAATTATCATAATTATAAAAGATATACATAAAATTAAGTAGAGCATCTAAATATGAAAACAAAATAGTCAAAATAAAAATTGTCTGTACACAATTAATAGTAAACACTAAGAAAGATGAATGAACTTGGGACAATCACTCTGAACTACAGTATTATGTGATAGTACAATGAATCAATAGAAGTATATAAAAATACAATAGACCTATCCAAACTAACATAAGTGTGGAAAAGACTAACTAAAAAAAATGACAGAACTTCAATTACTTGTAGAATATAGCTTACAGGTGATCATAGATGATTAAAGTCTGGAGAGTGGGCAGAAAAATTATTGGAAGGAAAAATGGTTGGATATTTTCTAAAGTTGGTTCAGTTTATCAGAGAACAGATTCAAAAGCTTCAGTGACACCTAAGAAAGACAAACAAAGAAAATCACACAAAAATATGTTGTGATCACATTTCTGAAAACAGCATTCAAATGAAAAAAATTAAAGCATCAAGAGGAAAAAAGTCAAATATATATGGAGAAACAGGCAATGTTCAAAGACTTTCTGTCCAAAACTATGTAAACTAGAGAGTACAATATGAACAAAACTATCAATACAGAAATAATATCCATTGAAAACATTCTTTTTGTAAAAAAGAAAAAACAAAATTTCATCAGAAAAGCAAAATCTAAAATTCAGTAAATAAATTACTAATGGAAGTAAAATAGAATTTCTAAAATATTAAATTAATATGAGATAAGTCTGGGAAATTGAAAATAAACAGAAAAAATCCATGGGGAGGGCACAAAGAGCTGTGTACATGCATCTGACACTCTATATCTTAATATGATGTAAAATTTACAATGCACCAAATTAAATAAGCAATAAAGCTGGACATTTCCAAATGATGATGGGTTAATTCATCAAAAAGATATACAAACCCAAATTGGTATGTGTTCAGTAAGAGTTTTAAAATATAAAAAGCAACATGTGGCAGAATGAAAGGAGACAAATCCTTATATAGAGATATCAATACTACTCTCAATAGATATAGTAATGATTAGACAGAAAATCAGTGAAAATAGAAAATGCTTGAATAACACTATCAACCAATCACAGCTTATTATCATGGAACCCTCCATCCAGCATTAGAATATGCATTTTTCAAGTGCATAGAATATTTTAATTATGATAGACCTTGACATAAAAATTAGTTTCAATTAACTTAAAATGATTAAGATTATATCACATATATTACATTTCTACAACCAATTAAATCAAATTATAAATAAATAACAGAAAAAATCTAGAAAAGTTCTCAAATACTTGGAAATTAAACTTTCAAGTTTGGTCAAAAGGTAATTACAGAATAAATTAGAAAATAATTTTAACTAAATAAAATAAAAACATAATATTGAAACTCATGGGATACAAATAAACTGGTACTTAAAGAAGGATCTAGTTTTAATGGTATTAGAAAAAAAAACAAATTGAACAAGCTAAAAAGAAAATTGAAAAAATAATAAAAAATAGAGATCAAGAAAATAAAATCAATACCCCTAAATCTATTAAATAAGCTGAATGCATAATTCAAAATATTATCACTAAGAAAACTTAAGGCCCAATGTCTTCACTGGTGAATTCCATAAAATTTATTAGTGCTTGTTTAAAAATTATGAAAAACAAACATACAAAATATACATGTACTTTTTCAGAAAATAGAAAAATATAGACTAACTTGCAAATCACTTCTTAAGAGACTATAGTAACCCTGATGCCAAAACCATACTAGGGTACTACAAGTAAAAGAAACTACATGTCAATATTTCTCAGAAACCTAGACACACAAATCCTTAACAAAACAAACCTAGAAATACATAATGAGAAGACATCTTCAGAACGAGGTAGGGTTTATTCCCAGAATGCAAGGCTGATATAGTATTCAAAAATTATTCACTGTTATTTAGATAAACAAAATAAAAGAAAAAGCAATGATTAGTTTAATAGGTATAGAAAAGTTGCTAAATTTCAATAGTTATTTATTATTTTTTAAATTTTTAGCAAACTAGGAATAGAAAAGAATTTTTTTCAACTCTAAATAGTATCTATGAAAATACAACAATTATGTTTAATGATGAAAGACTAAATGCTTTCTCACAAGATTAGGGAAAAGGCTAGAATACCCTATACTACTTCTACTCAAAATTGAACTATAAATCTTAGCCAGTAGAAAAGGCAAAGGGGAAAAGTCATAAAATTAGAAAAGTAAAACTATCCTTGTAGAAAACAAGACAACATAATTATATCTATTTTATAGATTCCTCAAGAATCTACCAAAACAAAAAAATCTACTAGATTTTATATTCCAGCTTAGCATGGTCAAAGATAGACTAGCAATACATGATTGGAAGTTGTAATTTAGAAATAATACCACTTATGAAAAATGAAATACTGTTCAATAAATTTAATAGAATATGTGTAAGAATTGTCTCCCTGGAAATAAGAAAACACTGCTGAGATAAAATAAAGGCCAAAAGAAATGGAGACATAAAACACCTTTGGAGATTAGAAGGCTGTATTTATGAGTTGATCAGCTTTCTTGTTGTTACAACCAAAATACCTGAGAAGAACAGCATAAAAGAGGAATGGTTTACTTGGCTTATGGTTAGAGACTCAGTCAATGGTCACCCATACTAAGGCAAAAAGCATTCTGGCATGGTATGGGGGAGGAAAGCTGCTCAGCTCACATAGAAAGAAAGAGCAGAGCTGGGCGTGGTGGCGCACGCTTGTAATCCCCGCGCTTGGGAGGCAGAGACAGGAGGATCGCATAGGTTCTAAACCAGCCGCGCGCTCTGGATTAGGAGACCCTGTTTCCAAATAAAAATGTAAAAATAGGTCTGGGAGTGTAGCCCGGAGGTAGAAGGGCTTCCAGGAACCCCAGTACCACCAAAAAAAAGAAAAAAGAAAAAAAAAAAAAAAGAAAGAGCAGAGCAAGCAGAAGGGTCCAGGAACACATATGGTCTTCCAGGCCACATCTCCAGTGACCTGCCTCCTGCAGACAAGCCCGCTCTGAACCTTGAAACACTGGAAACATGCTTTCAACAACATTCTAACAATAACAGCGAATCCCTCCACATTCTAAATTAATCTAGAATATTCTAACAATGCTGCCCTCTTTCAGGTCAACACAGTGACTTTACTAAATTTTAGATTTGGTTATTTAATTAATATACTTTTAAAAGTTATGGTTTCAGAGCCCACAGGATAAAGTCTAAACTCCTTAGAATAGCATACAAGACCCTCCATGACCTGAGCTATCCACTGCTCTCCACAATGCTTCTCACTGAAATGTCCACCTTTATAGTCTAATGAACTTGTCTGATTCAGGGTGACAAGATCCAGCTTTGGTCCTGCTCCATGAATCTTCTGATCTACCCGGGAATATTTTATTTTTGCCTCTATGCCCAAAGTGACTCTGTGTTAGCCCCTTTTGCCCAGCATTTCCATAGTTCACTTGATAATTTCTATCTCCCTAGGCAGACTGTGTACTCTTTTGTGGGCTCTGCCTTGAGGCCAGGCAACGTATCACATTCACTTTTGTTTCTCCAGTACTCACACCAAAGCCAGCACACAGTAGGCACTTGGATATCTTTAAATAAATCATTGTCTAACCAACTGAAGGAAAGAGAATGAAAGTCCTTTCAAGGATTAAATACGCCAAACAGAATGAAATTTAAAGGTAAATAGGATGCCTTCCTTAAGGTTGGCTAAGGTAAATATAAAAAAAATGACATTTCATAACAGAAAAAATTATTAAACATTTTTATCCTGGCTCTATTTTCATTTTGGCACTGCCTGTAATCTAAAGCAGCTCTGAGGAAATTGTGTTTGACCACAAGCCTCACAAACTATTCCTAGTTTCCCATAATAAGCTCAAAAGAGAATTTTTAATAATATGTCATCTATAGCCTCACTCTACCTCGGTTTCCAAACCCCACTGCCCTTCCTGTTACTTTTTCTATTTCATACTAGACAAGTAAAAATATTTATAAGAACCAAATAAAGAACCCATTCCCAGAAACACTGCTGAACCCAGAGAAGTTTATTTGCTTCCTTTCCATCATTCACACAGACTATTTTTAATATACTGTGTTGGGGCATTGTAGTTATATATCATAATGTGATTCAGGATGACAAAAACATACATGCATATAGCATTTGGTGTCTTTCTCTCTAGATTCCACCCTCCCCCTCCCCAAAGATATTACTGAAACTCCAGTTGTCTCTCCTCGATATTTCTCCTCATTTACCTGAAGTCCCTATTGTTTTACAATTTGACAACAGGTCTACCTCTCCATGTGCAAGAATTAGCTTCTTCTCCAGGTTCCTTCCCAACCTGATTCTCTTGGACTTTCTTTGACCTGTAAGTTTGGGTGTGTGCACATTCTTTTACTGATATTTTCACAGATCCCTGAAATCACATGAGCATAGCTCTTTTAGATAGAAAAGTTTGGGAGGCCCATGAAAACTAATTCCTTTTAGTATCTGGAGATAAGCGCATTTGTACTACATTATTTTTGAATATTTAAACACTTAAATGCCACTTTGAAGCCAAGTCTAATCTTTAGAGAACTACGCAACAAAGTATGACAAAGTCAGAATGAAGGCAGAAAAACGTTTTGGGGAGTTCCGGAAGTCCATGCTTCCACCAGGGTAGGCAGAGAAGGCTGGCAGGATGGCAACGTGGGGACAAGCCTGCATTCTGGATTTGTCTGTCTCCTCCTGTCCATACCCTGAGGCCTTGCCCAGGCTGCCTCCTTTTGCCCGGTCTCAGTCTGCTTCCCAGGAAATGACCTGATACATCTTCATAATGAAACTGTACCTACATTGTAATAAGAACCAGTACATTTCCTCTTTGTGGTATTTCCCTCACATCAGAGGACAAAGATCTTTTCAACCCCATTTTGGATTAAACCAAACTAAATTATTTTTGACATAAAAATAAAGGCATGGACTTATTCTTTTATGGAGAGGTGAAGTGTGCAAAGCTGATGGGAAAATATTCTGAAGGAAGCTCTTAGGGCTGCTTCAGTCAAAGCCAAGTCATCATCTTCCATGTTCTACTTAGGATGCAGCATGGTGCTTGTTAACTTGAACCCACACATTTTGAGAGAAACTAGCACACTAAGGAGGAGTGGCAGCATACAGTGTAGGGTTCCCTCGCCCTACAGTCTGCTAACATCCCAAGTCCTTATCCATTACACTCTCAAATGATTCGTTTCTATTCCTCCCCCTAGAATGTCTGGTTTTCCCTCCCTCCTAAGTGGGTTAGCATTTCCTTGCTCTCTGCTTCAAAGGTTCCCCTTTATCTTCACACCTTATATCAAGGTCCCTTAAATCCTATTGCTCTCTCCTAAATTATTGCTTGTCCTCTCAGTCACCAACTTCTAAAGTAGAATAATTTGAGTGTGCTAACTGCATTCAATCAATCTTACGGTACCACAAGGAAAACCACAGCAAGTACAATCTAATTTCCAAGATCCCAGGTTTTAGAAGTCAGTTTGACAGCTACTTCTGCCATCTTTATTATTTAATAAATGGTGTTAACCATGTGCAACCTTTTCCTGAAAAACCCAGGGGTGAACGTCTGAGAAAAAATGGCCTGGCTGAGTACCAGTGCCTTTGGTGCTTGTCAACTCACCTTTTCTGGAGTATACTAGGCCTAGCGTAAATACAATTAGAAGTAAAAAGAAGAAGCCGGAATATATTTTGAGTCATAACAGTGAACTGATTTGTTAATAATTCCCCCTATTAGATGAAAAATAATTAAAATAATAATGGGAATAAATATAAGGAACACTTAAAGGAAGAAAGTTAATAAGACTTCTTAAAGCCAATACAGCATCTTAATTTGTAAAGCAAAGATTGAACTTGGATCAAGGGATAAGTGTGGTAAAAGGGGCTGATCACAGAGAGTCAGCCTGAGGTGCCCATCCTCCCCTCAAGCTGTGTCACAGCTGGGATTCAGACACCAGAGAAGCAAAGCAGGTGTCACAAGAGTTTGTAACTTCTTGAAAAAGAATGCTATGTTGTCAGGTAAGTGAGAATCAATTGTATAAGCAGGGTTTAAAGAAAATGTTTCACTGTCAAAAAGAGCAGCAAAGATGGGAAGCTCGCTATGCCTGTTTCTCAGATTGCCCTGACCTAATTCTCATGCTCTGTGTAAGCCCCAGGATTAACCTGTACAAAACCAAGTCACCATGAAGCCACTAATGTTGTCACATGCTAGAACCCCAGAATAATGCAAAACATTTGTTCTCCAGGTCTCCTTGTACTCCACTCTAATCTCTCCACAAAAATAGTCTCTGTAACCTACATTCTCAAAGTCATCTTAAAATTCTTGGCTCCTGTTCTCTTTCTTTCAAGTCTCCTTCTACTGGTAACTCAATAGTTTGTCCAGTGTGAATCCAGCTGGTCTTCCAGAGTCTGATTTTTCCCCATTCTCTCATGTCCTCCACTGACTCAGCAAAAGGTACAGGCTGTATCTAATCCAAAATTTCCCAGCTGATATGTAAGATAACCAACCTTTTTTGGTGTGCCCAGGATTACTGCAATTTTAGAACTACAAATAGTTTGCCTTGAAAAATTCCTCGGATCAAAAACTAGGGAAACTAGGGGAAGTGTTTTTGTAATTAAGCCTTTCTACCTTGTAAGGCAGTATACTGCATTGGATAAGAATTTAAGCACTGGAGTCAGACAGGCCATATTTAAATCCTAGTTCTTTGATCTTATGCACATTACTAGATATCTCTGAGATATGAGTTGATCTCAGTTTAGTATAGTTAGTTGGAGGATAGAAAATATTGTAAACTAGTTTTTTATGTTTTTCCCCAGACCCCTCAGTAGGAGACTATATACTTTTAAAGAACCTCTGAGAACCACTACCCTGGTTGCTCTTCTTCTCTTCAGCTGAGGTTTTAGTGTAATACTGTTCCATGGTGCCCATTGGATACATAATACTGTTCCATGGTGCCCATTGTGATATAGCAGGAGGGGACAGTGCCTGGGCCACACTCAGAACCAGCAAACGGAACACTATCCTCCAGAGCAAATGCTCTCACAGGCTGCAAGCTCTTGAGCAGGGGTGGGAGACAGGGCCAGAACATAAGGAAGCACCAAGGGTTCTTAGTGGGATGCATGGCAAGGGTGACAGTAATTAAGAGAATCACTGATTGAGAGCCTACTATGTGGCAAACACTATACTCATGCCTCCACACAATTAGCACACTTGACACTCTCCCAAGCTCTGTTTATAGTTGAGGAGACTAAAACTAAGTGAGATTAAACAACCTCCAAATATCATCTAGCAGATAAAGAAAGAGGCCAAAATTCAAACTTGAATCTTTGTGACATGGAAACGCATACTCTTATCTGCTCTTTTACAGAGACATTAGCACCCCACAGCCAGCACTAAGGACTACCACATCCACATCTTGGCCTTGCCAGAGAAGGAAAGTATTCCTTCATTTGCCACAACTGGAATTTAGGTTTGGCGGGTCCACCAGAAAAAAAAACTATGAAAGACAGTGAAAGGAGCTACACGTTCCACAATCTAGGCAAGTGTTGAAGCCAAAGAAATGCTGAGTGTCAACTTTCTTATAACTTTAGTTTCACCATGAGGCCGGTGTGGCTAGGAAAATAAACAGTCTAGACCAAAAAGATGAGGTCAAGTAGCAGAATTTTTAAGGATCTAACTGCTCATTATATTCCTTAGTACTTTACAAATTAACCCCCTCCCATTATTTTTCTGGCAGGCTTTTTTTTTGGTCATTTATACAACACCATGAGGGACTTATGATATGTCCTGGAAGACCAAGAAAAGATGCTTCAAAAAGGAAGTACATGCCACTACGCCCAGCTAGGTTTTACCAAGTATTACCACCATAATCTATAGTCAGAACAGGCATGATGTATTCATGAATGAAAAAATATGCTTGATTCTATAATAAAAATAACATATATAGGAAATGTTGTGAATGTCCAAAATGAAGAGATAACATACAAACAGATAAACCAGCACCTGCAGCTAAGAATGACTAACAGTCTAAACAAAAAGAAAGACAAATCCAGGAGATAAGTGTATCCAGAACCATGAATGTTATAGAAGAAGCTACTTACTGTAAGTATTGAACATCATTAAATTGTGGCCAATGTGCATCAATGGAAAGCTATTGTCTCTGTATCTGATGATGAATCTCAAGGTCTTTTAGGTAAGTGCGACTGGAATTGGAAAGAAATTGGGAAATGGGGGTGATCAAGGACAAGGTGGGACCCATATAGATAAGTTAGAATTCTTGTCTGTCTCTTTTTACCTGTAACCTCAGTGACACAGTTGACCTACAAAAGAAGCTGGTACCCAGGCTCAGGACTTGAAGAAATGAAGACGGAGAACAAGAAGCAGGTAAAAGACAGGCATCCAGCTGCACTTAACATCAATGGAAATAAGAAGTCACCTAAATATTTTTGCAACCCTCATGCTACCACCATTATCTCTCATCTAGATTTTGCAATAACCTCCTTAATGATCTTCCTGCTTTTTTTCATGCTCTTCTCCCCAAAATTGGTTCTCAAAACATCCATTAAAGTGATTATAATAAAACATAAATTTGATTTTACCTTTTTTTCTGATCAAACCCCTTGTCACTACTAGGGAAAATCACAGGACTCAAAAATGGGCTCCCATGTCCTGACCCTACTGATTTCTTTGACTTTATCACCTTGCATCATATAGATAACCAGCATTCATCTAAATTTCTCTTGCCCTCACCATCTCCACTCAGTGTCCCAGGCCTCTTTACTATTCCTCTAGCACACTAACTTCACTCTACTAAAAGGTCTCTGTTCAGAGATTCTCTGGTCAGAAGAATCCAGCAGTTTTTCACATGTCTTCCTATACTCAATGACAGTGTCTCACTGACACCCTCTTGCCCACCCAAATTAGAAAGCAAGTCCCGTCGGGCGTGGTGGTGCACGCTTGTAAGCCCCGTGCTTGGGAGGCAGAGACAGGAGGATTGCGCTGGCTTAGGAGACCCTTTTTCCAAATAAAAATGTAAAAATAGTCTGGGAGTGCAGCCCGGAGGTAGAAGGGCTTCCAGGAACCTCAGTACCACCAAAAATAAATAAATAAATAAATAAATAAATAAATAAATAAATAAATAAATAAATAAAAAATAAAATAAAAAGCAAGTCCCTAAAACTCTCACACTGGGACTCATTTTTCCCTCTCCCTGATTTATTTTTCTCCAGATTAATATTTGATGTCCTTTGCATTTTACTTGCTTGTTATTTTCTTGAAAGTCAGCTCAATGAGGATGTGAATATTTGTGGGGGATTTATTTACTATTATACCTTTAGCATCCAAAACAATAAATAGATTGAATAAATCAAATCAATTAATGAATTCTGGAATTATTTCACATATTGCTTTTTTCCTCTAAACACAGAATCCTTCTTTTGCCCCCAGATGACTTTCATATACTCAAATTGGCTATAGAAGTTTCTAGATTAACTAAATGACATTGGACTCCTGAGAGGAGAGAAAAACTAAGATTTCAATTGATATTTGTCTTAACAGGGAAAAGAGATATTATGTTTCCTCAGCAAAAAGGAGCCTTAAAATTTTCCCGATTGAGGGAAAAGTTGCTTCTTGTTTAAAACAATCATTTTAGCTATCTCTGTGTTTAATCTTGTCTAGTATAATACCTTCCCTTCCCTTGAAACCGTTCTTGGACCAGGCTTCTTTTACTTTGTGAACATAATCTCCTCAAACATTGACAAAGTTAATTCAAAAATACACATATTTGACTTAGGAAATTTCCAGAATTATTTTGTGACTAAATAGTAATGAGAGTTTCCTTATCCTAATGCTATTTCTCAAGATAAAAAATATAGAAGTGCATATACAATTAGGTCATTTGCATTGCACAGCATCCAGTAAAGTTTAAAAGCCATTTACAAGTTTTATGAGCATTTTTCTATAGGGATTACTTCAATATTTATATTTCATATCTCATAATGTGGTAGAACTGTGATGAATCAAATAAATATAGTTCTTAACATTAAGCTAATAATATGAAACAATGTATGGCTAAGTATCAAATAAGTTAACTGGATATGTTCATTTCACCATTCTTCATATTTTTATTGTCCTTCTATTTTTGATAGCTAAACTCTACCTTTTTGAGATACTTACTATTATTGGAACCCTAATTGGTAACCTAATTTCTATTCTTTCTTTTTCTTTTTTTGCCTATTCTTAAAAGGTTAATATTTCCTTTTAAAATCTCATTTGGCCTCAGAATAAACTTGATTTAACACAACTCTCGCTCAAAGAATCAAATTTAACTCATTGACCTTTTAAAGAAGGATATTTATTTTGTCTATCAAATATAATGTTGTGTCAATTGATATAATTTATGTGTGAAGGGCTTTTAAAATGCTTAAACTAAATGTTTACTCTTGTGATAGTTAAGAGTGAAATTCAATGACTTAATGACCCATGCATAATGGTTAGAGATCAAGCTCCATGCACTATTAGTTATTCATTCAAACTGTTCTTTGACTTTAATTTCATGTATAGGTACAAGTCCTATTGATAAATCTGCTTATTTGAGAACTATATGAAAGTGTTTTTACATTAATTAAATCCATCTAATTTGGTCCCAATACAGCTCAAAATACATTTAATCTCAGTTACACTGTACTTTTTAAACTTTTTAAGTTTTCCCAATGCTTCAGAAAACTATTTCACCATTAGAAGAATTTGTGAAGATAACTTCAGATTATGGCTGATTTATGCCAGAATTTATCTGAAACGTAATTTATGGCAAAGTCAGATTTTACTCTACGTTCTCAAAAACATGGTTTGGGTTTTTTTCAATAACAAATACCATCCTGTGTATAGAAAACAAAGTAATTTTTAATATTATCAGAGGAAAAATGAGACGAAGATGATAGGACTACTTACAAAAAAGTTTATCCCCAATCCAGATTAATTTATTTTGGTTATTTATACTATTTCTCTCCTCCACAGATTTTGACATTAAATATTCAGGGCAATAAAATATCTTTAGTCAGTATTTGCAGAGCTAGAGACTATCCATCCAAGCATAGACAGGAATGGTGGTGGAAATGAATTTATAGGGGTGGGAAGAGAGAGTAACAAACAGGAAGAAGACAAAAAAGTCAAGTTCTTTACTTTATGTTCCAAAATAGGAATTTGGTATTCCTAGTATGAATAATTACAATAGCTAAGTTTTAAGACAAGATACTATCAAGAACCAAATTCAGATATACCTACTATACATTATGCTATTTTGACTGTCAATAAAGTCAAAGAAAAAGAGCAAGATGATTATAGGTACAGAAGGATGTGATACCTTTACTCACCCATCAGAAGGGTCATGGTCAATATTCCTATAATCAAAAACCTGTTAATAAGAGAAAAATATAATAAATTCATTTAACCAAAATTTTATATGTTGGGAGCCTTCAGGATGAAGACTTCAAGACTCGAAGACTCAGGGGGAACTCTCTTTTCAGTGATGAATGGACAGCCTTGTAGAAATGTGATTGCACAAAAGGGTTTTGCCTAATGGTAACAGATTGAAGAAGAAGTCCAGCAAGGCCTATGTTTTCAGCTTCTTCCTGGCCTTTCTGTGTAACCTTCCTTCTTCCCAGGTGTAGCACAGGTGTAGCACAGGACTCCTCTGGAATTAAGTCTTCAAAGGAGAAGGACAAAGGGAGAGAATGACCTTTGTAGGCTTTGTGGCTTGTTTTGAGGAAGAGGCATTCTAGTTTCTATGACTCACCTTGGGAAAGTGGAATTCTGGATTCTATGATTCATTATGAAGGAGAAAGAGTGGGAGATGGAATGGTGAGAGAAGTTCAGAAAGACCTTGTTCCTGATGTACCAGTATTAGGAATGGCCTAGAAAGATTTAAGAAAGCTATGATTATTAATATATTTCAAGCCAGGCGTGGTGGCGCACGCTTGGGAGGCAGAGATAGGAGGATCGCGTAGGTTGGAAGCCGGCAGTGCGCACTGGCTTAGAAGGCACTGGCTTAGAAGACCCTGTTTCCAAATTAAAAAAAAAAATGCAAAAATAGGTCTGGGAGTGTAGCCCGGAGGTAGAAGGTAGAAGGGCTTCCAGGAACCCCAGTACTATATATATATATATATATATATATATATATATATATATATATATATTTCAAAACTTGGATGAGGGGCAAATCTGTGCAAGGACTTGGTTTCTGCCTAAAAGCAGGCAACTGTTCCAATGTAAATTAACCTAGCTAAAAGTAATTAACAAGTCAATAGGAGAGAACTAGGCCTTTCTCTAAAGACAGATCTACATGATTAGATAAGCTAGCTAAAATGGTAGGAGGGGTAGACCTTCATGAAAGGAGACACCTTGCCACACCTTGCTGGGGGAGGTAACTTACAGGGTAAGGGGAGGTACCTTACCGGGACTTTCAGTTCACTAGTCAGAATTACGTAAACAAGATGGAGGTCATGAGTATAAAAAGGTCAAGTCCACATGTGATCCCTTTGGTGTATTCATTCGAGTGAATCCATGCCACTCTGTCATGGGGCTGTATTTCTATTTTCTGTATTTCTATCTTTTTAATAAACTTATTTAAATCTTCAGCAAGTGTTCGAGCTATGAATACTTATCCTTAGCTCAGAACCCGCAGTTTTTTCTGTTTTTGGTCCTTTGGGGTTTGTTGGGGTTTGAGGGAAATTGTGTCCGGGACCCTAACAGGGGTCCCCGGGAACAGTTTCCCCACAACCATATTCTCCCAATCCGTAACACCTGAGACCTTCAAATCTTCTTTAGTTCAAAGTATAATCAAATGCCAAAGCACCATTCTTTGGAATCTCCTGTTCTGAGTTCCAACAGAATAGAACCCTAGTTGACTATTAGTGATAACTTTAAGAGACATTTAATGTTCCTGAACCTTAGTGCTCTCATTTCTAAACTAAACTTATTAATAATTTATTTGTCTTGTCATTTTGGTTTTGGTACCCAGGGGTGTTCTACCTCCCGGCCATACCCCTATCCCTATTTTATTTATTTTAAAACAAAGCCTTGCTAAGTTGCTAAGGTAGCCTTCAAACGTGTGATCCTCCTATCTCAGCTCCCCAAGTACTAGGATTACAGGCATGTGCCACTAAAACTGGCTATTAATAATTTACTCACAAGATCTATGCGAATTCAATCAGCTAATAAGATGAAATTCTCCAGAGCATGTGGCATATAGTAGGAATTCACATATTACTCTAACAGCACAACCAGCATGATTAGAGAGGAGACAGCAAGAGAAAGAGGTTGCCACTTGTCACCACAGCCCTGAGGGAGGAAACCCGAGATTCAAAAGAATAAATGACATTTGCCCAGGAAAACCAACATTGGGAACATTTACACAACGTTTCTGAATCATTTTTCTTCATCCTGGCTGCTAACTAGCCCTTACCTAATAAACTGGATAGATAAGCCCCTGTAGGTTGGAATAACTGATTCTTCAATCTTTATAAAACAGGTTTAAAAAGTAGAGCAAAAAGTCAAAGGACTAATCCTATACGAATAAAATCTGGCTTCAGAATAAAATGTTCACTTATACAGGGTAAATAGATCTTGCGTGGCTAAACGATTCCCAAATTAAGCTCCCCTTTTTTAATCTCCTGTGTCCCTCCTGTCCTTGAAACTGTCTTGCCTCCAGGGAGTGTGTGATTCCTTAGGCGTGCTTCACATTTTACGACTCCTGATTCAATAAGAAGGTGAGCTATTTAAACTTTACATAATTATTTAGGTCGGACTTTCAAAGTCTGTATGTATACAAAAGTATTTCAGTTTGTTATTAACGGTAATTAATCTTGGGTAGTAGTGAAGATTCCAGGAAATTGAATCTTGGTTTTTGCATCCTTCCACATAGTCCAAATCCTCTATAAGGTGTGTAACTTTTATATAAACAAGCATACAGTTATTACGTATACAAGTTATTTCTTTGAGAAGCCATACAGATTTTGCTTTCCAAGATCCATAAATTTAAACAATATTAATTGGTTTCTACTATGTTTCTGATACAATACTAGGAATTAGAGCTTAAATAAATAAACAAACAAGCAAAAGAACATAAAAAGAACAGTTCTTCTGTTTTCTTTTTTTCTTTTTCTTTTCTGTTTCGGTCCTAGGGATTGAACCCAGGGGTGTTCTACTTCGGAGTTACACTCCCAGCCATCTTAATTTTGTATTTGAAACAGCATTTCGCTAAGTTGCTGAGGATCCCACCTAGCTTCTGAGGCTGGCTTCAAACCTGCAATCCTCCTGTCTCAGCCTCCCAAGTACTGAGGTTATAGGGGTGGGCCATCATGCCTGTCAACACAGTGGTTTTTCTTAAAATCTAAAGGAGACAGTTACTATTAAAACACTTCTCTGGGTCAGCACTATAATTGAGTCATCAGTGGTCTGTGGATACATAGGAATCATGCATAATTATGTCAGTCAAGGTGACTTGGGAAAGTATGGGAAGAATGGGTGTTTACCAAGCCAAAAGAGGAAGTAGAGAACATTCCATTTAAGAGAAGAAAGAGCATGAAAGACACCTTCACTGCTTAATTTTTTCAGCCACTCTGATTTTAAAGCACATTATCCTCATTAGCTGGTTAGCCCATGTCAAATCTTTGAGGGTTATTTCTGTGAAGAGTAAATTTGGTTGATCAGATTTTGATGCTAATTAGAGACTCAAGTTAATTTGGTGGCTTGCCAGCAGAATGTGCATAGAGAAACTAGGGGGAAAGAATCCTAGAATATGTTAATCTGAGCCCAGGCATTCCAAGATATGATTCCAAGTCATGGAATTTATTCAACAGCTAGTCCTGGGAATTTCTTCTTCACAGTTCCCGAGAGTCAGGTTTTTGAGGGCATCTTGGGGAAATCTTTCTCCTAAAGCCTCTCCAACCATAAACACACACAATCCACATGGGCACACCCTTTCCCCACGACTAGCACCACCTGAAAGATATATACGCATCCTGTCTTTTGAGATATCGTACGAGAAATAAAATGAACTAGTTAACATAAACTAATTCCACTTCTAAAGGAGGAAAAAGAAACTCAAAATTATGCCCCAATAATATCTATCAGTAGAGTAGCTTTGGTCATCCTTTTCTTCATTCTCGGATTGAACAAACAACTACCAGGCACCAGGGATGTGAACCTCGCTTTAGGAAGCAATGGCACAGTGCATCTGGTGCTGTGACAGATGAACATACACCTACCAGGTACCAGGGATGTGAAGTTTGCCAAAGGAAGCTGTGGCATGGTACAACTGGTGCTGTGACAGATGGACGAAGGGGGACCAAGTGTGTTGTTAGTAGGACTTGCATTAGTGTAGCTAAGGTGGCCCTGGAGGGGGCTGTGCTAGAGTCATCTAGCTCCCTGTAACAGAGAACTACAAATAGCTCAATATGGCTGGAGCAAAGGGGGTGTGTGTAGGAGTAGAAGACAATAAAGCTGAAAATAGAAAAAGAAATGGGGTCGTGAAAGGCCTTATGTACTAAATGAAAGAATTTTGAACTTACATTTCTTTTTGAAAGCTATGGGGTGATACTGAAGGATTTTAAACAATGAATGGCATGATTAAAAAGATCAGTATCACCAGGAGTGGTTGCACATGTCTGTAATCCCAGTATCTGGGAAGCTGAGAGGGAAAGATCATAGATTTGAGGCTATCCTCAGTGAGACCTTGTTTCAAAGTAAAAAATTAAATAGGGCTGGGAGCTTAGATTAGAGGTAGAATGCCCTTGGGTACAACTCTCAGTATAAATAAATAAATATAAACCCAGGCGTGGTGGCCCACGATTATAATCCCAGCATTCGGAGGCTGAGATCAGAGGATCATGGTTCACGGACAGCCTCAGCTACTTTGTGAGGCCCTTTGTAACTTAGTGAGACCCTGTTTCAAAATAAAGTATATAAAATAGGGCAGGGGGCATAGCTTGGAGGTCAAATGCCCCGGGGTTCCATCCCCAGACTCGCAAAACAAAATCACAAATTAATTAATTAATTAATCATGCAGTGTGAACAGATTCAAAAGGACACACCACAGCAAGGAAATGCAGTTGAAGGCTACTGCATGAAGCTAGAAACAACTGAGGTCAAGTTAGGGTTGTTGCTTAAGTAAAAAGGAGGAGGAGACTTTGAGAGCTAATGAGGAATAAGAGCTTCACAGTGACAGGTGTGTTAACTCATCTCAACTTCAATTGTTGAGGTAGTTAGACTTTTGGGGAGGGAGGTCATAGGGAAAGCACTAATATTAGACTAGTTTCAGTTACAATAAGATGATTAAAGGAATGTGTATAGAAGAGACTAAAGATATAATACTGTAATTTGTTGGTGATAGGCCTTGAGTTCTGTAAGAAACTATATAGAGTTCTAATCAGGTAGGACATTTGACAAAGCAGGTTAAGAGAGACAGAGGATTTGGAACTAAACATATCTACAGGCCAGTTATCTAGAAGTCTTGAATAGGGAAGTGGGCTAATTTATTAGCCATAAAATGATTGTTTTTTAAATCACAATGCATTGCTAGAACATAAAAGGAACAATTCTATCTTTGATTAAAGTAGGTAGGGTGGGAGCTCATGTTTATAACTGAAAACCCTAGATGTGGCACTCTGGCATGCTGAGTACTTTGAAAGGAGATTGGAAGGGCCTGGAATCAAAGTCATTTTGCCTTCTTCCATCTTCTTCCTGTCTGTCACTATTTTTTTCTTTTGTTTTGTTTTATTTATTCTCAGTCCTTTTCCCTACAGGGCAATTAATAGAAGTCAATTTTTTTTTTTCCTCCAGACAGGTTAAAGAAAATAGAGCTCCCCTCTTCCAAGGCAAGTCAAAACCTAGAAGGGCTCCCTGTCCTTTCTCCATTGTCTTCAAGTTCTTTTTCTTTTTTTTTGCGGGTCTGGGGATGGAACCCAGGGGCATTCTACCTCCGAGCCACACCCCCTGCCCTATTTTTTATTCTTTATTTTGAAACCAGGTCTCACTGAGTTGCAGAGCCTCACTAAGTAGCCGAGGCTGTCCACGAACCGCGATCCTCCGGGTCTCAGCCTCCCAAATGCTGGGATTACAAGCGTGCGCCACCATGCCCAGCTTGTCTTCAAGTTCTGCCCTTAGTCTAGTTCCACCCGTCCTGTGGAGGGAGCAATGCTATACAGACCAGCTCTCACACTTCCCTCCCTCTCTTGATCTCTTTCCATTAAGGAAAACTCTTTTGTCTACTCACCTTTCTGCACAGGTGTTCAATATTCATTGAACCTAAGCATAAAAATAGAATTTTCCCTGGGTCTTGGGTACTTCATTTCTAAAGATTCCTGTGTCATATTAAAGTAGCATTAAGCAGATTTGTTATGTTTTTATTTTATAGTCATTCATTATAGACATTTGCTTATGATGAATAAGGAAAGGTATCAGCACTGCTTTCTGCCTCTATAATAGACAAACACAGACTTAATGAGTTTATTTGCTGCAAAAATTATTTAAAAACCTGATATTTATGTCATTTCAATGTGTAATAGGGAACAAATTGTAGAGATTTTTTTTTTGTCTGTCTTCTCTAATGAGAACAGAAAAGAAAATCAGAAAGGAGTGACACAGACCTCTGCCACAGGCCAAAGGTTTTCTCACCCCATCTAGTCCAGGCTGATAATCTCTATCCACACAAGGTTTCAACCTGCCCCCTTTCCTGTGTCAGGCTGTTAGTCTATTTAAGAGAATCTGAAGCTGAAAAGGCAAGTTTAAATTTAGAATGAGAGTAATTCTTAGAGTTTTGAACCTTGAAGCTAGTGGCAAGATTCACCCTCCAGCTCCAGCCTCAGTTCCCAGCCTGAATGCACCCACCCCTTTCTCTTCTCTTGCTTTATCCAAATCCCTGAGAGCAGCAACACATTTGTTTTTCTTAAGAAGAATAAAAAGGAAAAAGGGCACAATCAGATCTTTGAAATGGGCTCAAGGGGTCTGTATAGAGCAAAATTCCCCGGGGCGGGGAGGGGGGGGTGCAGAGTAAAATGCAGGGTGGGGTCAAGGCACTCTTGGCCTCACAGACTCTTCAGACTCAGAAGTGGATCACATCAGAAGAACAGCCAGAGCAGGCTCTTCTAAAATGTAGGACTCAGAGCAGAAGTCCCCTGCTCAGGTCTAAGTATGGAAGAGCAGGGAAAAGATAGTGTACTTTATACCTTGTACAGAACTCACCATCTGTCATAAGAAAGAGTCATGATTTCCAACAACACATCTTGTAGTCTTTGTGATCCCTCTTTCAATTACATATTTTTCTATAAATAAAGGTACCAGTCCTCTAGGTCAGGCTAGGTCACAGTAGGAAGCAAAAGGCACACCCAGCCTGAAGTTTAAAAAGAATTTCATGAAGGGACTATTTCTGGAGATCTGAGCATATTAAGGGAACATGCTTGGGATGTGCATACAACCAGGGTTTAGAAAGAGGAGAAAGCCATTACCACCCAGCCTGGAGACCTAAGGAAGGAGCTGCTGGATCTGGTGAAGACAGCCTGACAGGGGCTGTACTTGCAATGATTCTACTTACAACATTATCATGGCGTGAAAGCCTTACACATTCAATAGAAACCACACTCTGGCTTTTGAGAGTTGAGCTTTTCTGCAGTCTGGAATTTTGTGGTGTGATCCTCTCTCTTGATGCCAACAGCCCAACAAGAAGCTGCAGCCCATCATCAGGAGGGAAACTACCCAAGACTACAGTGTATCATGTTCCTAAACTATGAAGTTTGATAGGCTGGGTATATTAAATGTGTTTTAAACTTACCATGGTTAGATGGGACATACCCTGTGATAAATCTAGGAGCATCTGTGGTTGTAAACCACAGGGGCATGAAGGGATCCGGATGAGAAATATGCTGCCTCCTTCATAATCAAATTGTTTACCAGTGCTATTGAATCTTGTCTTAACATCTTCACTTCCTACTCATTCTTCTTTTATATACTTTTATTTGTGCACTATAGTCTCACATCATAATGTGGTTCATAGCGATAGTGACACACATGCACACAGTACTTGAGGGGCTCCCCCCACCCCTCTGTTCCCCATAAAGGATGTTGAGATTGGTATTCCCACATATATACATAATGTAAACAGACATGATTCCTTTATTAACTCTCTGTCCTTCACAACCAACCTGCATCTTCCCCTAGGCCACCTCCCAAACTCCACGGCATTTCTCTGCCATTGTCTAAAGTCCCCATTGTATCCCAACTACTCCGTAGCTTCCTTATATGACCCTTCACTTTCTGTGACTGGCTAATCTCACTTAACATAATGTTCTCCAGGTTCATCCATTTTACTGCAAATGACATAATTTTGTTATTCTTTGTGATGAAGTAGAATTCTATTGTGTGTATATTCCATAATTTTGTGATCCAATCATCTGTTGATGGACACCTAGGTTGGTTCCATACTTTGGCTATTGTGAATTGTGCTGCTATAAACATGGATATGCATACATTACTATAATATTCTGATTTCAGTCCCATTGGAAAGATACCCAAGAGTGGTATAGCTGGAACATATGGTGGATCCATTTCCAGTTTTCTGAGGGATCTTCATGCTGATCTCCATAGCAACTGCTGTACTAATTTGCAGCCTCACCAACAGTATAGAAGAGTTCCTATTTCCCCACATCCTAACCACCATTTATTATTGTTTGACTTCTTGATGATTGGAATTGGATGGACTCTCAGCATAGTCTTGATTTACATCTCTTTGATTACTAATAATGCTGAGCATTTTTTCATGTATATATTGGCCATTTGCATTTCTTCTTTTGTAAAGTGTTTATTTAGTTCAATTGCCCATTTATTCATTGGAGTTTTTTTTAATGGCAAGTCTTTTAAGTACTTTATACATTCCAGATACTAGTCTTCTATCAGAGGAATAGCTGGCAAAGACCTTCTCCCATTATGTAGGTTTTCTCTTTAGACTCTTGATGGTTTCCTTTGATAAAGCGGAAACTTTTTAGTTTAATGCCATCCCATTTATTCATTCCTGCTTTAATTTCCCGAGCTTTCAGGGACTTATTGAAGAAGTTTCTACCTGTGCCTATATTTTGGAATGTTGGATCTATGCCCATTCTCCTCTAGTAATTGCAGTCTTTGGTCTAATTTCCAAGTCTTTGACTCTTGTGCTGTTTGAGAGGTAACGGTTCTATTCCATATTTCTTTAAATGCATAACAAGTTTTCCCAACACCATTAGTTGAAAAGCTATCTTCTCCAATGTATGTGTTTGGCACCTTTGTCTAAAATCAATTGACAACAAGTTTATGAAATTGTTTCTGTATCTTCTATTCTGTTCCATTGGACTGTGTGCCTGTTTCTGTGCCAATACCATGCTATTTTTTTACTATAGCTCTGTAGTATAATTTAAAGTCAGGAATTGTGATATCACCTGCATGGTTCTTATTGCTGAGTATTACTATGACTATGTTGTGTCTTTTGTTTCTCCATATGGAATTTAGGCCAATTTTTCTAGGTGTGTGAAGGACATTGGTATTTTGACAGGTATTGCATTGACTCTGTAGATCACTTTTGGTAGAACAGCCATTTTAATAATATTGATTCTGTCAGACCCACAAAAAAAGAGCATGTAAAATCTTTCCAATTTATAAGACCTTCAATTTCCTTCTTTAATGTTTTATAGTTTTCATTGTAGTTGTCTTTTACTTCCTCACTTAGATTTATTTCTAGGTATTTTATTGCTTTTCAGGCTATTGTGAATGGAATTGATTTCTGGATTTCTTTTTCAGTGGATTCATGATTGGAACATAGAAAAGCTAAAAATTTTTTAGATTGATATTGTATACTGCTACTTTGCTGGATTTGTTAGTCAGATTTAGAAGTGTTTTAATTGAATTTTTTGGATCTTCTAGATATAGGGAAATGTCATCTGCAAATATAGAGAATTTAGTGAGGCATGGTGGTGCATGCCTGTAATCCCAGAACTTGGAAGGCTAAGACAGGACTGCAGTCATGGCCAGCCTCAGCTACTTAGTGAGGCCCTCTGCAACTCAGTGAGAACTTGTTTCAAAAATAAAGAATAAAAAGTAGATCTGGGGGTGTAGCTTGGAGGTGGAATGCACCCTTGGCTCAATCTCTAGTACTGCAAAAAAAAAAGAGAGAAATAATTCCAGCTCATTTTCTATTTGAATTTCTTTGATATTCTCTTGTCGTATTGCTGTGGGACTATGCTTAAAAGGAGTGGTGATAGTGGGAATCCTGTCTTGTTCCTGATTCCCCCCCCCTCTCTCTTTGTGGTGGTACTGGGGATGGAACCCTTCTGCCTCCGGGCTAGAACCCTTCTACCTCCGGGCTACACTGCCAGAACTATTTTTACGTTTTCTTTATTTAGAAACAAGGTCTCTTAAGCCAGCAAGGCTGGCTTTGAACCTACACAATCCTCCTGTCTCTGCCTCCCAAGCACAGGGAATACAAGCGTGTACCACCACGCCCGGATTGTTCCTGATTTTAAAGGGAATTCCTGCATATTTTTCTCCATTCAATATAATGTTGGCTTTGGGTTTATTGTATATTGCTTAATGGTGTTGAGGTAAATTTGTTCTATTCTGACTTTCTGAAATGTTTTTTTTTTTTTAACATGAATGGGTGTTGGATATTGTATCTATGAAAAAAAAAAAACCAACATGGTAATGTGTACACTTTTCTTAATATGGTTTTTAATGTGTATTGCTAGTATTTTGCTTAGTTTTTTACATCTATGTTCATCAAGGATACTGTTCTGTAATTTTATTTTCTTGGAGAGTCTTAATACTATATTGGTATTAAAGTGATAATGGCCTTATAGAAGGATTGGAAAAGAGTCCATCTCTTTCCATTTCATGGACTAGTGTGTAAAGTATTAGGTTTCATTCTTCTATAAAGTTTTTAAACAATTCAATTCAGTTGGGAATCTCTCTGGCTCTGTAATTTTCTTTAATATAAAGCTTTTTATTGCTATTTTTGTCTATTGACTTGCTAATCATTACATTTTCTATATCCTTTTGGTTCAATTTAGGTAGGTTGTATGTGTCTGGAAATCTGTTGATTTCTTCCCTTTTCCAGTTTATTAGAGTATACATTTTCAAAATAGTTGCCGATGATCCTCTGGATTTCCACATTGTGTGTAATGATGTCTCCTTTTACGTTTCTCAGTTTAATAATTTTAGTTGATTCTCTCTTTTGGATAGGTTGGCTAAGGGTTTATCAATCAATCAGCATTTTGTTTTGTGGATCTTTTGTATTGTTGTTTGTTAGTTTGTTGATTTCTTCTATATTTCACTGATTTCTACTCTGATTTTTATTTTATCCTGCCTTCTACTGATTGGGGGATTAGTTTGTTCCTATTTTTCAAGGTGCTTGAGATGCACCATTAGGTTGTTTATTTGGTGATTTTATGTTTTTCTTATGTAAGCACTTAGTACCATAAATTTTACTTTTAAAACCACATTCTTAGTGTTCCATAGATTTTAATATATTTTGTCTCTATTTTCTTTTAGTTCTAGGATTTTTTATTTCTCATCTTTTGTCTATGCTCCAGTCCTCATTCAAATATATCATTCAGTCTCAATGTATTTATGTAATTTATGTATTTAGGTAACTTATGTAATTTATCTTGGTCCTCCTGTTGTTGATTTCTACTTTTATTTCATTTATGATCTAAAAATACACAATAAATTTTATTACACTGTTTTGAATTTGCTGGTACTTTCTTTGTCGATCAGAATGTGTTCTGTTTTGGGAGAAGTTTCCAAAAGCAGCTGAAAATGTTATTTAGGTGTTGTTGGTTGGAATATTTTATATATGTCTATTATGTCCATTTGCTTTATTTTTTTTAGGCTTAGAGAGTCTTTCCTCTTCTTTTGCCTGAAAGATCAATCTAAATGGTGTGAGTGATGTGTTAAACTCTCCTAATATTATTGTATTTAGGTATATCTGAGACATAATGTTCTAAAAGTTTGTGTAATAAAATGAATGTACCCATATTTGGGGCATAAATGTTTACTATGATTGCTTATTTTTGTTGGACTGTTCCTTTTATTACTAAGAAGTGACTTGCTTTATCTATTCTAATAAATTTTAGCTAAAGTCTGCTTTGTCACATATTAGCATTGCTACTCCTGCGTATTTTCACTTTCCATTTGCAAGATATATCTTTTTTTTCATCCTTTCACATTTACCCTATGAATATCTTTCCCTGTAAAGTGAATTTCTTGCAAAGAATTAGATTATGTTCCTTAATTTATGTTGACAGTCTATGCCCTTTTTTTCAGTATTGACATGGAACTCAGGGGCATTCTACCTGTAAGCTATACCTCCAGCCCTAATTTTTATTTTTTATTTTGTTTTTGGTGATGGGCATTATTTATTTTATGTGGAACATATTGAAAATGGCATAGATTCAGACTGTGCTTGGTGAACTCTCCCCTCCACTGGTCCTCCTTCCCCCTCCTCCAACAGTGAGTGCCCAGGTTGACCATGATACATTCATACTTTTGCACAAATTCAGATGTAGCTTCTCCATTAATCAACCTAAGCCTTCTTCCTCTACCATCCTTCCATTCTAGCTTTGCTGAGGTTTCCTCTCCATAATCTGGAGTCCCTCTGGTATTCCTGATACTCCCTAGTTTGGGAATATTAGAGAAAACATATGTCCCTTCTCTTTCTGTGTTTGGTTATCTCACTTAACATAATGTTCTCCAGGTCTTTCCATCTTCTTGAGGATGACATGATTTTGTTCTTCTTTATTTCTGAATAGAATTCCATTGTGTGCATTTCCCATAATCTGTTTTTGTTTGTTTGTTTGTTTGTTTGTTTTTGATGGTACTGGGGGTGGACCCCAGAGGCTTTCTACCTCCAGGCTATACTCCCAGACCCATTTTTTTATATTTTATTTGGAAACAGGGTCTCACTAAGTTGCTGAGAGCCTTACTAAGTAGCTGAGGCTGGCTTCGAACCTGCACGATCCTCCTGTCTCAGCCTCCCAAGAATAGGAATTACAAGCGTGTGCCACCACGCCCAGCATTTTCCCATAATCTTGCAATCCATTCATCTGTTGATGGATACCTAGGTTGGATCCATATTTTGGCTATTACAAATTGTGCTGCTCTGAACATGGGTATACATATGTTACTGTAGTTCTCTGATTTCAACCCCTTTGGACATATACCCAGGAGTGGTATAGCCAGATCATATGATGGATCTATTCCCAGTTTTCTAAGGAATCTCCACACTGATCTCCATAGCAGCTGAATTACTCTACATTCCCACCAACAGTGTAAAAGAGTTCCTCTTTCCTCACATCCTTGCCAACATTTGTTGTTATTTGATTTTTTTTATGCTTGCCATTCTGATTGAGGTTAGATAGAATCTCAATGTAGTTTTGATTTGCATCTCCCTGAGGGCTAATTATGTTAAACATCTTTTCGTTTATCTATTGGCCATTTGTATCAATTCTTTTGTTAAGTGTTTATTCAGTTCAGTTGGTCATTTCATGATAGGGTTATTTATTTTGGTAGTGTAGAGTCTTTTGAGCTCTTTGTATATTCTGGATATTAGCCCTCTATCAGAGTGGTGGCTGGTAAGGATATTCCCACATTCTGTAGCCTTTCTCTTTAGGTTCTTCATTGCTTCTTTCAATGAGAAGAAACATTACTTTGATGCAATCTCACTTTTTAATTCTTGCTTTAATTTCATGCTCTTTGGAGGTATTGTTGAGAAAGTTACTGCCTGTGCATATATGTTGGAGTGTTGAGCGTATGCCCTCCTCTAATAACTTCACAGTCTCTGGTCTAATTTCTAACTCTTTGATCCATCTCAATTTGATTTCTGTGCATGTTGAGAGGTAAGGGTTTAGTTTCATCTTTCTACAAATGAATAGCCAGTTCTCCCAGCACCATCTGTTGAAAAGGCTATCTTTTCTCCAGCAAATGAGTTTGGCCTCTTTGTCAAAGATCTGTTGACTACAGGTGGGTGGGTTTGTTTCTGTATCTTCTATTCTGTTCCACTGGTCAATATGCCTGTTGTTGTGCCAATACCTTGCTGTGTTTACTACTATCACTCTATAGTATAATTTGAAGTCAGGAATTATAATGCCTTCTGCCTGGTTCTTATTGCTGAGAATTACTTTGGCTATTCTGGGTCTTTTATATCTCCATATAAAATTCATGACTGATTTTTCTAGGCCTATGAAGAATGTCTTTGGTATTTTGATAGGAATGCTATTGAATCTGTAGATTACTTTTGGCAGAATGGCCATTTTGATGATATTTACTATGCCTATCCATGAGCAAGGAGGATATTTTCATCTTCCAAGGTCTTCTTCAATTTATTTCTTTAATGTTTTATAGTTTTCATTAAATAAAAGTCCAGGCCCTGATGGGTTTCCAGCCAAATTCTAAAAAACCTTCAGTGAAGAGTTAGTCCCAATATTTCACAATTTTTTTCAGGAAATTGAAAGAGATTAAATTCTCCCAAATTCTTTCTATGAGGTATCTCATTAATCCCCAAACCAAATAAAGATACATCAAGAAAGCAAAATTATAGACCAATATCCTTGATGAACATAGATGCAAAAATTCTAAAAAAAAAAATACTACCTATACACATTCAAAACCACATCAAAAGAATTGTACACCAGGACCAAGTTGGTTTCATTCCAGAAAAGCAAGGCTGGTTCAACATATGCAATACATGTTATTCACCACATAAATAGATATGAGAACAAAAACTACATAATAATATCAATAGATGCTGAAAAGGCATTTGACAAAATCCAACACCCATTTATGTTAAAAACACTGTAGAAAATTGGAATAGAAGGAATGTATTTCAACATCATTAAGGCAATATATAATAAACCCAAAGCCAACATCATGTTGAATGGGGAAAAACTTCAACAATTCCCTCTAAAATCAGGAGCAAGACAGGGATGCCCACTATCACCACTCCTTTTCAATATAGTCCTCAAGACTCTTGCCACAGCAATAAGACAAGAGAAGGAAATCAAAGAAATTCAACTAGGAAGAGAGGAATTAAAGCTATCCAATTTGCAGATGATAAGATTCTTTATCTAGAATATCCAATGAACTCAACAAAAAGACTTCTGGAGCTGATTAACCAATTGATACAAAATCAACCTAAAGAAATCAGTTGCTTTTCTTTATGCCAACAATGAATCCACAATAAAAGAAATAAAAAAAACAATTCCATTCACTATAACCTTCTGGTATTTGTTGACAGTGGGTATTGTCCTCACTTCTAAAACACTTGGGCTGGTTTCCAAATACCCTTCTACTTTTTATTCTATATTCTGTCTAGCTGTTTCTTTTTAGTCACCTTTGCAAACTCATCTTCCTCAATCTAACAACAAAACATAAGATTATCTTGAGATTCTGCTCTTCTATTTCTTCTTTCCTTTTTTACTTGATCTCTTTAGGCAGCCTAAGTTATTACTGTATCTCATTGGCTCCAATTTTTATCACTAATTCTCTCTTCTGAGTTGCAAACTGTCTACTCTGAGTTCCAGGCTGCCTACACAACATCCCAACATTAATTTCAAGTGTAGTTCTTCCCTGGTGCTCTGTGAACAAGCATATTACTCATACACAAACTCAGTCTTTTTTCTAATAAATGGAATTAATCTTCATTCCATTGGGCAAATAAGAAGGGGAAGAAACCTACTTGACATCACCTTCTCCCTGAGATTCCACATACAAGCCATAATGCTTTCTTGCTATATTTATTTATGGAGACCTTAAAGCCAGCCACTTTTCTCTATCTTCACTACTTCCACTCTATGGTAACCACCATCATCACTAGCCTAGTCAAGTACAATATTTGACTAACTGGTCTCTCCATGATCTAAGAAAGCCTACCCAATTTTCTCTCCACACAGAGACCAGAACATCCTTTTTCAAATACTAGTACAATAATACTATTGTTTAAATAGCTTTAGATGGTTCTTAAAAATTCATAGGATAGAATAAAATTAAAAGTCTTTAGCAAGCCTTTTGATTATTCTACTTCTAAAAAACCCTTCATCAGTGAGACCAAGTCAGAGTGACCTTCTTTAGGTCCTAGAAGAAATGACATGTCTATTCACTTTAACCACTTCCTCTGGAATCCAAGAACATTTTCTGCCATGTCATTCTTCCTTCCCCTAGTCTCCAGACCATCCCATCAGCCCACCATGACTTTGACTTCATCAGCTTCTACTAAATATTCAAGTTTCAGCACTAAACTCTTCCTCAAAGAATCATCTCTTATTTCCTAGTATAAGTCCTAGGAAGTCAGAGTCCAGTCCTTCTATGTTTTAAGAAGTATGGATTTTTGCCCTTAGAAGTATATAATGTTATCACTTCTCAAACAGACTGTAAGTTCCATGAGGACAAGAATCATGGATGATTTATCCAGTCACTGTATTTTTAACAACTAGCCCAGTACTTGAAACAACATAGGCTTTTAACAAAAATTTAGAAGTGTGTAGTTAAGTATAGTCATAGTATAAGTCTACTAGTATTCCATTGGCCCAAACATGTTACATAGCTTAACCAAACATCGGTGGGGCAGAGACAAATTATCTATCCAGAGTAGGAGGGAAGAGGAGGGAATATTTGCTGAGCAATAATTCCAACTATCATAAACAGATACAAATTAATTAAATTCAATTTAGACAGTAATAAATGAAATAAAGCTGAAATAGTACAACGGTGAAAGAAACCATTAGTGATAAAAATCAGGGAATCAAAATAAAATTTTTGTGAAAAAGTTGCATTTTAAGATAAATGTTAAATAATGGAAGGGTATGAGTATATACAAACAGTTAAGTGCCTAGACACTTTAAATGGATGAAATAACAAAAACAAAGGCCTTGATTTGAGAATGTGTGGAACATAAATTTAAAAAAATATGTATTTTCACAAGCTTTATAGTAACTTCTTACACATACATACCCACCCATTATGTCAGTTCATGCAAGCATATTTTTCAGAAAATTCTGCCTCATTAAAAAAAAAGAAACATAAATTGGGGATGATGATACAAACCTGTAATCCCAGTACTTAAGATACTGAGACAGTATGATTGCTAGCCAGCCTGGGCAACTTGGCTAGACACTGCCTCAAAATAAAATAAAAAGGGTTGGGTATATCTCAGTGGTAGAACATTAGTGGGTAGGTAAAGGTAGGGAGAGATTAGGCCCCCAAAATCCTCAATGTTATTTTTTTCCTTAGCATATAAACAAATGGTAGTCAGCTTTAAAAGGAATTTTATATACTGAGACACATTTTTCTCAAAGTTTAACCAATTAAAATAAACTTTTTGAGTGTGTGTGTGTGTGTGTGTGTGTGTGTGTGTGTGTGTGTGTGTGTGTGTGTTGCATTGAACCCAGGGGCATTCTACCTACATCCTACATCCTACATCCCTAGCCAAATTTTTTTTTATTCTTTACTTTGAAACAGGGTCTCACTAAGTTGCAGAGGATCTCACTAAGTAGCTGAGGCTGGCCACAATCCCAGATTCTCCTGTTTTAGCCTCCCAAGTTCTTTTTTACAGTACTGGGTATCAACCCAGGGCATTATACCTCTGAGCTATACTCCCAGCCCTTTATTTTGAAACAGGGTCTCATTGAATACAGAGTGCCTCACTAAGTAGCTGAGGCTGGCCATGAACCTGCCATCCTCCTGTCTCATTAAGTTCTTATTAATTATTAGGTGCATGCCTATAACCTCAGTACTTGGAAGGCTCAGATGGAAGGATTGTAGGTTTGAGGCCAGCCTCAGCAACTTAGCTAGGCCTTTTTTCAAAACTAAAAATAAAAAGAGCTGGGGGGTGGGGGTATAGCTCAGAGGTAGAATACCTTATCTTCAATCCCCAGTACTACAGGGAGGAGTGGAGGAGAATCATTTTGTTATCAAATAAAGCAGTCTTCCCCCTTCAGTTCTAAAAAGGACTCCTTATAAAAGTACTTGGCAAAAGAGCCTGACAGCTACATTTCACACTAACAGGTTTCAACACTGTGTACAAATGATAATCTAGTTAATATTTTCCGAAGTTTCAACCCATGAGAACAAGAAAACTTCTACTGAGAACCTACCAAAGAGCTAAAGAAACAAGAACAAAACCATTAGCAATGACAACAAAATGAATAACTTCTGACTTCAGTTTTAGACCCCATTTTACAAGAACTCATTTCTCTAACACCAAAAAGCTTATTTCACCTGTAACTAAGTTCCACACAAAGAGATCAAAGCAAAGCAATTAAAACATTTATTCAGTGCATGTGGAATAAAAATGTATATATTCACAATGAAAGAAAAAAATTCAGATCAGAATGTTAAAGATGAGTGGAGGGCAGCTAAATGGTACAGCAAGCTTGCTTCCTGTGAGGGAAGACCTGGGTTCTATCCCAGCTCTGTGAAAACAAAAGTTTAAAGACTAATTATCTAAGAATAGAACTGCCTTGATCTCACTACTAATGTCATGAGTGCATAAGAAACTGTTACAACACAAATACAGTGGGAACTATGCTCACATTTATGTTTATTAAAAACTAACAAAATCTGTACAAACGATCTTAAATAATTTATCACTCTGAAATAATAAGCTTGAGAGGTATTATCACCCAGGATCCCCTCTTCCTCTGCCACAACCACGTCCTCTTCCTCTACCTGGATCTCGATCTCTTCCTGAAACCGCCTCCCTTTTCTTAGACTTCACCTTAGGTTCAACATCTACAAGAAGTGTATCCAGAAGTAAGCTGCCTTGTAGAATAAAATACTGGATGTAATTTCCTTGAATACTCAGTGTTTCCAGCTGCACTGTTTCTCTGTTTTTCAGGGTCATTTTCACAGCCTTCAGATGTGTATTCATGCTGACATCTACACCTGTAATTGTTCTATGGACCTGTGCTCCATTCTTCAATTCAATGGTTACAGTTTTATGACTCAATTTTACCAAAAATCTCATGAGCTTCATTCTGATGGTACTGCTGTCACCTATGAGTCTGAGAGTGCACAGACCTGACCACCAAAGATCAAGTGCTCCAGCAAAATGAAATATATTTCAAGAGCTGTATGTTTTAAACATAGAGAACCTATAGGAAATAGAGAGAGGAAAGTCATTATGATTTTATTTGTCAGCAGCTAATCAGTGATGGTGTTTAAACAGTGGAGTAATATGCTCAAGGCCAGGTGGTACTGTCAGTGTGCCAGCACTGTACAGGATGCACTGGAGGAAAAGAGACTGAATGAAGAGAGGGCCTTAGTAACATCTCCAAATGTTTGTGAAAATGTGGCAATTGCTTGAACTTAGAAATGAGTTACTTGTGGAAAGTTAAGATAGAAAAAGACATCAATGATGATAGGTATTTTTAACAGTAATGGACCTGAAAAAGAGTAGTACAATCATCAAAATTGAAAACATTGGAAGAAGATAAAAATTAGAGAAAATGAGCGGGGCATGGTGGCATATGCTTGTAATCCCAGCATTTGGGAGGCTGAGACAGGAGGATTGCAGTTTGAGGACAGCCTCAGTTACTACTTAGTGAGGCCCTTTGAAAGTCAGTGAGATACTGTTTCAAAATAAAGAATAAAAAATAGGGCTGGGGGTGTAGCTTGGAGGTAGAATGCCCCTGGGTTCCATTCCCAGTACCACAAAAAAAAGAAAGAAAAAATAGAGAAAATGAGTAGCTAGTTTTTTATATATTTTGCTACTAACATGAACATCCAGATGAAGATATATAACTGGTTTGAATCTTAAAAATAAGAGCAGAGCTGAAAGGAGATATCCACTCAAGAGCCATTTATGCCCAGAGCAGTGGTGCATGCCTATAATCACAACTACCTACGAAGCAAAGGAAGGAATATCACAAGTTTGAGGCTAGCCCCAGAAACTTAGTGAGACCCTTTTAAGGTCTGCATACCAAATTCTGTGCCAGAATACACAACTATATAAAGAGCCATGAAAAGATTAGCAAATTTTTAAAAATGTATCTAAAACATATAAAGAATTCCTCTATTTCAGCAAAACTACAAAGTAAAGACATGTTCACAAAAACTTTATGGAGTATATATTCCATGTTCATGGCTTGATGAATTAATATACTTAATTTCAATGTCATCTAAGCAAAAATTCCAGTCATGAACTTCTGGGAAGATGGCAACGGAACAAAACGGGGCTTATGAGCCCCGCTAACAACCAATCTCTATTACAACAAAATCAGCGCCTTTCATAGCCAGAAAACACCATCAGCAGAGAAACAAAAAATGTAATTTTAAGGGACAGAGAAAAAGAAGGCTGGAAAAACGAGACACCAGAAACCAGACCGCAGTGCTGCAGCCTGAGCCGCGGCGTGAAGCGGCGGGCGCCATTTTACCTTGCAGCACCAGGCTCCAGAGAGGAAGGGAACTCATAATGGAGCTCAGAAACCAGAGAGGAGATACGCCAGCCTCATGCCCAAGAATGCGGCAGCAGCGCCTTACTGCTGGCGGCAGTGGCGAGTTCACCGGACGGCACCAGACCAACGCATTCAACAGAACCACCAAGCTCCAGAGAGGAGCGGCGGACAGCGAGCCGAGGTGAGCCGCTGCGGAATAGCTGGGTGGGATTCGGCAGATTTCTCGGTGCAGGGAGCATTTAAAGCTCCCAGGGGCTGGGCTCAGCACACCCTGCAGGGACTCAGAGTGGAGTTCAAAAACAGAAAAGAAATACGCCAGCCTCACGGCCGAGGGCGCAGCAGTGGCGCTATATTGCTACCGGCGGCAGCAGCAGCGAATTCACTGAGTCCACAACAGCTCCATCTGCGCACTCAACAGTGAGTCAAATTGGGGCCCCTAGAGGAGAAATCCCAGTACTGTACTCCCAGGGACTTGACCCAGTGGGGGAGTGGTGGTGGCAGAGATATTACACCATAGGAGAACACCCAACCCAGCACCCCCCATGGTCTAAAGCAGCCTCAATTGACTCCCAGGGTCTGAGACTCTGAGATACAACCCAGTAAAGGAGTAGTGGGAACTGAGATACCATAGACTCGAGATCCACAGCACCTTAAGTGAAGTCGTAGTGACCCAGGGAAGAACCCAGAGAAGGCACAAACTTCCGAAATCATGGGAAAGAGGAATAACAATGGAGCAATGAATGCCCACAACCCCACAACATCAGAACCTGATAAAACAGAAATTCAGAGATTTATAGAAGATCAAATCAGGAAAATAACTGTAGAAATAATAGAGGTGTTTCGAAAAGAATTCAGAGAGAGCCAAAGAGAGATAAAGGATGCAATTAATGAAGTAAAGGCCTCAATTCAAAGTACAAACAACCGATTAGACCACATGGAGAACAGAATCTCGCTCTTAGAAGATGATCATTCCAAAAATGAACGCATAGTTTCTAATCTAGAAAAAAAAATCTGACAGCAGGAATCTGACATTGAAGAAATATGGGCCCATTTTAAGAGAGCTAACCTAAGAATAATTGGAATAGAGGAGAGAAAAGAAGGTGAAACCAAAGGGATTAACAATCTTTTCAAGAAAATAATAGCAGAAAATTTTCCAAACATAGAGCAAGAGGTCGATACACAGGTCCAGGAAACTTATAGAACTCCCTTTAGACAGGATCAGAGAAGAGGATCCCCACGCCACATAATTGTCAAAATGACCACTGTGGAAGCCAAGCAGAGAATCTTAAAGGCAACAAAAACAAAGAGCCAAGTGACATTCAGAGGCAAGCCAATTAGAATCACTCCAGACTTCCCAAACCAAGTCATGAGAGCCAGAAGGGCTTGGAGTAACATATTCCAAACTCGGAAAGAAAACAACTTCCAGCCAAAAATTTCCTACCCAGCAAAACTTTCTATCAAATTAGATGGGGAAATAAGAAGCTTCCACGACAAACAGAAACTGAAGGAATTTATGTCTTCAAAACCAGCGCTAGAGAAAATACTCAAAGAGATTAACTACAAAGAAGAAATAGGTAACACACACCAGAACCAGAGAAACAAGATTTTCCATCCAACAGACAACTAAGATTGGTTATCTATGGAGATTCATTATTTATGTTAGTCTTTTACCTATCTCTAAAGGGTATTGTTTGCTTTTATTGTTGCTAATTTTTGGGATTTCTAGTTGGAATATTAATATACCTTCAGATATAGCATTTGGAAATATTTTATCCCATTCTATCAGTAACTTTTAACTCTGTTTACATTGTCTTTGGATATACAATATTTTTTTTATTTTTTAGGGAGTTTGTATACTCTTCTGTTGCCTGTGCCATTGAAATCATATCCAAGAAATCACTGCCAATTTCAATGTTGTGAGGTTTTATGACCCAGATTTTCTTCTAAAAGTTTATAGTCTTAAGATTTATACTTAGGTCTTTTATCTATTTTGAGTTAATATTTGTATATATGTTAGGTAAGGGTCCAATTTTATTCTTTTTCATGTAATTATTAATTTTCAACAATATTTAGTTAAAAGATTATTATTTCCTCCACCAAATGTTCGTGGAAACCTTGTCAAAAATAACTTGACAATATATGGAAGAATTTATCTCTAGGCTTTTATTTAACTCCAATGGTTTATATATCTGCCTCTGGAACAGTACTACACTGTTTCAATTATTGTAGCTTTATAGGGTTTGAAATCAGAAAATATACATCTTCTAGGTTGTTCTTCTTTGAGATTGTTTAGGGTATCTAGAGTCCATATTTCATATCAGGATAGATTTTTTATGAAAAATAAATAAATAAATGTATGATAGCTTCACCTAAAACAAAGAAAAGAAAAAAATATTCTCTGGTAAGAAAGAAAGCAAAAAGAAATATTGAACTGTTATCTTTTAGTCATCAAAAGCTTGGTATCAGACAAATGAAACTGTTTTGTGAGATTATCATCGTTAATATTGGATAAATTGCTATAAAACTAGATGTCAACCACTAAGCCAAGCATGGGAAGGAGGGATGGGGAGGGAATGGGGTGGGGATTGGGTAGGTGCTAACTGGGCGATGTGTGCATGTATGTCTACAGAAGTATTTTCTTTATACCACTATGATGTATGAATACATTACACCAATAAAAAATAAAATTAAATTAAATTTTAAAAAAAAGAAAGTTTGTTTCAAAGAGAAAAAGATCCCAGTACCAAAAAATACAAAACATAACAAAAGAACAAAGAGAAAAAAGTTTAAATATGAAGAAAGTCCAGTTTATCATTTCTTTTCTTTCATGGTTTGTATTTTTTTTTATATTTAAATTCTTTTGAGCCCGGCCTGGTGGCACACACTTGTAATCCCAGCATTTGGGAGGCTGAGATCGGAGGATTGCAGTTCGCAGACAGCCTCAGATAATTAGGCCCTTTGCAACTCAGTGAGACCCGGTTTCCAAATAAAGAATAAAAAAGAGGGCTGGGGGTGTAGCTCGGAAGTAGAATGTCCCTGGGTTCCATCCACAGTACCGCAAAAAATAAATAAATAAATAAGTAAATAAATAAATAAATAAATAAATAAATTCTTTTGGCCTAGCCCTAAGTCAGAAGAATTTTCTTCCACATATTCTTTTAGAGTTTTTAATAACATTTTTATATTAATGGTTGCAATTCATTTAACATTAATCTTTATTTGGTAAGAATAATGGCAAAGATTCCATGGCAAATGGCCATGGTATTTGCCTTGAGATATTGTTATTTTGGTGTCATGATCAATTGATCTGTATACTGTGTGTGGACCTATTTTGAAACTACAATTTGGTTACATTGATTTGTGTGTCTATGTTTAAGCAGCTATTACCCTTCTTTTGGTTACTGTACTTTTATTATAAATTACATAGTAGAAGTCTTCTTTCTTCTTTTTCAAAACTTTTGACTATTTTAGGCCCATTGCCTTTACATAGAAATTATAGGATCAGCTGAACAATACCTAAAAGTGGCCTGCTGGGATTCTGATTGGGGTTGCATTAAATCTATAGATCATTTGAATAAAATTACTATCTTTGGGATTTTAATCTATGAGCTCTCTATTAATAGAGATATGATCATTCCAAAAATGAACGCATAGTTTCTAATTTAGAAAAAAAAATCCGACAGCAGGAATCTGACATTGAAGAAATATGGGCCCATTTTAAGAGAGCTAACCTAAGAATAATTGGAATAGAGGAGAGAAAAGAAGGTGAAACCAAAGGGATTAACAATCTCTATTAATTCTCTATTAATTTCTATCTCTATTAATTTCTCTTTGCAATTGTATAATTTTAGTGTAGTTTTTAACTTGTAAAATAAAATTGTTATTAAATTTAAACTCACTGGTTTTAATGCTATTGTAAATCTTTTTGAATTTTCAGTTTCCAGTATATTGCTGCTAGTGTATAGAATCTGGTTCATTTTTTATGTGACCTTTCATCCTGTGACCTTGCTCAACCTATTAGTGAATTCTAGTTGCCTTTTTGTAATTCCTTAGTATATTTCACATGGAGGATCATGATGCTGCAAATAAAGATGATTTTACAGCTTTAAAAAAAATTCCAGTCATAATTTTTACCATTCTTTTAAATCTTTTCAAATTCTTTGTCTTCAATCACAATTACAAGTATACTCATTCTTCCTCCTTTACTGTAAGTCATTTGATATGAATTTCCTGTCTACTTCTTAAATCCCTAAAATAATGCCTCATATGATAGGAACTTAAAGAAATACATATTGAATAAAGAGGAGTAAAGAGACTATAAAGATACATTGACCATTTTCCATGATTGGACCTAGGAAGAGTTCTTAAAATAGCTGCATAAACTGGCATGTCAAGACTGACAATTTTCTCATTTCTTTTTACCATAGTTTTTGCTTTGTTCGTTCGTTTGTTTGTTTGGTTTGATTTTGTGGTACTGGGGATTAAACCCAGGGGCATTCTACCGCTGAGCTATTTCCCTAGCCCTATTTTATTTTTTAGTTTGAAAGAAGACCTCACTAAGCAATTGAATGCCTTGCTAAGTTTCTGTGGCTGACCTCACACCTACAATTCTCTTGTCTCAGCCTCCCAAGTACTGGGATTATAGGTGTGCACCAATGTGCCTCGCTTCCTATAATTTTTCATATTAGAACCAACTACATTCTAGTATAGCTGAAATTCTAGTAAAGAATTGGTGTAATTATCATATATGTCACTGAATTTTAAGAGAACTATTTCATTATTTCATATTGCTTGGTAATCAATCATATACCAATTCTTCTTGTAATAAAAGCTTTTAGAAAATTGCCATATATCATAATTTTTAAAAATCTTATATACAGGCCAGACCCCTGGAGAAACCAGGCCCAGTAAGACGCTGGATTCTGGGCGGGGGTCGCGGGCGGGGCACGCCAGATGGGGCCCGGGTCGCGGGACTCTGGGCCCCGGGCCGAACTGCGCGTAGCACGCCAGACCCCTGGAGAAACCGGACCCAGTAAGACGCTGGGTTCTGGGCGGGGGTCGCGGGCTGGGCACGCCAGATGGGGCCCGGGTCGCGGGATCTGGGCCCCAGGCCGAACTGCGAGTAGCACGCCAGACCCCTGGAGAAACCAGGCCCAGTAAGACGCTGGGTTCTGGGCAGGGGTCGCGCGCGGCGCACAAAAGCCGGGGCCCGGGTCGTGGGACCCTGGGCCCAGGGCCGAACTGCGCGTAGCACGCCACACCCCTGGAGAAACCGGGCCCAGAACAGAAAAAGATAAAGAAAAATATCGGAGAGGTGGTAAGAAAGCCGTTATGGATGCCAGGACACTGGAGATGCAGACAAAACTTATCTAAATGCACTGGAACTTATGGAAAAATTCGCCGTGAAAGAGGACTGCTATTTCTCTATATTGTTAAGAATCTCAGACATCACATATAAAGAGAGAGTTTAGCGGAGACCAAGGAGAAACGCGGTGTTGAAAGAGTTCTCCGCGATGGTGGTGGAGACTCGTATTCAGGAGAAGCAGAAACCGGATCTTACCAACTTTATTTTTTTGGAGAAATTACACCAAATGTCGAATGCTACCATCACACATGCTTAGGAACACTGGACAACATTCAGAGTGGAAAAAGAGCCTGGGAAGGATTTGAAACGGTGGAGGCAGTGGCAATGCCAGTGGCCAATATTCGGGGGAGGCAGAGATCTGATTCATTACAACTGGAACCTTTGAAATAATAACCACAGAGACAGTGATCAGAACCTGCTGAGGGGTTAGGCAGGCGCCGGGGCCAGTGGCCGACATCGGAGCTTGCTGTGAGGCAAGGCCACTACTGAGGCCTCCATGGCCGGGATTGGAACCTGCAGAGGGGTTAGACCGATGCTGGGGCCAGCGAGGCCGGCATTGGAGCCTGCCATGATGCAAGGCTTGTGTTAGGGCCTCCGAGGTCGGGTCCGGAACTTGCTGAGGGGTTAGGCCGGTGCTGGGGTCAGCGAGGCCGGCATCGGAGCCTGCCGTGAGGCAAGGCCAGTGTTGGGCCCCCGAGGACGGGACTGGAGCCTGCTGAGGGGTTAGGCCGGTGCTGGGGCCAGCGAGGCTGGCATCAGAGCCTGCCATGAGGCAAGGCCAGTACTTGGGCCTCCGAGGCCAGGATAAGAGCCTGCCGAGGGGTTAGGCCGGTGCTGGGGCCGGTGAGGCCGGCATCGGAGCCTGCCTTGAGTCATGACCAGTGCTGGGGCCTCGGAGGCCAGGATCGGAGCCTGCCGAGGGCTTAGGCTGGTGCTGGGGCCAGCGAGGCCGGCATCGGAGCCTGCCTTGAGGCAAGGCCGGTACTGGGGCCTCGAGGCCAGGATAAGAGCCTGCCTAGGGGTTAGGCCGGTGCTGGGGCCAGCGAGGCCGGCATCGGAGCCTGCCGTGAGGAAAGGCCGGTACTGGGGCCTCCGAGGCCAGGATAAGAGCCTGCCGAGGGGTTAGGCCGGTGCTGGGGCCAGCGAGGCCGGCATCGGAGCCTGCCTTGAGGCATGACCAGTGCTGGGGCCTCTGAGGCCGGGATCGGAGCCTGCCGGGGGGTTAGGCCGGTGCTGGGGCCAGTGAGGCCGGCATCGGAGCCTGCCTTGATGCATGACCAGTGCTGGGGCCTCCAAATCCGGGATCGGAGCCTGCCAAGGGGTTAGGCCGGTGCTGGGGCCAGCGAAGCCGGCAACGGAGCCTGCCTTGAGGCAAGGCCGGTACTGGGGCCTCTGAGGCCGGGATCGGAGCCTGCCGAGGGGTTAGGCCGCTGCTGGTGCCAGTGAGGCCAGCATCGGAGCCTGCCGTGAGGCAAGGCCGGTACTGGGGCCTCCGAGGCCAGGATAAGAGCCTGCCGAGGGGTTAGGCCGGTGCTGGGGCCAGCGAGGCCGGCATCGGAGCCTGCCTTGAGGCAAGGCCGGTACTGGGGCCTCGAGGCCAGGACAAGAGCCTGCCGAGGGGTTACGCCGGTGCTGGGGCCAGCGAGGCCGGCATCGGAGCCTGCCGTGAGGCAAGGCCGGTACTGGGGCCTCCGAGGCCAGGATAAGAGCCTGCCGAGGGGTTAGGCCGGTGCTGGGGCCAGCGAGGCCGGCATCGGAGCCTGCCTTGAGGCATGACCAGTGCTGGGGCCTCCGAGGCCGGGATCGGAGCCTGCCGGGGGTTTAGGCCGGTGCTGGGGCCAGTGAGGCCGGCATCGGAGCCTGCCTTGAGGCAAGGCAGGTACTGGGGCCTCTGAGGCCAGGATAAGAGCCTGTCGAGGGGTTAGGCCGGTGCTGCGGCCAGTGAGGCCAGCATCGGAGCCTGCCGTGAGGCATTAACAGTGTTGGGGCCTCCGAGGCCGGGATCGGAGCCTGCCGAGGGGTTAGGCTGGTGCTGGGGCCAGTGAGGCCGGCATCGGAGCCTGCCTTGAGGCAAGGCCGGTACTGGGGCCTCCAAATCCGTGATCGGAGCCTGCCAAGGGGTTAGGCCGGTGCTGGGGCCAGTGAGGCCGGCATCGGAGCCTGCCTTGAGGCATGACCAGTGCTGGGGCCTCCGAGGCCGGGATTGGAATCCTGCCACGGGGTTAGACCGGTGCAGGGGCCAATGGCCAGCATCGGAGCCTGGCGTGAGGCAAGTTCACTCCTGCGGCCTACAAGGTCGGGACCAAAGCCAGCTTAGGGGTTAGACCGGTTCAGGGGCCAGCGAGACCAGAACTGGGGCCTCCCATGAGGCAAGGCTGCTGCTTGAGCCAGCGAGGTCTGGATCAGTCCACTGAGTAGCCAGGCCACTACTGGGACCATCAAGAGTGGGATTGGTACTTGCAACGCAGCATGCACAGAGAAATATTGCAGAAAATATAAATCAGACGCTTCTCTTAATCAGCAATAACTAGGAGGTAAAGGGCAACAGGAAGAGGTTGAGCTATAGAAAGGGCCCTATAGTGAAGCAACTAATGTGACCAATCAGAGGGTATGTAATACTGGAGGACGGAGCCTCTTTAAAACGCAGGAGGTACATAAACAAATGTATCAAAGTAAATCACCAAAGAAGTGTGGGATGGAGGGAGGGGGAGAGGAGGGGATGGGGGCTGGAGGAGGGCTAATTGGATGATGTGTGCTTGTATATCCTCTCAAGTCTTGTACTCCAATGTGATTGATATATGACTACAATGCACCAATTTTAAAAAAATAAATTAATTTTAAAAAATAAAAAAAAAATCTTATATACATATATATTTCTGCTCCTTACCCTTTCCATAAAAGAATCCTGCACACCTCTATTTTGCTTCTCAATTTCATGCCAATTTAGAAGCATGCATGTCTTTTTAAATATCATATGAATCAGGCAATGCATCTGGCAGGTTACTAGCTTTTATAATGCCCAAATAGTTCCTCAATAGAAATAGAATCAGGAAATTCACCGTAATTATTCAATGGTATGAAAATTATATCTACTCTAAGAATGTCTGAAATTCTCAGAAGATGTATGAGCCCAGAGACTCATAAAATATTAGCATTCAAAATTGACCTCAGTAATTAGATGAGGACAGAGTGAGGTTAAGTGACTTGACTTCCTTACCATCACAAAGAAGTTGGAGAAGAAAATATAGAAGACTCAGTTAGTCAATTAATCAGCTATTAACTGTCTGTTTCTACCTGTTTGTTCTTATCATTGTGCCATTATTCATGGTAGGGTAAATTTGAACAATCATACAGATGAGCTGGACTGGCATAGGACTGAGGTCAGTAATATATTCCTTCCTTTTACAAATTTTTCTCCAGTGGAATATCAGTTCCTCACTTTTTAAATGTGTTATCTTGTAAGAATTAGTCAACTTCTGAAGCTTGTAACACAACAAACACATGGGAGATACCATCTATTCATAAAGCTGTTGGAAAAGTTAAAGACAAATGTAATCCTGTCTAATGACCAAGCCATTGCTGATGAAAAGGAATTTTTCTTCATTGTTCTCTTGAAGACAATATAGTTTCCTAATAGCCAAACATTCTATTCTATAAAAAAAAGGAAAAATAACTCTGAACCTAACATTTTCCTTGACCATTTTTCAAAAACCTTCCTACATTATTTAATACATATAAACATTTTAATATAAAATAAATGATATATGATACAAATAATACAGTGTATAAGCATAGATATGTCTATAAAAGGAAATTATACTTAACTATATAAATACCGGATAAGTCATTTATGTAAATACTTACTTTGGGATTATATATCATTCTGAAAAATAACTGTATCACCTAAAATTTGACATGTTAATTTTACTACAAATGCATTATACTCAAAGGAAGGGTATTGTAGAAAGATCACTAGAGCAGTAGTCAGGAAATGTTGTCCCCGACTCTGGCTCTGCTGTCTTACATCTTAGGGTATGCCACATAATCTCCACAGTTCTCCTTTTCCTAACCTGCACTCTTAGAAGATGGAGCCAGTTGACTTTTGAGGTCCTTTGGCCACAGAAGTAAAAAAAGTCTATTTCTTGATTCTTGTGCAGGTGCTCAGTCTTCCTGATTTTTTCTCCATCTTCATATTTTCTTACCCCTCCTCCCAAATACCAAGAGCCTTACCAGATCTCACACATTTGTTCTGGACTCCAATTTCTTTTACTCATACAAGAAAACTGCTACCACTATTTTTAAAAATTAAACCCTTGCACATGTGCAGTGGATTCCAATTTATTTTACCTACTCAAGGAAATTGTTATAGCAATTTTCCCAAAGCTGCCTAAGTGTTTCCTGCTCTCTGAATATTTCTCATCTACATTTAAAAGGATACTATAATTCCTCTCCCATCCTGCACTGTTGACATACATAATTTCCCAGTTCCTGAAAATATTTGCCATGTATTATAGCCCTTTAATAATAAATTTCTTCTATTTCCCTGCTTCCTCCATGCTAAGACTTGACCCTGAACGATGAGAAAATGTGTAGGCAGATATGAAGGGGGCAAGTATCATCTTGAAAGACAGCAAGTGAAGCAGCTTTCAGGCAATAGGAGATGCCAGAGAAAGAAGGCTATTTCTGCCAACCTCCCAGGTTCCCAGAAACCTGGTTGCAGCAATAATAGCAATGCTATAAGCAGCTGGAATTATCACCATCACAATCAGCATCAGCAGTGAGTTCTTTATTTTCCCTAACCAGAGAATGATCAAATTTCAGGTTTTTGTTTTAGTTCTCTATTTCCTATGGCCATCTCTGTCACCAACTGCTTCAAATTGGACTTCCAAGTCAAGAATTTCATTGCAAGTAATTTCCTTCAGAGAAACACTAGGAAACATGTTAAGGGATTAAAGGATTGTGAAAGGGAATAACAGAAATGTCAATAAAAAGAATATTAAAGAATAAGGTACCATAGTGGCAACTCATATTCTCTAAGAAATCAGGGTCTCCTTGGAATTGTCTTGCCAAAAGACAAGGAAGTTCAGAATTTTACCCACAAACTCCTGACCCTCATTGTTCTTTTGGGGTGCTACAAGAAGAGTTAAATCTCTTCTCTAGGCTGGGCGTGGTAGAGCATGCTTGTAATCCCTGCACTTGGGAGGCTGAGGCAGGAGGATCACACAGATTCGAAGCCAGCCTCAGCTACTTAATGAGGCTCTCAGGAACTTTGTGAGACCCTGTTTCCAAATAAAGTATAAAATAGGTCTGAAAGTATAGCCTGGAGGTAGAAAGCCTTTGGGTTCCACCCCAGTACCACCAAAAAAAAAAAAAAAAAAAATCTCTTCTCTAATCAGGCATACTATATATTCACAGACCAATAATACTCCTTCAGCCAGTTAAGCAGGAATAATGGGTTTTTATAGTCCATATCAGGCAGGTTCAGGTCAACCAAAGAAATATAGGTGGGACATTACAGCCTCTGCTACACTATATACTGAAAATACACCTTTCCTTCCTTAAATAGAAGGTGCCAGTTATATTTTTAATAAAATATATTCACAAATTATCCTTTTTATGTGTCTATCCATACCCTACCTAAAATTTTTGCTTTGTTCTACCAGTACTATGCATTTCATAGAATGGTAAAGACAGTGATGTGCAAACACTAAAAGCACATTATTCATATTTATTTTATTTTATTGTGGTGTTGGGGATTGAGCCCAGAAACATTCTACCCTTTAGCTACACCCCCAGCCTTATTTTTTTTTTAATTTGGAAATAGGGTTTTGATAAGTTGTTGAGAAAGTTGCTGAGGCTAGCTTGTGTTTTATTTTAAATAATGAAGGTAAGCTGGGCATAGTGGCACATGCTTGTAATCCCCGGACTTGGGAGGCGGGGACAGGAAGATCACGCAGGTTGGAAGCCAGCCGCGCTGGCTTAAGAGACCCTGTTTCCAAATAAAAATATAAAATAGGTCTGGGAGTATAGCCCTAAGGTAGAAGGGCTTCCAGGAACGCCAGTACCACCAAATAAATAAAAACATAAATAAATAAATAAATAAATAAATAAATAAATAAATAAATACATAATCAAGTAAGTACTTAGCAAAGCTAGAGTTGAAGAGAAATAGGTATCTTCAAAAATAGCTAGTAGGGGAACAGAGGAAGATGGCAACAGAGTAAAACAGCTTCTATGAATACTGCTGACACTATCTCCATAGCGTCAAAAATAACACCTTATAGAGACAGAAAATACTATCAATAGAGAAATAAAAGCTATAAATACAAGAGACAGAAAAAAAGAAGACTACAACAACCAATGAAACAGAAAAGAAAATGACCTGTTGTGGTGGCAGTGGCCACTATGCCAACACCATCTTGACTCACAGAATCAGCTTCTTTCAGCAAAGGAGCTGAAGTAAACAGTTGCAGTACAGTCGGATGTAATCCAGCAGTTCTTTCAGGGAGAAGATGAGCTAAAATTTTCAGCAGCCAAGCCCATCACGGGCTCCAGGGATTCAGAGTGGAGCTCAAAACCAGACAGATATATGCCAGCCTCATGGGAAAGGGTGTGGCAGTGATGCCATATTGCCAGCAGAGGTGGCGAGTTCACCACACCCAGGAAAACTCCAGCCCTACGTCACTATAATCATAAGTGAAATTGTGGCCCCTAGAGGAGAAACCTCAGTGTTGTACCCTCAGGGACTCAACCAGCTTTGATAAACTCCCTGAGTCTGAGAACTATTGGTTCAACACAGTGCAGGAGTAAGGGTGGCAGAAATTACTATATCCTAGTTGCAGTTCCCTGAAGGAAAGGCCCCAGCACGGCGCTCTCAGAGTCTGGCACAGCTACAACTAACTCCCTGGGTCTGAGACTTTGCAATACAACTCAGGGAAGGAGTGGTTGCAGCAGAGATTACCACACCCCCCAGATATACAGAGCACAATAAGTGAAGTACTGGTGAACCAGAGAAGAACCCAGAAAAGGTGGGAGTGGGATCTGCTGTTGATCATATCAGAAGCTCAGACAGACTCAGGCTCAGATCAGTGGAATATATGGGGGGAGTCTTACACTTAACTCTAAACCCAATGAATCAGATTGCCGGGAGCTCCACAGACACCCCAATTATGGTGAACAGGAAGGAGTCAGACTATCCCAACCCTAGCTGTGTAGAACTGAGAATCTTGCATTGAGTTTGGTCTCAGAGGCATATGCTACCAACTGAGGCAGGGAGAGAACTAGACTCCAAATCTGTGGAAAATTTGGAGGGTGACATTCACTCAATATTAAATTCAACCCCATTGATATCGACCATCTGCATAGACTGAGAAGACTCAGAGAACCAGATTCACAGAGGGAAAGGTACTGGTAGCACTCAGTATCTACACAGAGAGAGACTGCTAAAATTACTTGTAGAGTCGCATCAATATGTTGTTGGGATTGTTTGGGGTTTTTTCGTTCCTTTTTTGTGTGTGTATACCTGATTGCTGTTTTGTTTTTTGTTTTTTTCTTTTTTTAGAGGGGGTTAGTGGGGCTTTTTGTGTCTTTTTTTGTTTTGTTTTGGTTTGGTTTTATGATATTTGTTTTGCTTTGTTTTTATTGTCTTTTAATCCTCATACCAAATACTCTCCCAAGCTTCTTCCCTTGTACAAATATCTCCTCTATCCCTCTTCTATCTTTTCTCTTCTTTTTTTTTAATCACTCCCGAGTCCTATATTAAATCCAATTCATATCACTATACCAGAAACTCTACATTGGTTAGTAGAATTCTACTACATTGGTACTATCTCTAACCTCTAGTATATAGCACCTTAACAAACACATATACTATTCAATCCTATGAGACCTTACCCTATTCTTTCATTTACTCCTTCACTTCCCTCCTTACTCAACCTTCACTGTTGAAAACAACTTGCCCTTGAATATGCCAGCTGACACCTAGAGACCAAAAGAAACCTACCAAAAGCAACAGGTACAAACTTCTGAAATCATGGGAAAGAGGAACAACATCGGAGCAAAGAGCTCTCACAACCCCACAATAACAGAACCTGATAATACAGAAATGCAGAGATTTCCAGAAGATCAAATCAGAAATGTAACTATAGAAATAATTCAATATTTTAGAAAAGAACTTAGAGAGAGTCTGAAAGAAATAAAGGATACAATCATTGAAGTAAAGGCATCAATTCAAACTATAAACAATTTATTAGACCACATGGAAAATAGAATTTCACTCCTAGAAGAGGATCACTCCAAAAATGAATGCATAGTTTATAACATAAAAGAAACAATTCTTCAACAGGAATTGGATATTGAAGAAATACAGGACTATCTTAAGAGAGCTAACCTAAGAATTATCAGTATAGAGGAGGGAAAAGAAGGTGAAACCAAAGGGATCAACAATCTCTTCAAAGAAGTAATAGCAGAAAATTTTCTAAACATAGAGCAAGAGGTCAATTCACAGGTTCAGAAAACTTACAGAATTCCCTTTAGACAAGATCGAGAAAAGGTTCCCCACATCACATAATATTCAAATAACCAATGTAGAAGCCAAGGAGAGAATCTTAAAGGCAACAAAAACAAAAGGCCAAGTGACATTCAGAGGAAAACCAATTAGACTCATTCCAGACTTCCCAAACCAAGTCATAAAAGCCAGAAGGGCCTAAAGTAACATATTCCAAAGTCTGAAAGAAAACAACTTTCAGCCAAAATACCCAGAAAAACTATCTTTCAAATTATATGGGTAAATAAGAAGCTTCCATGACAAAGAGAAGCTGAAGGAATTTATGTCTTGAAAACCAGCACTAGAGAAAATACTCAAAGAGATTAACTATAAAGAAGAAATAAGTAATACACACCAGAACCAGAGAAACAAGAACTTCCATCCATCAGACAACTAAGCAAAAAAGAACAAACAGTATTTCAAACTGAAATAAAATCTTAACATATTAGGAATTAAAAATCATCTCTCAATAACCACACTGAATGTAAATAGCCTCAATTCCCAAATAAAAAGACATAAATTGGGAAAATGGATTAAAAAACAAAACCCATCTATTTGCTGCTTGCAAGAAACACACCTTACAATAAAGATAGAAACAAACTTAAGGTAAAGGGCTGGAGCAAGGTAATCCATGTGAATGGAACTTGAAGACAAGCAGAAGTAGCAACTATGATACAGACAAGTTAGACTTCAAGCCAAATCTTATTAGAAGAGAAAAAGAAGGTCATTTTTTTATTGATACAAGAAACAATTCAACAAGAGGAAATAACAATAACCAACATTTATGCCCCAAACATAGGTGCAACTACCTTCATAAAACAAACTCTATATGACATTAAAACACACATAAATCCCAATACAATAATACTGGGAGACTTCAAAACCCCTCTCATATCATTAGATTGATCTTCTAGACAAAAGGACAGTAAAGATGCCTCAGAACTAAAGAACACCATTAATCAAATGGACATGTTTAACACATATAGAATAATTCACCCAACTACAGCAGAGTTCACATTTTTCTCAGCTGTTCAAGGAACCTTCTCCAAAATTGATCACATCCTGTGCCAGAAAGTGAACACTAGCAAATTAAAAAAATTTGATATACTTCCTTGTGCCATTTTAGACCATAATGGAATGAAATTAGAAATCAACTATAAAAAGACCCAAAGAAACCACATGAACATGTGAAGGCTGAAAAACCACACTTCTGAATGAAGAGTGGGTCATAGAAGATGTAAGAAATGAAATAAAGAAATTTCTAGAAACAAATGAAATAAAGATACAACATATCAAAACCTCTGGGACACTTTGAAGGCAGTATTAAGAGGAAATTTTATAGCACTGAATACTAACAAAAGAAAAAAAGAAAATTATCAAATAAATAACCTAATGTCATAACACAAAGCCCTTGAAAAAAGGAACAATGTAACTTTAAAGCCAGTAGAAGACAGGAAATTATTAAAATCACAGAAGAAATTAATGAAGTAGAGAATAAAAATCAATACAGAAAATCAACAAAACCAAAATCTGGTTTCTTGAAAAAATTAACAAGATAGACAAACCACTAGCCAAATAACTAAAAAAATGAGAGAATAAACCCAAATTATAAAGATAAGAGAGAAAAAGGAGATATTACTACTGACACTGTAGAAATTCAGAGGATTATCAGAAAATACTTTGAAAAACTATACTCCAACAAAATGGAAAATCTGGAGGAAATTGACAACTTTCTAGATAAATAAAACCTTCCTAAACTGAGTCAAGAAGATATAAAACACTTAAACCAACCAATAACAATCAAAGAGATTGAAACAGCAATAAAGAGTCTACCATCAAAGAAAATCCCAGGACCAGATGGTTTCCCAAGTGAATTCTATAAAACCATTATAGAAGAGCTAATGCCAATACTCCTTGATCTATTTCGCAAAATAGAAAAAAATGGAACTCTCCCAAATACATTCTATAAAGCCAACATCACATTAATACCAAAATCAAATAAAGACAGTTCAGTGAAGGAGAACTACTATACCTAGAAGACCCAAAAACTCAACCAAAAGACTTATAGAAATGATCAACAAATTCAGCAAAGTGTCTGGATACAAAATCAATCTTAAAAAATCAGAAGCTTTTCTGAACACCAACCATAAATCCACTGAAAATGAAATTCAGAAAACACTTCCACTCAGGATCTCTCACAAAAAAAATAAAATACTTAGGAATAAACTTAACCAAGGAGATAAAAGATCTCTACAAAGAAAATTATAAAACATTACAAAAAGGAATTAAAGAAGATATTGGATGATGGAAAGATCTGCCATGCTCGTGGATAGGCAGAATAAATATCATTAAAATAGCCATCCTTCCAAAAATGATCTACAGATTCTATGCAATGTCCATTAAATTACTAAGATCATTACTCACAGACATAGAAAAATCAGTCCTTAAATTTATTTGGAACAACAAAAAGCCCAGAATAGTCAAAGTAGTTCTCAGCAACAAAAACCATGCAGGAAGAATTATAATACCTGATTTTAACTATACTATTAGACATAGTAATAAAAACAGCATGGTACTGGCACAAAAACAGATACATAGAACAATGGAGCAGAATAGAAGACCCAGAAACAAGTCCACACACAGCCAATTGATTTTTGACAAAGATGCCAAAAACATACACTGGAAAAAATATAGCCTGTTCAACAAATGGTGTTGGCAAAACTGGTTAGCCATATGGAGAAAACTGGAAATTAATCCCACTTTCTCACACTGCACAAGAGTCAATTCAAGATGGATCAAAGACTTGGAAATTAGACCAGAGATCTTGAAGCTCCTTGAAAAGGGCATTGGTCCAACACTGCAACACATAGGCACAAATAAACTTTCTCAACAAGACCCCAAAGGCACAACAAACTAAAAGGTGAATCAATACGTGGGATTGCATGCAATTGAAGAGCTTCTGTACAGCAAAGGAAACTGTCACGAACCTCAATCGAGAGCCAACCAAATGGGAGAAGATTTTGGCCACCTACTCCTCCGATAGAGGACTAATATCTAGAATATACAAAGAACTCAAGAAACTCAACACTAAAAAAACAAATCATCCAATAACAAAATGGGCAAGTGAACTAAATAGACACTTCACAAAAGAAGAAATTCAGATGGCCAATAAATCCATGAAAAAATGCTCAACATCATTGGCAATCAGAGAGATGCAAATTAAAACTACCCTGAGATTTCACCTTACCCCAACTAGAATGGCAATAATTCAAAACACAAACAACAACTGATGCTGGCGAGAATGTGGAGAAGTGGGAACGCTAAAACATTGTTGGTGAGATTGAAAATTAGTGCAACCACTTTGGAAAACAGTATGGAGGATCCTCAAAATAATGGGAACAAATCTAATATTCGATCTAGCAATACCAGTTCTGGGTATCTACCCAAAAAAAGTAAACCAAACTACCAAACTAATGCATGTGTATCTATGTTCATAGCTGTACAATTCATCATAGCCAAACTATGGAAACAGCCAGGATGTCCATGAACAGATGAATGGATTACAAAACTGTGGGATATGTACACAATGGCATTTAGTCAGCCATGAAAAACAACACACAATTGCAGCATTTAGAGGGAAATGGATGAATCTTGAGGACATTATGCCAAGTGAGATTAGTCATTCACAAAAAATAAGGACTCAGATGCTTTCCCTAATATGTGAAAGCTAAGGTGAAAGGGGTCATAAGAGGAGCTCCAGGTGAAAAAGGAGATCCTTTAGAGGAGCAAATAAGGCAACCTAACTGTGGGGATGGGAGGGGGGAGAGGGAAACTCTTTAAAGTGCACGATGTACTCATTCATATCACAGTCAACCACTAAGTCGAGCATGAGAGGGAGTGATGGGGAGGGAGTGGGATGGGGACTCGGTGGGGGCTGTCTGAGTGATGTGTGCATTTATGTCTACAGAAGTTTTTTTGCTTCATCATGATGTATAAATACAATGCACCAATAAAAATTTTAAAAATAGCTAGTAGGAATCGTAGATACTGAATTTTAAACTGATGCAAAAATTTGAGAACTTCTACCTTATATGGCACTACTGGAATTCCTTCTTAAAAGATTTGAGTGCAATTAATGGGCCTATGGGTAACAATTCTCAGAATAGCATCTATTTTAGATGTTCAAAGTTTCTATATGGAAATTTGTGAAGTCATATTAGCATGAACTGAGAAGTTTAAGTATATATATCTATCAGACTTTTAGTAACAGCCTTCGGGAAAAGCCAAAAGGCTTTTTCTTAGCAGAAAAACTTTCCAGCAAAAGTTGAACTGAAAGAAAAATTGCATAATTCTTATCCAAATACTAAAACCCAAGTGCTTCCGACTCTGTTTCTAGGAAGTGCTGAATGATTAGTAATTGAGGCAGTGACAGAAGCAGGATGGATTTATAATTGGCCATGTGATCTTATTAATCATTCATATGAATCTCACTATATGGTACAACTTGGTTGCCATGCCACAAACACAACATATTCTTTCCACTTGAGAGTTTAATTTAATGCCACCTTCAACAGGAGACCACATCTTCCAACTTTGTATGTAGATTTCTCCCAACAACTTATAACTAAAAGATGCCACTTTCTCCCTAATTGTTCAGGTTAAAAATAACCTTAAATTTAAGCAGAAAAAAATGTGGATTTGGCATGAGTTTTGGACATTTTAGCAAGAGTGGTGATAAAATATATATCCTAGAAGATTTTCAAGAAAAGTGAAAGCAAATGTTTACTTCTGAAGGATTTAACTCAGGCCCTTCTTCATTCAACAATCATTTGTAAGAGTGGCTACTTCATATGGGACAGGCACTTTGTTCAAATGCAAAAGGGATACAGTAGTGAATTAGACAAGTAAACTCCAATGAATCCCACAATGGCAAAAATTTAAAATACTTTTCTTCAGAGAAAAAGCTTTGATTTATGAAGTTAACCAATTCCTGTAGTTTAAATATGCCCACTATGGCCAATTTCATACTATCGATATAACAACACAGAAGGGCTGGGAAAGGCTGTACATGATTGGATTTTATGGGACAGTAGAAACCAGATCCAACAGGCACAACAGGCCTCTCTAGAATAAAAAAAAAGCATGATGGAACTATTTAGAAATATGAGTTTTGAGAAATGTTCTATCCCTTTATTTTATACTATATCTTAGAGGTTTTCCAGATATGTTAGACCAATAAGGAACCTAAGTCAAAATCTATTTAGAATTATTTATCCAGCATTTCTCAAGGAGATCTGGTTTATAGCACTATCTTGCTTCCGTAGGTAATCTTTAAACTGGATAATCAAACCTGGAAAGTTGGAAAATTGGCACATATATAAAGGCCCTTAACATAAAGATCTCAAAATTATCATGGATGGCAGAGGCAGCTGCACTCTGCACACAGCCCGAATGGTCACATTATTAAAAAAGTAGATCTGCTCCACCCATGTGCTCAGGGTATTGCTTGGTGCTAGTTATCAATAATTGTTTTAGTCATCATTTTCATGTTTAAGATATTTAGGAAATGGTCAGAGTTTCTGAATAACATAAATCCTGAATTCTTTCTTGTTCATCCATTTAAGCCTGAGCAACAGAAAGAAAACACTAAAAGTCAAACCCAAGTCTGCTATTTTATGTGATAACAACTTGAGAAAATCATAACAACAATTGAGAAAGGCTTTAGAATTACTGATTAAATATTATAGTTGGATCAATAACCTAGCTTTTTTTCCTGACCAGCACAGTTAACTAAGAAATTGTGATAAATTGCATACACCTTTATAATAAACAAAATTATGAACTTATTTGAACACTGATCTCTTATATAAAGAAACTGAGATTCAAAGCAGAGAACTAAATTAGAAAATATCTAGAAATGATTTCACAATGTGGGTATAGAATGTAAATAATTCTGGAAAAAAAATAAGTAATGTTTTCCAGCAAAGAGTGAAGTTTTCTCTCTGAGATTTTAGGAAAATTTAAAGTGGTAAAAATTTTTGAAAAATTATATAGAGAAATCCATGTGTGTATGTTTATGTGTTGTATTTAATATATATGCATAATCCACACATATATATAATGAGAGGGAGTTTTGCTTTAGAAGTCAACAATATTTAGAAAATAGTAAATGGAAAATTCCTGAAACAAACAGCTCATAAGTTTTAAATTCCACACTGTTCTGGGTGACAAGATGAGATCTCTCATATTGCTCTGTCCCTCCAGAAATGTGAACCATCCTTTGTTCCCTATATCCATGCAGTATATGCTACCTATTAGGCACTTAGTAGCAGTCTTGGCTTACAGATTAACTGTCACAATACTACATGGCTTGTGTTCAAGTAAGTCATATTTAGCTTACTAATGCTTTCATAGCACAAGAGTACTGATGCTGATGGTTTGGATATGCCAAAAAAAAGCCTTAAAGTGCTTCTTTGGGAAAGATGAAATTACAATATATTAGTCAGATTGTCATTTCTGTGACCCCCATACCTGACAAAAACAACTGAGAGGAGGAAATATTTCTTTTGCTCATGGCTTCCAAGGTCTCAGTCATGGCTGGCCAGCTCCTTAGCTTTAGCCCTAAGGTGAGGCAGAACACCATGGTACACAGGCATGGCAGAGAGCTGCCCCTCAGGTCCTGGCAGCTAAAGAGCAGAGTGGAAGAAAAGGGATGGAGAAGGGAAAACCCCAAGCCCACCTCCTACAGTGCCCACCGCCTCCCAGCAGTCAAGGCTGCTATCAGTGGATGAATCCACCAATCAAGTCAGAGCCTTCCTTATCCAATCATTTCCTGAAGCCCCAGCCCTGAGCATGCCTACACTGGGACCAAGCCTTCAACACAGGAGCCTTTGAGGGACATCCTGATCCAAATCATCACTTACAGAGACAGATAAATGGTAGATGATAGGTGATAAATAGATAGATAGATAGATAGATAGATAGATAGAAAGAATAGATGATAGATGAAAAATTAGATGGATTTCACACAAATTTTATAACTGCATATTATTATATTTCTATTTGATCTTATTCTATTTTATTATTTGCCACTATTAATCTTTTACTGTACCTAATTTATAGACTAGATTTTATCATAGGTATGTATGCATAGAAAAAAATTGCATATTTAGCTTTTTGTAGTCTGTGATTTTAGGCATCGCACTGGGAGTCTTGGAACATATTTATATGTAAAATATCTCACTATCTGACTTTTCCTAAGAAATCAAGATTTTTAAAGGTACATTATTCATAATCCAGGTGTGGTGGATCCAGGTGTGGTGGCTCATGCTTATAATCCCAGTTTGTGGAGGGTGAGACAGGAGGATTGCAGTTTTGAGGGCTGTCTCATCAACCTAACAAGACCCTGTTATTTGTTTGTTTGTTTGTTTTTTATGGTACTGGGGGTGGACCCCAGAGGCTTTCTACCTCTGGGCTATACTCCCAGACCTATTTTTTAACATTTTATTTGGAAACAGGGTCTCACTAATTTGCTGAAAGCCTCACTAAGTATCTGAGGCTGGCTTCGAACCTTCGAGATCCTCCCAAGCACGAGCATGGGGATTACAAGCATGCACCACAACACCCGGCTCAAATAAAATTTTTAAAAATAGGTTGGGGGTGTAGCCCAGAGATAGAATGTCCCTTGGTTCAATCCCCAGTGCCACAAAAGAGTACATCATTTATTAAATATCTAAATATGCTTACATATTTGGTCTCTTTAGAAAACCATCATAAATATTCTTTATAGAAATTATAATATTAAGCCTTACATTCCAGAAAGTGAGGTTTTGAGAATAACCTGAGTAAATGCTAAAATTTGATGCTAAATCAAAAAATATTTTAATTAAATTCAGTAAAGTTTTACTAAGAACATGCTAAAAAAGAAGCTGAATGCTTGACAAATGAGAAATAATTCATGTCAAAAGTTCACATCTGTCATAGACTGAAGAGTTTTTAAATATTCTGAAGATAACTCACCAAAAGGAACACAGACCATGGAATGAAGATTTGCCATGCAACATAAAAGATCAAGTTAATAATCTAAAAATAATTTTGGTACATTAGATAAAATCTACACAACTTCAGCTTAATCAACAATGAAGTATTTAAGTTGTACTTTTAATTTATTGACTCCACTCACAACATTTTTCCTGACTAAATCAGTGGCCTAAATAGAACCTACCAAATGTCATACTGTGGACCTGACTCTCCTTAGTGATGATGGTTATTTTGCTAAAATACCTTTTTAAAATCAGAGTTTAGAAAAAATACAATCAATGCTAAAATCTTTTGAAGCTATTGATTGTATTTTTCCAAAACTCTGTTTTTAAAAAGGTATTTTTGTGTGTGAAATATACAGCTTTGGATAAAATATTGCTCCTACGCTTTCTATTTGTTTTTGTCTTATAAAAGTTTATTATCTATGGTCTCTGGTTGTTAGAATAAAATGTCTTCATAAGGTTGCCAATAGTAGTAGCAAGAACAGCTGGTGCATCTAATTTGCATCTTAATGAACATTTAAAACAACATCCTTCATGTCCCAGGATGCTCTTAATGTATTCTCTATGCACATATGCAGTAGTAGCTGCATATGTATCTGTAGTCAGTAGGACAATCTGAAAGCCACATCCGGTAATGGATTGATCACTCCATGAAGGGCTGCTGATGCATTCACCACTTTTGGCAAAACAGTCATCCCAAATCTAATCTCTGATCTCCATGCAAGTCCATCTCTATCCCAATAAATCAAGCTGTGCAATGATTCTTTCCAGCAATCTTAGACCTGGCCTCAGTAAATATGTTGAACAAAAGACTTCTCAATAATCCCTTATCCTAGTCAAGGGATGAAACATGTAGGTAATAATATTGCTCTGTAACTTTATTTGTTGAGTCCAAGGAATTTTATGAAACTCTGTTCTAGCTTCATCAGAATTGTTCATTGAAAAGAGTGAAACCAATGACTTGTACCTAATCTTAAAAAAGATTAAAAAAAACTTTCTACCATTGGTGCTGGTTATATACCTAGAATATTACTATCTGAGCAGCAAGGCATTAAAAAAATCATCTCAAACTATTTTGTTCTTTTTGGTTCTGAGATGTACTATAAATATCAGTAGATGTATCTGAGAGAAAACTTAGATTTACATGACTCTTACATAGGTGGGACAATTAAAGACCATTCTAGCCACTTTTGACCTCTTGATGTGTGACAGGTTGGGCCACAAAACTTATTCTTGCTTTTGTGTTCTAACTATATTGTGTTCTTTTCATGTAAAACTGTAGATTTGAAAATACTACCACTTTGGATCCTAAGACTAAGTTTTTTAAAAAAATTTAATCCTTGATGGCTATCAACAAGGATTCACACAAAAGCTATAATACCTCTCAATCTCTCTCTCTCTCTCTCTCTCTCTCTCTCTCTCTCTCTCTCTCTCTCTCTCTCTCTCATGTGTGTGTGTGTGTGTGTGTGTGTGTGTGTGTGTGTGTGTCTGTGTGTGGTGTTTGTGTACTGGAAATCAAACCAGGTTCTGCCCAGGTATGGTGGCACATGCTTGTAATTCTAGTACTTGGGAGGATGAGACAAGAGGATGACAGGTTTGCAGCCAGCCTCAGCTAATTAGGGAGGCCTTCCACAACTTGGTGAGACTCTTTCAAAATAAAGAATAAAAAATAGTCTGGGAGTGTAGCTTGGAGTAAAATGTCCCTGGATTCAATCCCCATTACTAAAAAAAAAAAAAAAAAAAAAAATCCTTGAACAAGGAAGTAATCTTCTATTGTGCGACATTACCAACCCTTTTTGTTACTTTTATTTTGAGCCAGAGTCTTACTATGTTGCTCAGGATGCCTCAAATTTGCCATCTTCCTGCTTCAGTCTCCCAAATAGCAGGGATTACAGGCATGTGCAACTTGCTGGTTACAATCTCTCCTTTTTAATAAACACTTTTACCAATAAGCTCTTATCCATGATGCTAAATTATGTGCTTCACCATCAAGTTTTAAGAGTACAAATGAATTCTAAGGAACAAATTAATCTTAAATTTAAGAAATAATTATTCTTAATTTTCCCTTGGACTTCCTATTTATTTACTGAGAAAATATGCTCATGATAATTTTAGTTTTCTTTTCTACAGATGACCTGAACAACATTAGCTATACTATCCTATTTCTTGACTATATACTATTCCAGTAGAAATCCTATCATCAAAAAAAGATTTGTATTGTTGAAAATTTCATTTATGACTTCCAGGAAGATGGTGACTGAGGGAAACAGCATATACCAGTCCTGCTGACAGCTGATCTCCATTGCCTTGAAAACAGCATTCTACAAAGCCAGAAAATACTACCAGTAGAGGAATAACACAATAGGTACAAGGCTGGGGGAAAAGAAAAGTTAGAAGACCAATCACAGAACAGAAAAGAAACCCACCCACCTTGAGGCAGCGGGCACCACAGCAGCACCATCTTGCCTCACTCACTGCACCCCACTTCACTCAACTCTAGAGACAAATAGGAAAACAGCCAAGCCTGAAGTGAGCAGCTGCAGATCATCTGAGTGGTGGACCATCAGTTCTTCCTGCATAAACACCAGCTGCAACTCCCAGCAGTGGTGGCTGAGCTTGCCGTGCCTTCCAGGGATCCAGAGAATGGGAGGGGCAACCTGCCCACCTTGTGGCCACAGGCACCACCCTGGCGCCATCTTGCCTCACTGTACCCAACTCCAGGGACAAACAGGAAGGCAACCAGGGACCTGAAGTTGGCAGCTGCAGATCATCAGAATTGTAGATTATCTGTTCCTCCTGTGCAGACATCAATAACAACTTGCAGCAGCAGTGGCCAAGCTTACCACTTCCTCCAGAGATCCAGACCAGTGCCCAAAAACATCATAAGTGAAGCCATGGTTCCCATGGGAAAATGCCCAGCATGATGCCCACAGGGAATTGCACAGCTGCAATAAATGCCCTGGGTCTGAGTTCAACCCATCGAAGGTAGGAGGGGAGTCTACAATTTACAACAGGAGCAGCCAAACTTAACACACCTTCCAGAGATCCATACTAGTGCATAACAATACCTTAAGTGCAGCTGCTGTCCCTGCAGGAGAACACCCAGCACAGCACTCCCAGGGACTCACACAGCTGAGATAAACTCCCTGGGTCTGAGACTTTGCAGTTCAACATGAAGGTGGGGATGGAGTCTGCTGTTGGGCATAGCAGAGGCTCAGATAGACTCAGACTCTGCATTAGTAGAACGTGTATAGTGGAGGGAGACCTACACTTAACACTAGACCCAACTTGTAGGATCTCTGAGATCACCAAAGACCATCCAATCATGGTGAACAAGGAGAAGTCAGATTAGACCAGCCCTAGCTGTGAATAACAGAGACTCTTACATTGAGTTTGGTCTCAAAGGCATCCACTACCTATAGAGGCAGGGAGAGAACAAGATTTCATATCTGTGGAAAGTGTGGAGAGTGACCTGTGCTTAACACTAACTCCAGCCCCATTGAAACCAACAATCTGCATAGAGTAAGAAAGACTCAGAGAAGTAGGCTTGCAGCAGGAAAGCTGCTGGTGGCAATTGGTGTCTGTACAGAGAGAGACTACAGAGGTCCAGTCTGCTGAGTATTTATATATTTGTAGAGTTGCATTAATTTGTTGTTGGTAGTATTTTGAGTTTTTATTCATTTTTTTTTGTGTGAGTGTGTATATCTGTTTTTTTATCCTCTCCCAAACCATCTCCCAAGGTTCTTCTCTTGCACATACTTACTCTCTTCTCTCCATTACTTTACTTTTTTTCTGTTTTTTCTCTTATCTTCTGTGTCTTATATAAAATCCACTTCATATCACTATACTAAAAACTCTATATTTATTACTAGAATACCACTACGTATTCACTATCTCTATCTCTATGTACTATCTTACCAAACCCATATTCTCAATCTATTTGATCCTATCTGTGGTTTACCCTGTTCTTGCATTTATAGCTTCATTTCCCTCCTTACTCAACCTTCCCTATTGAATACAACACAACTTGCTCTTGAATATACCAGCTGACATCTAGAAACTGAGAGAAATCTATCAAAAGCAACAGAAACACTTCTGAAATCATGAGGAGGAATAACAAGGAAGCAATGAACTCCCACAACACCACAGTAACAGAAACTGACAACATAGAATTGCAGGGATCTCTAAAAGATCATATCAGAAATGTGACTGTAGAGATAAAACAGGACTTCTGAAAAGAATTTAGAGAGAGTCTGAAAGAAAAAAAAGATGCAATCATTGGAGTGAAGGCATCAATTTAAACTATAAACAATCTATTTGACCACATGAAAAATGGAATCTCACTCTTAGAAAATGATCACTCCAAAAATGAACGCATAGTATATAACTTAGAAAAAACAATTCAACAGCATGAATTGGACATTGAAGAAATATGGGCCCATTTTAAAAGAGCTAACCTAAAAATAATTGGCATAGAAGAGGGAAAATAAGGAGAATCTAAAGGGATCAACAATCTCCTCAAAGAAATAATAGCAGAAAAGTTTCCAAATATACAAGAGGTTGATACACAGGTATAGGAAACTGTTAGAAAACCGCTTAAGACAAGATCAGAAAAAAGTTTCCCCATACTACATAATAGTCAAACTGACTAACTAACATAGAATCCAAGGAGAGAATCTTAAAGGCAACAAAAACAAAAAACCAAGTGATATTCAGAGGGAAAGCAATTAGAATCACTCCAGATTTCACAAACCAAGTAATGAAAGCCATAAGGACCAGGAATAACATATTCCAAACTCTGAAAGAAAACAACTTCCAGCCCAAAATTTCCTACCCAGAAAAACTATCTCTCAAATTAGACAGGGAAATAAAAATCTTTCATGACAAACAGAAGCTGAAGAAATTTATGTTTTTCAAACCAGCACTAGAGAAAATTATCAAAGAGATTTACTACAAAGAAAAAATAAGTAACACATGCCAGAACCAGAGAAATAAGAATTTCCATCCAACAAACAACTAAGCAAAGAAGAACAAACACTACCCCAAACAGAAGTTAAATCTCAGTATGTTAGGAAATAAAAATCATCTCTCAATAATCACACTGAACATAAATGGCCTAAACTCCCCAATAAGAAGACATAAAGTAGCAAAATGGATTAAAACCCATAATTCATCTATCTGTTGCCTGCAAGAAACATACTTTACAAGCAAAGATAATAACAAACTTAAGGTAAAGGGCAGGAGCAAGTTAATCCAGGCCAACAAAACATGAAGTAAAGCAGTAGTAGCAACTATGATATCAAACAAGTTAGACTTCAAGCCTAATCTTATTAGAAGAAACAAAGAAGGTTATTTTTACTTGCAAAAAAAACCAACAATATAACAAGAGGAAATAATGGTAGTCAACATTTATGCATCAAACATAGGTGCAGCTATCTTCATGAAACAAATTCTTTGTGACATTAAGTCACACATAAATCCCAATACAATAATACTGGGAGACTTCAACACTCCTCTCACACCATTAGACCGATCTTCTAGACAAAAGGTCAGTAACCACACCTCAGATCTAAAGAACACCATCAACCAAATGGACCTATTCAACATATATAGAATATTCCATCTACCCGGGCGTGGTGGTGCACACTTTTAATCCCCGCACTTGGGAGGCTGAGACAGGAGGATCACACTGGTTCAAAGCCAGCCCCACTGGCTTAAGAGACCCTGTTTCCAAAAACAAAAAAAGTATAAAATAGGTCTGGGAGTGTATCCCGGAGGTATAAGGGCTCCTCCCAGGAACCCCAGTACCACGAAGAAGAAGAAGAAGAAGAAGAAGAAGAAGAAGAAGAAGAAGAAGAAGAAGGAGAAGGAGAAGGAGAAGGAGAAGGAGAAGGAGAAGGAGAAGGAGAAGGAGAAGGAGAAGGAGAAGGAGAAGGAGAAGGAGAAGGAGAAGGAGGAGAAGGAGAAGGAGAAGGAGAAGGAGAAGGAGAAGGAGAAGGAGAAGGAGAAGGAGAAGGAGAAGGAGAAGGAGAAGAAGAAGAAGAAGAAGAAGAAGAAGAAGAAGAAGAAGAAGAAGAAGAAGAAGAAGGAGAAGAAGAAGAAGAAGGAGGAGGAGGAGGAGGAGGAGGAGGAGGAAGAGGAGGAGGAGAATATTCTATCCAACTACAGCAGAGTTCACATTTTTATCAGCTGTTAATGGAACCTTCTCTAAAATATATCACATCCTGGGACACAAAGTTAGCACTAGAAAATTTAAAAAATGTGAGATACTTCCCTGTGTTGTTTCAGACCATAATGGAATGAAACTAAAAATCAACTATAGGACTCAGAGAAACCACATAAATATGTGGAGAATGAACACCACACTGCTTAATGAAGAATGGGTCATAGAAGAAGTAAGGGGTAAAAAATCAAGAAATTTCTATAAACAAAAATAGAGATATAACATATCAAAACCTCTGGGGACACTTTGAAGGCAGTATATTTTTGTGGGGGGGGGGTCTGGGGATGGAAACCAGGGGCATTAGAGCTCTGAGCTACATCCCCTGCCCTATTTTTTATTCTTTATTTTGAAACCGGGTCTCACTGAGTTGCAGATGGCCTCACTATGTAGCTGAGACTGTCCATGAGCCACGATCCTCTGGTCTCAGCCTCCCAAATGATGGGATTATAAGCATGCACCACCACTCCTGGCTTGAAGGCAGTATTAAGAGCAAGATTCATAGCACTGAGTGCTCACATAAGAACAGAAAATTACCAAATAAATAGCCTAATGACACACCTCAAAACCATTGAAAAATAGGAAAAAATAACCCTAAAGCCAGTAGAAGACCAGAAATTATTAGAATCAGAGCAGAAATCAACAAAGTAGAGAATTAAAAAAAAAAAAAACAGAAAATCAACAAAACCCAAAGCTGGTTTCTCAAAAGAAATTAACAAGTTGATAAACCACTAGCCAACCTAACCAAAAAAAGAATCAACCCAAATTATAAAGTAAGAGATGACAAAGGAGATATTACTGCTGACAGTGTAGAAATTCACAGAATTATCAGAAACTACTCTGAAAAAGTATACTCCAACAAAATGGAAAATCTGGAACTGACAACTTTCTAAATAAATACAACTACCTAAACTGAGTCAAGAAGATATAGAAAATTTAAACCAACCAATAGCAATCAAAGAGAATGAAACAACAATAAAGAGCCTACATCAAAAAAAAAAAATCCAGGACCAGATGGTTTTCCAAGTGAATTTTATAAAACCTTCATAGAAGAGCTAATTATGATGCTCCTCAATCTATTCAAGAAATAGAAAAATACAGGACTCTCCCAAATACCTTCTATGAAGTCAACATCACATTAATTCCAAAACCAAATAAAGACAGTTCAAGGAAGGAAAACTATAGGCCCATATCTTTGATGAATTTGAATGCAAAACTGCTAAACAAAAACTAGCAACACCCATTCAAAACCACATAAAGAAAATCATACACTATGACCAGGTAGGGCTCATCCTAGGGATGTAAGGCTGGTTCAACATACAAATATCAATCCATGTTATTCATCATATAAACAGAACCAAAGACAAAAGTCATATAATCATTTCAATAGATGCTTCAAACATTTGATAAAATCTAACATCCATTTATGTAAAAAGCTCTTCAGAGAATCAGAATAGAAAAAACATACCTCAATATCATAAAGGCAATCTACAAGAGGTCCACAGCCAACATTATATTAAATGGGGAAAAACTCTGGGAATTTCCCCTAAAAACAGGAACAAGAGAAGGATGTCCATTATCACCACTTCTTTTCAATATAGTACTTGAGACTCTAGCCAGAGTGATAAGGCAAGAAAAGAAAATCAAAGGAGTACAAATAGGAAAAGTAGAACTCAAACTTTCACTCTTTGAAGATGACATGATACTATACTTAGAAGACAACAACAAACTCAACCAAAAGGCTTATAGAACTTATCAACAAATTCAGCAAAGTGTCTGGATGCAAAATCAATCTTAAAAAGTCAGAAGCTTCTCTGTATGCCAATCATATATCCACTGAAAAAGAAGTCCAGAAAACACTTCCAGTCAGGATTTCCCACAAGAAAATAAAATATTGAAAAAGGTGTGATGATGTATGCTTGTAATCCCAGCATTTGGGAGGCTGAGACAACAGGATTGAGCAGTTTCGACACCAGCCTCAGTTACTTAGTGAGGCTCTTTGCAACTCAGTGAGAACCTGTTTCAAAATAAAGGATAAAAAATAGGGTTGGGGGTGTCAACCTGGAGGTAGAATGTCCTGGGTTCCATCCCCAGTACCACAAAAAAAATTTTTTTTAATAAAATAAAATACTTAGGAATAAACTTAACCATGCAGGTAAAAGGCCTCTACAAAGAAAATTATAAAATATTGAAAAAAGAAATCAAAGAAGACCTTAGAATATGGAAAAATCTTCCATGTTCATGGATAGGCAGAATAAATATCATCAAAATGGCCATATTTCCAAAAGCGATCTAAAGATTCAACATAAGTACCCACTAAATTATTTAACCAAGATCATTCTTCACAGATAGAGAAAAATAAGTCTTTAAATTTGTTTGGAACAACAAAAAGCCCAGAATAACCAAACTAGTTCTCAGCAACAAAAATCATGCAGGAGGAATCACAATACCTGACTTTAAACTATACTACAAAGCCATTGTAATAAAAACAGCATGGTGTTGGCACAAAAACATATACATAGATCAATGGAGAAGAATAGAAGACTCAGAAACAAATCCACACATTTACAGCCAATTAACTCTTGATAAAGGGGCTGAAAACATACACTTGAAAAAAAGATAGCCTATTCAACAAATGGTGTTGGCAAAACTGGTTAACTATATGCACAAAAATGAAAATCAGCCCCACTTTTTCACCCTGTACAAGAGTTAATTCAAGATGGATTGAAGACTTGGAAATTAGACCAGAGACCTTGAGGCTTCTTGAAGAGGGCATAGGTCCAACACTGCAACATACAGGCACTGACAAAAACTTTCTCAGCAAGACCCCAAAGGCACAAGAAACTGAAAGGCAAATCAATATGTGGGATTGCAATAAACTGAAGAGCTTCTGTACAACAAAGGAAACTATCAAGAACCCCAACCAAGAGCCAGCAGAATGGCAGAAGACTTTTGCCAACTAATTTGATAGAGGACTAATATCTAGAATATACAGAAAACTCAAGAAACTCAGCACTAAGAAAACAAATACCCAACCAAAAATGGGCAAGTGAACAAAATAGATACTTCACAAAGGAAGAAATTCAAAGGCCAATAAATGGATGAAAAAATGCTCAACATCATTAGCAATCAGAGAGATGTAAATCAAAACTACTCTGAGATTCCACCTAACTCCAACTAGAATGGCAATAATTCAAAACACAAACAACAAATGCTGTTGAAGATGTGGAGAAGTGGGAACTCTAAAACATTGGGATTATAATCATGTGCCACCATGCCCAGCTTCTTCTGAACTATTTTCTTTATCATTATCATTTTGTTATTTTAGCCTTATAATATTAATATATAATATCAATAAATTAGTAAATAATTCATATCTATCATATTTGGTTTTTCTATGCAAAGTGTTTTTTGTTTTTCTTTGTGGTACTAGGGATGAAACCTAGGGGCATTCTACCTCAAAGCTACACACCCAATATTTATTTTTTATATTTATTTATTTATTTATTTATCTTTGAACTATGAGCATTTTAATTGGCATAGATCCCCAAATATCTCTCAGAACTGGAGTTACCATACTAATGCATAATTTCTTTTTTAATATATTTTTATTGGTGCATAGTAGTCAAGCATCTTAATGAAATAAAAAACTTGTGGAGATATACATGCACACATCACCTAATTAGCCTTTATCCAATTCGATCCCATTCCCTCCCCCTCCCTCGTTCCCATGCTTGATTTAGTGATTGACTTTGATATGTTAGTTCAAGTACATCATGTGCTTTAAAGAGTTTCCCTCTTCCCCCTTCCCATCCCCTCAGATAGGTCACCTTAATTGCTCCTCTATAGGACCCCTTCTTCAACTAGAGTTCCTCCTATTACCCAATTCTCCCTAGTTTTCACATATTAGAGAATGCATCTGACTTATTTTTTGTGACTTTTCCTGTAGATGCCATAATTTTGTTCTCTTTTTTGGTTGGGAATATGTACACAATGGAATTTTACCCAGCCATAAAGGACAACAAAATTATGGCATCTAAAAGGAAATGTCACACAAAAAATAAGAAATCAGATGCTTTCCATTCTTTATTTTGAAACAGGGCCTCACTAAGTTGCAAAAGTCCTCAATAAATAGTAGCAATTCTCCTGTTTCAGTCTCCCAAATGCTGGGATTACGAACATGTGCCACCACATTCAGCTAGAGTGCATTTTTTCATGTATTAGAATGATTTTATATTTTATTTTGCGGTTTTCTATTTATAAACTCAATACTTTTTGGCTATTCTGGATGTTTTATTTTTCCACATAAATTTCATAATTGATTTATCTAGGTCTGTAAAAATTGATGTTGGTATTTTGATAGGAATTGTATTGAATATGTTGATAGCTTTTGGTAAGATGGCCATTTTGATTATTTTTATTCTGTTTATCCAAAAGCATGAGAGGTCTTTTCATCTTTTAAAATCTTTGATTTCTTTCTTTAATGATTTATAATTTTCATTATAGAGGTCTTTCACCTCCTTAGTTAAATTTCTTCCTAATTATTTTATATTTGGGTGGATTACAGTGAATGGAATTGACTCTGTGTTTCCTTTTCAGTGGATTTATGATTGGTTAAAGGAATCCTAATGATTTTCATAGGTTTATTTTGTATCCCACTACTTTCTGGAAACTATCACTTCTATACTTGGAATTTTTTTTTTTTTTTTTTTTTTTTTTTTTTTTTTTTTTTGCAGGTCTGGAGATGGAACCCAGGGCATTTGACCTCCAAGATATACCCCCTGCCCTATTTTTTTTTTTATTCTTTATTTTGAAACAGGGTCTCACTGAGTTGCGGAGAGCTTCACTAAGTAGCTGAGGCTGTCCAAGAACCGTGATCCTCTGGTCTCAGCCTCCTGAATGCTGGGATTACAAGCGTGTGCCACCACACTTGGCTATACTTGGAAATTTTAAGAATAAGAGTAAAGTAAATATACTCAGTAACTTCATAATGTTTGTTTTAAGCCAGGCGTGTGGTGCATGCTTGTAATCCCAGCATTTGGGAGGCTGAGACCGGAGAATCACAGTTCATGGACAGCCTCAGCTACTTAGTGAGGCCCTCTGCAATTCAGTGAGACCTGGTTTCAAAATAAAGAATAAAAAATGGGGCAGAGGGTGTAGCTCAGAGGTCGAATGCCTCTGGGTTCTATCTCCCCAGACCCGCAAAAAAATAAAATGTTTGTTTTAAAAACAAAAATTTGTTCCAAGGTAATTGATGTATTAGGAAACAATTTGGATATAATGTGAGTTTTGCATTTACTTATGCAAGATAATCTGCAGAAAACACTGCAAGAAGGTTTTTTTAAAAAAAATTTACCCACTTGAGCTGAACTGAGTAAGAATACACAGAATGTATACATGCCCACACCTTAAATATTCACTATCTCACACCTTAAATATTCACTATCTTAATAATGTGTTCAACCACAAATATTTTTTGCATTTGCAAAATTGTCTATACTCATTCTACACTCATTTATAAAGTTGTCTATAAGTCATTCATCATCTTAGATTTGTTTAAGTATCCTTGTTCAAAAGTGCCAAGCTGCACAGAAAAAAAAAGAAAGCTTCCAGGACTGAAGCAAAGCTTGAAATAATAAAGCATTCTAGATGAAATGAGATAATGTATGATTTATCCTGATCAACAAATATAAAGGAACCCATGATGCCAGCAATCAGAGACAGCAATGGGAAACAGAAGGCCTGGGTGGAACGATGTTAAGTACTAGAAAGTCAGTAAGAATAAAGCCTAAAGAAGACAAAGAAATAGAAAGACTGTTAAGCACATGGATTGAAGACTAAATGGCAAGAGAAGTGGGAAGCACCATTTTCACAAAGAGAAAGTACAAGGTATGTACAAAACCTCTAAACAGATATTGACAAATCCTACAGAAATAGTTCCTTTTAGTGATAAACAGGGACATGTGTGTTGGCTTTATACGTGAAGAAAATTTCCAAAGGCTTCAGATTCTGGATGAAGATATAATGCAAACAAGACAGCCAGACAAATTCCCAAGCCCAGCAGAGTGGTACAATCCTGTGATCCCTGCAATTTAGAAGCTAAGGCAGGAGTATCGCAAGTTTAAGGCCAGTCTCAGCTTAGTGAGGCCTTTCCAAAGGACAGGCCTTTCCTTTAAGGCCTGTCCAAAACTAAAAATAAAAAGAGATGGGGATGTTGTTTCAGTGGCAAAATACTCTTGGGTTCAATCCTCCATACTGAAAAGAAGAAAGAAAGAGAGGAAGGAAGAAAAAAGGAAAGAAAGAAAATAAATCCAACAGTAACACAGAAGTCAACAATTAAGGAAGAATACTATGCTTTACATTGAATTCTCTATTCTGAGGAATTTAGATATCTACTATATGGAAGCTCCTGTATCTCAAAAGGCAGAAAAACATGTACCAGACTTTAAGGCTGTGAATCAGATTATAACTGGTGTTTGGTTCAAGCACAAGGAGCCACATTTATCAATACATGGTATTACAATTTTCCATCTGACTTCAGATAATAGTCCTTCCTCCACTTATTAATAATCCACAGCAACAACCTTTCCAACACCTACTTCTATAAGCAATCATGAGATTATTTTCAATATAAAGTGTCCTATTTATAGTAGTACTCATGTATTTCTTAGACATTTTTAAATGTATAAAACAGTAATAAGTTTTACCTAGTTTTCTTCTTTATAAGTATGTCACTAATAAAAGTCCTAAGTGTTATACCACATTTTTTCCATAAGCTCTAAGGCTTTTATTATATAATTTTGCATAACACTTCCATTTTAAGGAACACATATATAGTGTTATTACAGAACTGGTCATATTGTTTTCGGAGAAGGCTCTTACTTTTCTGAGGATACAACTGTGTTCATGAGCTTTCTGTCACTGCAACAAAAATCTGAGACAATAAACTTATAAAGTGAAAAGTTCTATTTTGTTTTATTTTGTGGTTTGTCAGCCAGTTGCTTTTAGACCTGTGACAAGGCAAGGCAGTCTATTAGGGTGGGAGTAATGACAGAGACACCGATCACTTCTTAGGGACTGTGCCATTCTCACCTGTTTAATATCTACTCAGCCATTAGGTCTCAGTCCAATTTCATTTTATCAGAAATACTTTTCTATCTCCTAATCTCAGTTATCACCCTTCACTTGCACTGATTGAGCTGCTTTTACTCACAACATGTCTGACACCCAAGTGAGAGGTGGTTTTCCTCCCGACACCAACCAACTCAGACATGAACTGATGTCTTACAATTCAATTCCATTTACCAGGACTGAGCAGAGTTAGAATCAGGCTCAAGAGCTTCAGACCACAAGACTGCTCTTGCTTCTAACACCACTCACAAGCACCAAGTCCCCAAACTCCCCATGTCTCTATCTGACTTGGTCACAAAGCCTGGGGTTCCATGAGCCCCTGCTCAGATTTGATAATTTGCTAAAACTCATAAAATTCAAGAAAATATTTTACTCATTATTTCTGATTTATTAGAAAGGACAGAATTTTAGGACAGACAAATGGGAGAGGTGCATAGGTCAAGGAATGAGGGAGGAAAGCAGAGTTCCCATGCCCTATCTGGGTATGCCACCCTCCAAGGACCTTGATATATTTGCCAATCAAGAAGCTTTACAGAACCCACAGGATTTAGGAGGAGGTTTTAGTAAGTAAGGATGGTTGATTAAATTATTAACAATTGGTGATTAATTCAATATCTAGTTGCTCTCTATGTCCTGAAGGTTGGGGCTGAAAATTACAAACTTTTAGCCACCAGCCCCCATCCTGAAACTATTAGTGTCTGCCAAGTATTGCTTCATACAAACAAAAGATACTCCTATGACCCTTACACCCAGGAAATACCCAGGGCTTCAGGAGCTTTGTGCCAGGAACTGGGGACAAACACTGACTATCTTCCTATAGTGCCACACTTATCTTACAATTATCTATTTTAAAGACTCATCACCATTTGCATTCATTTGTTTATGTACTCCCTTGTGTAATTATTTGCTAAATTCTCTATTTCCCACCAGACTATGAATTCCACAAGGTCAGAAAGCATCCCTATTTCAGACACAATATTGCATAATACATTCTTAGCACATAGTAGGCAGTTAAAAATATCCAAGCATGGTGGTACATGTTTGTAGTCCCAGCATTTGGGAGGCTGAGACAGGAGGATTATGGTTCATGGACAGTTTCAGCTACTTTTTAGTGAGGCCCTTTGCAACTCAATGAGACCCTGTTTCAAAATAAAGAATAAAAAATAGGACTGGGGATGTAGCTCAGAGGTAGAATGCTTCTGGGTCCCATCCTTAGTTCTACAAAAAAATAAATTAATTAATTCCTTTAAAAAATGTTGGCCATGTATTATGCCATGGATGTTGAATTAAGTTCTAGGACTCTAGCTAAGAACACTTTTTTCTGGGAGGCATATCATCAGATATTCATAATAATAGCAATAACTAACATTGCAACTATTTAAGATTCACCTTTATGATAACTGTAGAAAGTTGATACAATTATTATTTCCCTCAACAGATGATCAAACAGACTTGTAAACGTCCAGCAATTTGTTCAAGACTACATAGTCATTTTAACAGCATCTGCTTTAAATACTCTCTAAGGAGGCAAGAAATTCCAACTCACCCAGAGGAAAAGTAGGGAAGCCTTCCTTGAGAAGTGACATTTGATCTGAACTTTAAAGAATGAGTCAGGTTTCTAGATAGAAAAAGGGGTGAAAAGCACACCAGGAAGAATAAAAAGTATGTGCTATTGGGCACAAAACCATGGCATATTTGTGGTGTGGGAGAGTTCAAAAACATGGCAGAAAGTACACAAAAAGAAAAAGGAAAAAAGAAAAAGAAAAAGGTTGGGACCAAATTGGGGAAGTCCTGTGTTAAATCTAATCCAAGCCAGTGGGGGGAAAAACAGTGGCAATTCTCATGTTAAATCATAAAGTAAATGTATTCCAGGTAACTTCCTGTGTATTAAAATGTGAATTCTATAAGACTCTACCAAAAAAAAGGTCCTATACTCATTGAAATGCCTAAGACAAAAAGAGGAAAATTATAACTAAGAATAAACCAACAATTCTTTTCCTCTTCCCTTCAGTGACTTGGTGAGCACTCCATTCCTAGCCCATAAGTGTGGCTGAACATGTATCTACCTTACACAAGAAGGCCATATTGGTCCAAAGATGGATTTGGAATCAAGCATGGGGTGAGAAGAGTTTCCATCAAGAAGAACAGTCTTCTGTGATATGCTGGCCCTCATACAAAGGATGAGAATCATCCACATGGGCAGGTAGATGCACAGAAGGCATTGGAGCCAGAGCATGTCATGGAGGTATAGACTACGACAGGGATTCAAAGTAAAGAAGGAGAAAAAAGATATGCATAAAGAGGGTACCCAGAACAGGGTATCAAAACTCAAGCAGGATGAGGGGAGTGTCTGCAAGGGAAGGATGATGTTATGTGCAAAAATGGAGCTCAAGTCACTTGAGGAGGATGCCTGGGTATGGGGGTGATCCAGTGATGGGTGTCTGCCCAGAAGGATGAGGAAGGTTTCTATGTGGTCAAGAAAGTGCCTATAGGAGTCAAATGTATGTAGAAATAGCCTAGCTAGGGAATAACACCTGGACTGAGTGAAGAGTACATCCTGTGAGGAACAATGATGGGAATATATTACACTCATGGAGAGAGATCAGTAAATACTTTAAGGACGAGGTATGCAGGTGTTTTACCCTCAGAGGAAGGAGTTGCAAATATGGAACTCTATTGTGTTGACTGGAATTGAAGACATCAGTGCAAATTTTCAATGTAAATATATATATTTCAATGTGTGTGTGTGTGTGTGTGTGTGTGTGTGTGTGTGTGTGTGTGTGTATGAGTGCATATATTCTCTAGCTCTGTCCATTGAGAGGGCATAGGATAAGGGAAAAAGAAATAAGCATACCTAGCACACAGGTCTTGGTTTCTAAAAACCTTCATCCACTGGAAACTAAGGCTTCTTTGAAGAAATACCTGATTCCAGGACTGGGGCAGAAAAATTACAAGATGAGTCTGGAATATCTCATGGTGTCTGAAAATGAGAAAATGCTAAAAAAAAAAGAGCGAGGTTTAAGGGCCATCCACTGGCTAGATCAAGAATAATTTGAAGGTCACAATAAAGACAAAAAGATCAATTATAACCCATTAAATAACATATAAAATCCAGAATCCATATTAGTGTGCATAAATAAACAAATTGAAATATGCTTAAAGGGCATCTTCCATAGTCTCAATACACTGTTCTCTGAAAAGAATAATTATTGTCTGCACAGGATAAGAGTCACCTTACATTGGACAACCTCAGCAGATGCCATGGTATTAACGTGATTATAAACACAAGCAACAGGACAAAATAAAATTGTGTCCCACCTGATAAAATACAAAGAAAATAATACATAATCACTTTTTAAGATAATGTATATGCATATCTTTGGCATTATGTGTGTATGTATACACACACACATACATTCAGACAAAGCCAAAAAGGGGTATAGACTATAAAATCATTGGCCTGTAATCTCTAAAAGCATCAAGATCATAAGTTTAAGATAGACTGGTAGAATGAAGAAATTCTAGGTGGAAGGAAACTACATACAGGACAACTCTCTGTATGGTTTGAAACTGCATCCTTTAGATATAATGGATGTTATTTAAATGTGGTTTGAGGATAATATAGTAAGAAGTTATCAACCTTAGTTTCTTGATTTGGAGGGGGAATAATGGTTATGAAAATTGCAGGTTAGAAGCCAGCCTCAGAAACTGAGCAAGGCCATCAGAAATTTAGTGAAACCCTGTTTCAAAATATTAAAACATATATTAAAAATATTTATAACAGGCCTGAGTATATGGCTCCGAGGTAGAATGCCCCTGGGTATAGCACCATCACAAGTCCCCAGAACCATCACACACAAAAAAAATAGAGGAAAACTGAGGGTCAGAGAGATTAATTTGTTCATTATCACTCAGATAATAAACAGGAAGCCAAAATCATTATATATATATAATATAATGATAGATTTATATATTCAATGACCAAAACTGAACTAAAGTGAGTCTATATAAAGATTATTTGGATGTGATAAAGAAAAAGAAATATCATTCTCTAAAATATCTCTTAATGCCTCCCCCAAATCTTGGCCATTTTCATCCGTACCCCTTCCTTGCCTCATCCCCCCATTTTCAAAGGATATGATTTAGCCATATATTGATAAGGATTGACAATGTGCCTCCCTTTGACTTACCTTGATTCAAACCTTAATCTCTTTTGCCTTTTTTCTCTGTGCATACATTGTTTTTGTTTTTGTTTTAACTCTGTTGCCCCCATATGTAATTTCTGTTTATATATCTGTCTTAGGAGACATTTTTTATTTATGCTTTTGGCTGTCTAGAATCCTAATTTCCTTTTAAGGAATTACTCCTACCCAACAGGTGCTGATGAGTGTTTAACAGCTGGTTCCTGGAGCAGGGGATGGAGAGGAATACATACACACAATTTTATCTTAAGTTTTACTCATATCAAGAACATGTAGGTGTGGTGGTTCAGGCCTGTAATATAACTGATTAGGGCGCTTATACAGGAGATCACAGGTTCAAAACCAGTATCAACAACTTAGCAAGGCCCTCTTCCACTTAGTGAGATCCTGTTTCAAAATAAAAAAATAAAATAAGTCTGGTGGTTTAGTTCACAGGTAGAATGCTCCTGGGTTCAACCTCAGTACCATACACATATACACAAAAAAACATGTACCCAACAATTTATAAATAATAATAAAATATATAAGTACTTTTATATTGTATCTCATAAAGTCCTTTGACTTTCATAGAATGCATTTCTTGATTTTTGCCCACTCTCATAGGCAGACTAGAGTTGCAGTTGATGGAAGAGAACACTTTTGTCTCAAAGGTTGGCTGATGTGTTCAGTTATGTTAATGAGCAAAGTAAAACAACACAGACTTGCATCAGAGCTACCTGCTCATCCATGACATAAACAACTTCTATGCCAAATGGGATCAGCATTTTTAGTACTGAAATATTTCCTTATTTAATTGTGCCAATCACAATGTAATGGCTTACAGACATGACACACTTCTAAGTTTAATCTTTATAATTTACATTTCTCTGTCACTTTCCTAAGTCTAAACAATTGACAGAACAATACATCAAACTGTACTTTTCAGAGCTTATGAAATTTTATGCTGTGAACACACCCACCCCTGTGGGTGAATTTTCACTTCCCGTGAGATATCATTGAATGTAAACACAAAGCTGGGAAGAGACCCCTAATAGGACAGCAAGGTGTCACATCTCCACTACACTGCCATAATAGGTACAAATAACTCCATGAACATAAATAGTAAATAACTGGCAAGTGATGTTTTCAGTATTTATTAACCTTTGGTTTATGTGTTTGTTTGTTTGTTCGTTTGTGGCACTAGAAACTGACCCAAAGAGTATTCTTCCTGTGAGGCCCACCCCCAGGCTTATTTTATTTTTTATCGTGAAACAGGGTCTCACTAAATTGTTGAAGCTGATTTAAAACCTGTGATCATCCTGTCTCAACCTTCTAAATAATGGGATTACAGGCATGTGCCACCACGCCTGACTTTAACTTTTAAAATAATTTATTTAAATGTGAACTGATACAGTTTAATTTTAAATAGCAACTGAGTATAACTTCTAGCTTATAAAACTCCTAAAATGTTAACAATTGGTTATGGTAAATAGATAAAAGCCACACCCAGCCTACCACAGCTTCTTCTTCACTGTTTGTGATCCTGGGTGGGAGGGTGATCTTCCTTAAAGGAAATCTAAAGAAATAAGTCTCCTCTCCATTCAGATCAGCCAAGGGACAAGTTCTGTGACCCAAACTTGGCCAGGTATATGGTCTTTTCTGGGGCTCTCAAGCTTGACTGAATTACAAAAGGAAGAAAGAAATAAGTATCCATTACCTATTATACTGATGATTACTGACTAAAAAATCCTCCTATGGTGCTGCTATGGGAGAGTGTATGCTTCCCTTCCAATTATCTAGATATTTCTTGATTGCTACCATAGTTCTCAATTCTATGATCCTCATATTTTTATAATTTGTATTTTATAATTTGTATTTTTCTTAAGTGAGAGTAGACTTTGATTATTCACAATCAATAAATCCAATGGGTATGGTGTGAACTCTTCAGAAGCAAAGACAAGATCTTCTTTTTGTTTCTAAACCATGCATATTACATAGTTTTATCATGAGGGGAGGTCTTGATAAATACTGGCTAGCATGAATGTATAAACAGCAGAGTTGGGGTGACAGTTATATAGATCTAATTCTTCCCTTCTTGGGTACTGCCAAGAGACAATTCTAAATAACATGTTACATGGCTTTTAAAAAGAATCAATAAACCGCGCGTGGTGGCGCACGCTTGTAATCCCAGCATTCGGGAGGCTGAGACCAGAGGATCGCGGTTCGCAGACAGCCTCAGCTATTTAGTGAGGCCCTCTGCAACTCAGTGAGACCTGGTTTCAAAATAAAGAATAAAAAATAGGGCAGGGGGTGTAGCTCGGAGGTCGAAAGCCCCTGGGTTCCATCCCCAGACTCGCAAAAAAAAAAAAAAAAAAAAGGAATCAATAAAACTGAGCCCACAGAGTTTGTAAAATAATCTCTAAGAGGAAACATTATTTCAGTTCTTTACCCACAACCCAGTTAAAATGCAGCATACAGACCATTGGAACATACTCAAGTGTCATCATCAGTGCTATAAAAAAATTCATCCAAACTTTGGGAGGTGGGATCCAGACATAAAAGCAAACATTCACAAGCAAGTGCATAAGCATAGCATCCATAAGTAAGTGCTGCTTAGCATCAGCATAGCTCTCACTTGTCACATCTTCCGCAATACCAATCTTAAATTCCTCAAGAAGTCACAATATATACTTTCTATGGAATAAAAGAATTAAAAATGATTTCAAATAAATCTTTCAGGCAAGTTTGAGTGCATTGCCTAAAGTTGTTTTAATCTAAGTGTGTACCATAGAAACATAATACTTTGGAGTTCTAAGATAATAGAGATAGAAATTGATTTCAGCAGAAACGATATGTTTAGAATAGCAGGGCTGATCTAAAGAACATGTGATGAAGACACACAAACCCATTTTCTATGTGACCCTAAAAGATAGAACAGTCACAGAGACATGTTGCATTCTTAAGGGATTGTTTAGTTTTATCTGTTTCCAAATCAAAACTGAAAGGCTTTTTGATACCCACTAATATCTCACTACTTAAAATTTGTGTTAGGTTTATAAGAATTTAGGTGCCTTTCTTTAACTATTTCTCTACTGGTTTAAACCATATTGTATTAGTTATCTCCACAATTCAATATTAAATACCTGGGATAATTAACTTATGAGGAGAAGGTTTACTTGGCTCATAATTTTGGAGTTTCTATCCAAGATGGTGGGGGAAAAGTATTAATCTAGGCCTTTGATGAGGCAGCTCTTTGTGGCAAGTGCATCCAGCAGCACAAACTGCTTACTTCATGATTAGAAAGCAAAAAAGAATACGAGGAAGAGACCTTGGTGCCACATTCCCCTAGGGATCACGTTTCCAACAAACCAAGGACACCCTACTCGGCCCCATCATCCAAGGCTCCCAACATCTACCTAGTGTCCCCCTGGGGATCAAGCCTCTACCACATGGACCTTTGGGGTTATTCAACATCTAAACCATAAAATATATGTAATATGAGATAATTTCATAACTTATTCCCCACAGTCAAGAAATTACTTTTTTTTTTTAGTCATTCAGGTCCTGGATTATTTTCATTGGTTATCAATCTTTAAACTCAGTAGAGAAATTTATTCAAATGGTATACATAATTAGCAATTAAAAGAAGGAATAAGCCATTCACAGAATTAGAGTATATCTACATCACTCTCCAGAAAGATGAAAAGTTATCTCATGCTGAGTTCAGTTGCAACCACTGTTCATTTCTAGGCTTCAAATATTTTTGCGAAATATTAACGTAGCTTTACTTACCACAATCTCTGTTCTTTATATTTTGCCAGTGAGCAAGACATTTTTTCCTTTTATTTTTTCTCAACTTTTATGTTTTCTTCTGTTATTCTGAAGGAATATAAGCCCTGGACCCTACTTTTGTTACGGACAGTCTGTCGAGGGGATGGATTAGACTGAACTGGAGAGAAAATTTAAGGGCCTATATCTGAAGCAATAGACAAATGTTATCTCAGTCAGCATCTTCATTGCTGTAATCCCAACCACCTGACCACTACAATTTAGAGGAAGAAAGATTTATTTGCTTAGAGTTCTAGAGAATTCATGGGTTCAGTACATGTCAAGCTAGGTTACATCGGTGGAGCCAGAGGTATGTCAGTAGGAAGCAGAGACCAGGAGAGAGCAGGGCTTTGCTCTCACATCCAGGATTTTGGAAGCAAGATACAACATGCAAGGGAATTCAAAGACACAAACAGAGTCTGCAAGACCACACCCCTAATAATCAATCTGCTCCAGCCACACATCACCTGTCTAGGTTACCACCCAACAAATCCATTACAATGGGTTTATCCATGGATAGGATTAAGTTTAATTTGTGATTTAAGTATATCACTCTGAGCATCAATACATGAGCTCTTTTAAGAATATGTAAACCATAACAAATTTTGGGGCCTAACACTAGGGGAGAAGTAAGAAAAGTTTGTCTTAAGCAGGGCATAGTGGAATGTACTTGTAATCTCAGTACTTGGGAAGCTAAGACAGAAGGATCATAGGTTCACGGCCAGTCTCAGCTACTTAGTGGGGCCTTCCATAACTTAGTGAGACCCTGTTTTGAAATTTAAAAAAATAGGGTTTGGAATGTAGCTTGGAGGTATAATGCCCTGGCTTCAATCTATAATACTGCCAAGAAAGAAAAGAGAAGTCTACCTTAAACTTTCAAAAACATCCCAATCAACTTACACTGAAGGGGACCAGAACCTGGTTATAGTAAAAGTTCTGGAGTTCTTTATAATGATAGTAAATTGACAATGTAATGCAAAAGTAGAAGTTTAGTAAGGTAAAGCTCTTAATGAAATTATTACTGAAAATTTAAAAAAAACTTGAACTCTTCCTAAATCAGCACAGAACAAGATAGAAATACTTAGATCATTTCTCTACAAAGAAGCATCTTTGCCAGTTTTAGATGGTAGCCTTTATATATATCACAATTCAGCTATCTGATAACTACTATTGCTCTCAGAGTAAGTGGAGATGGCCCTTCTTACCTGCTCATGCATTTGTGTGTGCATGCTGTCTACTGAAAATAGACATTGAATTCAAACGCATATGCTGGCCACGGACAAGCATTATTTAACCTCCAAGAGAAGAATTTTCTCATCTATAAAGTGTGAATAATAATAAAACAATATGGCTATTTCCAAAGAGTTAGTCACATTTGTAACTTATTCCAAAAGTTAAAGTAAAAAATGCACTCAAAGCACTTAAGTAACTTATAAGGTCCTTGATAATATTACTTTTCACCTTTTCTTTCTTTTACCCTTTATACCTATTTCTCTGATCATAGTCATACATGGCATAATGAGTAAAGGGATTGATTTAATCAACAATAACTTAGATAAGAATGGTCAAATAGCTTAGTGTGGTAGTACACACCTGTAATCCCCATACTTGGGAAGCTAAGATAGGAGGATTGCATGTTTGAGTTAACTTAGCAAGACTCTATATCAAAATAAAAAGTAAAATAGGGCTTGGAGTGTATCTTAGAGGTAGAGCATCCTCTATGTTCAATCCCCAGTATAACACACACACACACGCAAGCACACACACACACACACACACACACACACACACACACGCAAATAGTTGGACATTTCAGCTCTGTGCTGGGCAAAAGCTCCATAGAGAGGAGCTAGGGAACATCTTTCTCCTTTTGAGCAATACTCCACAGGAAGCACATTTTTGATAATTTTTAAAAAACTAATAATATATTACCATGAAAGGATGAGAAAGAGTAAAGTACAGAGCAAGAACCCCCAACCAGAGAGAAGGCAGTATATGAAGCTTCTACCACAGGACAGGTGAGGCCCCTCAGTGCAGCCACAGGCCACTGACTACTCCAAATATTAGAAGTAGAGTGTCAGCCGGGCGTGGTGGCGCACGCTTGTAATCCCCGCACTTGGGAGGCTGAGACAGGAGGATCGCACGGGTTCAAAGCCAGCCGCGTGTGCTGGCTTAGGAGACCCTGTTTCCAAATAAAAAATATAAAAATAGGTCTGGGAGTGTAGCCCGGAGGTAGAAGGGCTTCCAGGAACCCCAGTACCACCAAAAAAAAAAAGAAGTAGAGGGTCTTTCAAGTTACACAAAGTTGGTGTTAAAATTTTTGGCCCTCAATCCTTCATTTTAGACTAGAATAACAATGCTTCATTACACAGCATTGGAAAGTACATAGAAAAAAATACCTAGACAAGTGCTAACTTTCCTGCCTAGATTCAACCCTTATAGTTATGATTTAAGATCTTTTAAGTATCCTAATCTGTACAATCACAGGTCTTCCCTGATCATTAAGTGAGTCTTAAGAATACTCAAGACCATTGCATACCAAGTCCTTTAAGACAGAATGGGGAGTGGAGTGGGAGGACAATTCAAGTGAGAAGTGTGAAGCCTAAGTACACAATGAGTTCTGTTTGCAGCCTCCAACTGGGGGCTCAAGTTCCATCTCAGCAGCAAACCTGAGCAACAAGTCTTGTAGGAAAATCAGTACTCTATAACTGCAGACTGAGACTTTTCAAGTGATCATTTTGCCAAAGTCCTCAAACCCTTCTGAAGGCTGAAAGAATTATTATGACAGATCTACATTTTATGACAGATGTGCATGTTTTTGTGTTGTTTATTTCCATAAGTAAATGAAAAACTTCACTTTTCTTTTCTTTTCTTTTCTTTTTTTTTTTTTTGGTACTAAGGATTGAACCCAGGGGCATTAGACCTCTAAACTCTGAACTAGTCTCCTAGCCCTTTGTAAATTTTTATTTGAAACAGAGTCTCTTAAGTTGCTGAGGATCTGAGTTGCTGAGCCTGAACTCAAATCTGTTATCCTCCCATCTCACCCTCCCAAGTACTGGGATTACAGGCATATGACACAATTCCAGCAAAGAGCTACAATATTTTGCAATAATTTATGAGGACTGAATATCTTGTGTTCAAATTTTCTCTAACGATCTCTTTCTTTCAGCCTTTTTCATCTATCTCCCTTTTCCTGTAAGAGAAAGAAATGAGAGAACCATTCTATCCTCATTTCCTTCCTCATGTTCTGAGGTTGAAACTACACTGCAAGGGTCAAAATTGAAAAGCCTACATTTCTAGACCAATGACTGTATCGAAGTCATTCCAGCCTCTGTCCTCTTCACAGACTTTTTATGAAGGGTTTTCCAGGAGCAATTCTATATCAAAACATAATATTATAACATCTGCAATAGTCAGTCAAGGTACAGAAACTAGGCCATCTCATCCAGAAACTAGTATCTCTAAAGATACTAAAGCATACACCCATTACAATGAAAAGAAGTGTTTGCCAACCTGAAAGATGCCTATTAACAGTAGAAAACAGAAATTATTTTGCACAATGACATGAAAAGAAATGTCAATAAATACCTTGAGCTTAATTTTTTTAAATAACTAGCATATCTGGCACACGTAAGCAGAGGTTTATTTATGTAGCTTATCTATCATGAGGGCAAACAATTCTATTTTATGGGCAGCTACCATACCTGCTGCTTCTTTGAAAGTCCACATTTCCACAACAGAAAGCAGGCTGGTTGGAGCAACATAAAACATATAAATTAGCAAATATTTTCTGTAGATGACCAAATAGTATATATTTTATGTTTTGTGGTTCCTACAGTTTCTGACCATAGCAACTACCCTGTGATAGAAAATTCTCAGCTGTGACACTGCAGCCTGAAAATAGCCATAGACACTATATAAACAAATGGATATTATGTGTTCTAATAAAACATCACTTACAGACAGGGAAATTTAAATTTAATATAACTTTCACATGTCACAAAATATTTTCTTTGGATATTCTTTAACTACTTAAAAATATTTTGTATGGCCCTTGGGCCACAAGCCAAGTCTTAGTATAATACAAAGAACTTGAGTCATATGGCTAGAAAATATTGGTCAGAATTGAATAAGTCATAAAGCATCTCTAAGCTCTAGGTTTTTGTTTTTTGTTTTTGTTTTTGGTGGTACTGGTGATCGAACCCTTCTATCTTCAGGCTACACTCCCAGACATATTTTATATTTTTTATTTGGAAACAGGGTCTCTTAAGTCATCAAGACCGGCTTGGAACCTGCGCAATCCTCCTGTCTATGCCTCCCAAGTGTGGGGATTACAAGCGTGTGCCACCACATCCAGCTCTAAGCTCTAGTTTTTAACTAAGCTGCTTGTGAGGAGATAAAGTTATACATGAGTGAAAATAATTTCAAGCTATTACACATTGCACACGCAATAGTTATTGGTGGTAAAATCTACTTGTGTAGACCTTGCTTCAAATATAAGTTTACTGGACAAAAATCCAGAAGTACATGAATAAGCTATGTCAAAATCACAAAGATAATGAATTTGCACATAGGTATGATAGGTCATAAGATCTCTGAAGTTTCAAAGTTGAATTGTAAATATGCCTCTACAATTATTAGCAGGCAACATTTAATTCAATTCAATTGAATAGAAAATTTACTTTGTTAGTATCATGAGCCTGCCATTTTTCTAAATAACAAGAATACAGTACTTAACAGAAAAAACATCTTGGCAGTCTTGGTGCAAGACAGTTACACGATTCTTTTTGATGACAAGGGAGACAAATTAGCAATTCTTCAAGGGAAAAGAAGCTTCCCTTGTTATATAGTACAGTAAAGGTCACTTAAATATTCACATAGGCAACATTACTAGTCTATTATGAAGACTTGCCTCAATTATGTATCTATATAAATTTAATATTAAATTTTTCTTGCATCTGATAATACAGCCCGAAAAGACATAAAACCTTGACTCAGTAAAGTAACATGTAATTTTTAAGTGATTTAACTTAATGAAAATCTAAGAATTTTCAAGATTCTTGAATTCAGAATTACTTGAATTACTTCTCAAAACCTCAGAATGGCCTTGGAAGCTTCTGAGTGCTGTAGATTTTCAAGTGCATACAATCCTAACAAATCAGAATCCCTCCCTGAAGGTAATCCTAATGACCTGTATTTTGAAAGAGCTCTTTGAGGTAATCCTTCATATATCAACTTTTCCAAACCATTAACTTGAGCAGGGATTTTTAAACTGCTCTTGTCCTTCAAAAGCTGTGAAATCATTTTAGGGAGGCAGCATTTTTGTAATGAAATAGACGGAAATAACAGAGTAGTAAATACTAGAGTATATTACAAATAGTAAGCATAATACTTCTGTGAAATTCTTGCTTTTCTACATATACTGTATGCACATCTATATCTTACTCTGAGTTTCATTCAAAAACATCTGAAAACACATCAAGAGGTGTACACTGACTAGATCCATGAAAATTCCCTGCAAATAAGTTTTCTGTGGTCATTTAGGAAATAAAAGCAGACTGCTACATATAGCTTTTTAGGCAAGGGTCTAAGGGGAACGGATTCTGTGCTTTTCAAATCAAACTCGAAAAAACAGGGTTAAACTCAGCACAGATGTGTTTAAAATAAGAAGATTGACTGGAAGACAGAGGTGAGGATAATAATGATGGTTAATAACGATGGTAAACCTGGAAGTATCAAAGGACACTGCAGCAGAGTAATCCATTGTATCCCAAATTTTAGTGTGCAGCATCAGAGACACACTTAATACTAGTGTCCATGCCAAATGTACATTATAGAGAACACATACATACATTCATGATTACATACACACACGTACATACATACATACATACATACATGTTTATCTACCATGGTGTTCATTCGTGTGTGTGTGTGTGTGTGTGTGTGTGTGTGTGTGACCACATGTGTGTTATTGAGAGTTGAACCAAGGGAGCACTACCACTGAGATATATCCCCAGCCCTATCTATTTTTAATTTTGAGACAGTCTCTCACTAAGTTGTCCAAGTTGTCCTTGAACTAAGGATCTATCTCCCTCAGCCTCCAGAATCACTGAGATTACAGGTATACACCACTGCACCTGGCCTCATTCATAATTTTTTTTTTTTTGGTGGTACTGGGGGTGGAACCCAGAGGTTTTTTACCTCCAGGCTATACTCCCAGACTTATTTTATATTTTATTTGGAAACAAAGTCTCACTAAGTTGCTGAGAGCCTCACTAAGTAGCTGAGGCTGCTTCAAATCTGTGAGATCCTCCTGTCTCAGCCTCCCAAGAGCAAAGATTACAAGCATGCGCCACCATGCCCAGCTTCATTCATAATTTTTAAATTATATACTGTTGGGCTGAGATGGCCATGTGGATAACACACTCTGATCATCCATGTACAAACTCATTACCATCAGCAGAAGGTAATGATCATTTCCCACTATAATATTTGGTAAAATACTAATAAATTTCTCTAGGCCATTTTTCTGTTTTTAATTTAATATTTTACAAGAGGTAGCAAACCATCACTAATTTATTTATGATATTAGAAGATAATACTTAGAGTATTTCAGTGTATTTTACTTAAGAACTAAAACTTAATATTTTATCCAAATCAATTTAGTCAACTTTTTTTTTTTTTCAGTACTGAGGATGGAACCCAGGGGCTTTCTACCTCTGAGCTACAACCCCCAGCCCTATTTTTTTATTCTTTATTTTGAAACAAAGTCTTATTGAGTTGCAAAGGGCCTCACTAGGTAGTAGCTGAGGCTAACCTCAAACCATGATCCTCCTGTCTCAGCCTTCCAAACGCTGGGATTATAAGCATGCACCACTATGCCTGGCTTAGTCAACTCTTTTTTCTTTTTCTTTTTCTTTTTTTTTTTTTTTTGTGGTGGTACTGGGGTTCCTGGAAGCCCTTCTACCTCCGAGCTACACTCCCAGACCTATTTTTTATACTATTTTTATTTGGAAACAGGGTCTCTTAAGCCAGTGCAGCTGGCTTCAAACCTGTGCGATCCTCCTGTCTCCACCTCCCAAGCACGGGGATTACAAGCGTGCACCACCATGCCCGGCTTAGTCAACTCTTTATAAGCTGAATCTTCCCCCAAATTATGAAGCACATCTGGTTATAGTAGGTGCTAGAGTTTGGTTCTAGGAGGTCTACAAAGGCCCATCTTTTAAATTGGCTATTGACAGGTAGTGGAAATTTTAAAAGGAGGGAGAGTAAAAAGGAGGTCTTTTGGTCTTTGTGGAAATAACTTCAAAGGAGATTGATGGGACCTTTATCTCTTCCTCTTTTTCTCCTTTTGCTCTTTGGCCATGAGGTGAGAAGTTCTTCTCCATTCTTTACTCCCAATGATGCTGCCTCACCACAGATCCAGAAGCAACAGGTCCATGGATCAAAGACTGAAACCCTCAAAACTGAGCAAAAACAAAATCTTTTTATAAACTGATCTATCTCAAGTATTTGTGATACTGACAGAAATCTGACTAACACAGTAAGTTCTATTTCAAACAAAGCAGATGCTTCCCTAAGGTTCTGTATTTGTAATGTTGTGCACATATATTTCACAGAAAACTTCTCTCTCAGAAACTCACAAAGTAGAAAGTAGCTTTAGTATCTCACTATTTCAACAAATATAAAATGAGTACAGATGTAACACAATATAGTCCATTCTTCCCATTTGAACAGATCTTTATGGAAGGCAACTTAGTTAAGTATTAAATAATCATCATTGTTAGAAACTTAGTCTTTAGGAAAAATGTTAACAGAATTCATAGAAGAGTTTTAGTATGTTTATGGACTGTCTGAAATGTGAAGAATTTTATGTATATTGGTATAGGGGTTTCTTTAGGGAGAGGATCCATAGTTTTCAGCAACTTAACAACACAAAACAAATGTCTACTGCTTTACAGTCTATTCTTTTTCTTTGATTACTTAATTTAAACTCTGGATCTTCTGTTTTCAGATAAGATAAAATACACCATTTTTCCTTTGTGCAATTTATTCTTGAAGGCCTTCATTAGTTAACTCCCCAAAATTCTTCTCTCCAAAACAGAGACAAAGCTTCTCTAAAAAGAGTAATCATTTATAGTATGGTCTTTTTTAAGTATAAAGGGGCAAAATCTCTTCTGAGATACTTCATGTCCACTCTGAAGCAGCTTTAAAAAAGCATGAAACTTGCTCACTAATAATGTGCAGCCCCCATATCACTAACTAGAGTCACAGTGGAATGCCAAGCCAGGTAAGTCATTCAGAAAGCCCCTTTGTTCAGTCGACATTTTCCTCAAATGGTAGAGGTTAATATTAACAAGATTTCCTAGGGGAAAAAAAAACTCACTTCCTTGCCATAAATCACAAAACAAAGAAGGCAATTTAGAAATCTTTTAAAACCTGCAAACAAGGAAATATAAAAACAGAATATAGAGTAAAAGATAAGTGATAAATTTCATGAAATGGTAATAATCTGCACCTTTGTTCCAAATACACCAACGTCAAGTGGAGCTGTTCTTTCTCTGTTAGGTTCAGATAAATCTAGAAAATGATTACCTTATATGTGGACTTTTCTTTTTTAAATCCAAAGTCTGCAAGAGTGCTGTAGTTTGAAGACTTAATATCAGATCAAAGAATTTTTTTTCTTTTTCATATAATATAAATAGCCTTTAATAAAAATAATCTTTTTATTAACATTAATACTCATTTCTATATTCTGGAACATATGCATGAAAAAATGTATTCAGTTCAATTGCAAAAGGAGAAAAAACTCAAAGTGAATACAATTTGTGAGAATCTGTACAATTCTGGAACAAGAATTATTCCTATTCATTTTTTTCTATGATTATTTTGCTTTGTGGGAGCCCAGAATTTCTCTAGAAAACAAGAGTCAGATTCTTGTAAATACTGTCCAGAAAAACATCCACAAAAAAATTAAAAACCAACAAAAATATCACCTTATAATAGGTCTCATTTGTGACTGCTTCCAAAACTGTTCAGATAAGACCCTAAATCATCAAAAGATTTGATTTATTAAAAAGAAAAGGTCTCTGCTGAAATCTCAAGAGTCCCTTCCACCCCAAGCATTTTTCTTAATTAAACAAGGAGTCAACCCCACTTCAAATTGTAAATTGAAAGCAATGGGAAAATAAGAAAATTTTAGTTTTTTCCAATCTTACATAATTTAACATAAACTATTTTATGACTGCAATTACAGCTTTTGTTGTATCCACATTTTAAAACATAGAACATTTGCAAGACAAATAGTATATCATCCTTTTTCCTTCTCTATCATTTCTATATATTTTAGGGATTTTTGTTTTGTTTTATTTTAAAGATGCAATAATCTTCAAAGTTACCTTTTTTCAATCTTAAGGCATAACATGATATTGCACATTATTCTAAAGCTTAATTTTGAAATGAACTGGTTACGTGCTATCAAACCCTGTTTTGGTTATATTACTTAAATTATATAGTATTTTATTTCTGTTCTTGTTGTAAATTCTAATGTTGTTCATGGATTGTGCAATTCCTATGCAATCAGTCTTTGCCTGCTGACAGCTTTTAAAATAATCTTTTATTTTAAAGAATTTAACCCTTTAAAATTAACTCTCAGTTTATTTTGTGTTTCTTTTCTATTGGTGCATTGTAGTCATACATTTTAATGGGGTAGAAATGGTAGGGAAATACATGCACATATCACCCAATTAGTCCTTACGCAATTTCCACCCATTACCACCTCCCTTTCTCCTTCTCATGTTTGGCATACTGATTGCCTTTGATTTTGTGTGAATGTACATCATTTACATTAGAGAATTTCCCCTCTCATCCCCCATAATTATGTCACCTTATTTGCTCATCTATGTTTTCTCCTCCTTCATCTAGAGTTCCTCCTATGACCCTTTTTTCATCTAGAGTTCCTCCTATGACCCTTTTTTCATCTAGAGTTCCTCCTATGACCCTTTTTCTCCCTAGCTTCCCCATAATAAGGAGAACATCTGATTTCTTACTTTTTGTGACTGACTAATCTCACTTAGTATAATGTTCTCCAGTTCTATCCATTTCCCTGTAAATGATGTAATTTTGTTCTTCTTTATGGCTGAGTAAACTATGAACATAGATATGCAAGTATTAGTTTGGTAGTTTGGTTTCCAATCTTTTGGTAGAGACCCAGAAGTACTATTGCTGGATCATATGTAGGTTTCTTCCCATTCTTCTGAGGATCCTCTGTAGTGTTTTCCAAAGCGGTTGCACTAATTTGCAATCCCACCAATAATGTATTAGAGTTCCCACTTCTACACATCCCAGCCAGCATCTCTTGTTGTTTATGTTTTTAAATATTACCATTCTATTGGAGTTAGGTGAAATCTCAGAGTAGTTTTGATTTGCATCTCTCTGATTGCTAATGATGTTGAATATTTTTCATACATTAATTGGCCATTTGAGTTTCTTCTTTTTTGAAATGTCTATTTAGTTCACTTGCCGATTTTTTTCATTGGATTATTTGTTTTCTTAGCAGTGAGTTTCTGTATGTTCTAGTATTAGTCCTCTATTGAGGGAATAATTGGCAAAATTTTCTCCCTTTCTGTTGGCTCTCTGTTGAGGTTCTTGATAGTTTCCTCTGCATTACAGAAGCTCTTCCATTTATTGCAATCATATGAATTGATGCTCCTTTTAATTCCTGTGTCTTTGTGGTCTTATTGAAAATTTTTTTACATGTGCCTATGTGTTGAAGGAGCTTCAAGGAGCTTCCAGGTCTCTGGTCTGATTTTCAAGTCTCTGATCCATCTTGAATTGATTCTTGTGCAGGGTGAGAAAGTGGGGTTGATTTTCATTTTTTCTGCATATGGTTAACCATTTTGCCAGCATCATTCGTTGAAGAGGCTTTTTTTTTTTTTGAGTGTATGTTTTTAACCCCTTTGTCAAAATTCAATTACCTGTGATTCTTCTGTTCTTATGTGGGCACTTCGTGCTATGAATTTTCCTCTTAATACTGCCTTCAAGGTGTCCCAGAGGTTTTGATATGTTGTATCTCTATTTTCATTTGATTCTAGGAATTTCTTAATTTTACCTCTTGCTTCTTTTATGACCCATTTCTTGCTTAGAAATGTAGTGCTCAGTCACCTCGTTTTTATGTGGTTACTCTGGGTCTTCTTTTAGTTGATTTCTAGTTTCATTCCATTGTGGTCTGAAAAGACACAGAGAAATATGTCACTCTTTTTTTTTTTTTTTTGCAGGTCTAGGGATATAACCCAGGGGCATTCGACCCCCAAACTACACCTCCTGACCTATTTCCCTAATTTTTATTCTTTATTTTGAAACAGGGTCTCACTAAGTTGCCGAGTGCCTCACAAAGTAGCTAAGGGTATCTGCAAAGCACAATCTTCAAGTCTCAGCCTTCCAAATGCTGGGATTACAAGCGTGCACCACTACGCCTGGCTGTAAGTCAAATTTTTTGAATTTTCTAGTGCTCACTTTGTTGCCCACGATGTGCTCTATTTTGAAGAAGGTTCCATGAACAGCTGAGAAAACTGTGAACTCACAGTATAGTTGGGTGAAATATTCTGTATGTGTCTAATAGGCTTATGGTGTTCTTTAGGTCTGAGGCATCATACTGACCTTTTTTCTAGAAGATTGGTCTAGTGGCATGAGTGTTGACATCTCCCAGTAGTACTGTATTGGGATCTATGTGTGACTTAATGTCTCAAAGTTTGTTTTATGAAAGTAGCTACACCTATGTTTGTTGTATAAATATTGACTATCATTATTTCCTCTTGCTGAATTGTTCCTTTTACCAGTAAAAAATGACCTCCTTTGTCTCTTCTGATAAACTTGGGCTTTCAGTCCAACTTGTCTAATATCATAGTGGCTACTCCTGCTTGTCTTCAAGTTCTATTGGCATAGATTACCCTGCTTCAGCCCTTCACATTTTGTTTGTTACTATCTTTACTCATAAGTATGTTTATTGCAGGCAGCAGATAGATGGATTCTGGTATTAAATCCATTTTGCAAACACATATTTTTATTGGGGAATTGAGGTCATTTATGTCAGCATTATTATTGAGAGATGATTTTTAATTCCCAACATCTTGAAATTTTGACTTTTGCTTGAGGTAGTGTTTGTCCTTCTTTGCTTAGTTGTTTGCTTGATGGAAATTGTTTCTCTTGTTCTGCCATTTATTATTTATTTTTTCTTTGCAGTTAATCTCTTTGAGTATTTTCTCCTGTGCAAGTTTGAAAAACATAAATTTTTCAGCATCTATTTGTTGTGGAAGATTTTTATTTCCCCATATAATTTGAGAAATCATTTTGCTCAGTACAAAATTTGGGGCTGCAAGTTGTTTTCTTTCAGAATTTAGAATATGTTGTTTCAGGCTCTCCTGGCTTTCATGACTTGGTTTGATAAATCTGGAGTGATTCTAATTGCTTTGCATCTAAATTTCACTTGGTCTTTTGCTTTTGTTCCCTTTAAGATTATCCCCTTGGCTTCTGTGTTAGTCAGTTTGACTATTATGTGGTGTGGTGAACCTTTTCTCTGATCTTGTCTAAAGGGGGTTTGTTCTAAAAGTTTCCTGTAACTCTGTATTGACCTGATTTTACTTCTTTGAAAAGATTGTTTATCTCTTTGGTTATAACTATGGAATGCTTTACAAATTTGCATGTCATCTTTGCCCAGGGGCCATGCTTATCTTCTCTGTATCATTCCAATTTTAATATATGTGCTACCGAAGTGAGCACTAACTCTTAGTTTAGATATCTGCAACTGATATCTTGGGTTAAATCTTAAAACAATGATGTTAATTAATTTATTGCAATATTATGTACCCAAATCACACATTGATCACATAATCATTTAATGACTGCTGTGTATCAGACACTGCACTTAAGGGCATGAAATGGCAATAAATAACATGATTACTTAAACCTAACATCAACCAAATGAATGATAAATAAATAAATTGTTTTATATTGTACAAGCATGAATAGTCACTAAGAAATCTTGATAACCAAAAGTCACATTTAAATAATGCATTTTAAAATAAAAACAGCAACATTCTATATGCTTAGGAAGTGTCAGACATTATACTCAGAAGTAGAAAGATCTTAGTGTGTCTAAATTCCATAGAAACCCTATAAAGTAGGTATTTGTAAAGGATGCAAAGGATGCTGAGTCACAAATGTCAGAAACCCAACTCACACAACCCAGTCATATTTAGAAACCACTGGCACAAAATAAGAAAGAAATGCTACCCAGTCTGTCATCTGTTCCTCTTTCCAGCTCCCACTCACTCTTCTTTCTATGTCTTCAGATTAATTTCCATGTTTCTTGTGTCCACATGACAAGAACCAAAACTAACAATAACAGTTTTGCATCTTAAGCTGTTAATCATCTAAAGAAAGGGTATCTTTTTGCATTGCAAACCCAATATAGAAAAGGACCCACAGTTGGCCAAAGATTCCTCAGATGTTCAGTACAAAAGCAACACTATTCAGAAGGTGGGATGTGTTACATCAAAATAATGAGATCTTAAAATGCCAGTCTTTCTGATGTACTTTCACACTCTTGACATCTCTCAAATTAGAGAAATTCAGAAACATTACTGCTTTTCTACAAGGTAAATAAAAAGAAAAAAATACAGTTACATCCATTTGTATTTTTGCTTGTTGGTTTAGTTTTGATGTTATTGGTTGATTGGTTGTGTCTCAAGAGACTTTTAGAAAGTTTCTTCCTAAAAGACTCAATAGGAAATCCCAATGGAGCTGGGAGAAGCAGATAATATAACTAATATTAAAAGGCCAAAAATAAAAACAGAACTACATGGCCCTAACTCCTACATTTAGAGGAAGATAGTTGAGGGTTACCTGGACTGAAAAGGAAGAAAGGGAATGGTGAGTCAAACATCTCTAAAGAGGACAGAATCCCCAAACCATCAGGATCACTGGGAAGTTAGGCATTAAAGAGAAGAGTTACCATGAAAATACAGCCAGCCATCACTAAGTAACAAACTCTAGGAACAGAATAAAATTCAAAATAGCATAGACTGTTTTTACTTTTAAAGAAAAAAACATGTCAGTGGCTATCCTGACAGCTGAGCAGAGAATGGTTGTGTTCATCTGGTGCCCCATCTTGGTGGTATATTTTATAAGCCTCTACCTATGCCCCAAGACTTTGCAGAAACTTTTGTGAACACTCATTTTATCATCATCACAAGACACTTATAAGTACTCCAAGGCAGGGCTTAGAAAACTTGAACCAATACATGACAGCAGTGGTAGGAAAGGGAAACCCCAGTATTGGTGCTAACTGGAGAATGGAAAACTGTATTCTTATATAACCACTTTAGCAATTTACACAATAGCTATATGGATTACTGGGTAAATAAGGGGAAATTTTCAGAAAAAGTGTAAGCATTGGTTGTAGGAGAGATGAAAAATTAGGAATCTACTTGATAAATATTTCCATTTGACCCATGAAGCAATAAATTCTCATGAGGTTAAGTATTTCCAAAGGTCACAGAGTTAGGAAATGATGAGCCACAGTGCAGATCCAGCCAGTCTGGATGATGTGGGAATGTCTCAACACTTCTATAACCAAAATTGCATAAGAAGTATTTATGAAAATTTTTGGAATCAGCTTTCAGCATCATACAAGGCAAAGAAGTATCTGGGAAGACTTGAAAATTGATGGTTAAGATAATATGTACAGAGGCAGGCAAGAGGAGACTTGCTAATGTTTTTGGGTTTGGTTTTATGTGTGAGAAAGAAAATGATTGTTATCTCTATCATCATTGGTCTACATAAATAGGTCTCAAATTCAGATTAATTTATGTGGGAAAAGAAGTTCATTTTTATGGTAACTTTATAATGTATGCTTCCAGTTTGATCAAAAGTTAGGAGGTTAAATAGTTAAGATCATTTGACCCATTAAAACACTAATATTCAAGGAAAAGGGAAAATCCAAGAACCATAGAAAATATATGACTTTAGTCAATCCATATGCATTTTTAAAAGTTTTAAATCTTGAAATTTATGGTAATTATAGATGAATCTTTAAACATGAATCATTATTCTTCTGATTTATCATTTAAATATTATTTTTATGAGTTTGGCCCCCTTGTCAAAGATCAACTGGCTATAGGTGTGTGGGTTTGTTTCTGTATTTTCTATTCTGTTCCACTCTTCAATCTGCCTGTTGTTGTGCAAATACAATGCTGTTTTTACTACTATTGCTCTACAGTATAATTTGAAGTCTGGGATTGTGATGCCTCCTGTCTGGTTCTTATTGCTGAGGATTGCTTTGGCTATTCTGTCTTTTCTTTCTCCATATAAAATTTATGACTGATTTTTCTAGGTCTATGAAAAATATCATTGGTATTTTAATAGGAATTACATTGAATCTATAGATCACTTTTGGCAGAATGGCCATTTTTATATTTATTCTGCCTATTCATGAACAAGGAAGATTGTTCCATCTTTCAAGGTCTTCTTCAATTTCTTTCTTTAGTGTTTTATAGTTTTCATTGTAGAGTTCTTTTACATCTTTGGTTAGGTTTATTCCTAGGTATTTTTATTGGTTTTGAGGTTATAATGAATGGCATTTTTTCTATTATTTCTTTCATTGTAGATTCATTGTTGGCATAAAGAAAAGCCACTGATTTTTTAGATTGATTTTGGTTAATCAGCTCCAGTAGTCTTTTGGTTAAGTTATTTTGGTCTTCTAGATAAAGAATCATGTCATCTGCAAATAAAGATAGTTTTAATTCCTCTCTTGCTATTTGAATTCCTTTGATTTCCTTTTCTTGTCTTATTGCTGTGGCAAGAGTCTTGAGGACTATACTGAAAAGGAGTGGTGATCATTGGCATCCTTGTCTTCTTCCTGATTTTAGGGGAAATTCTTTCAGTTTTTCCCCATTTAAAATGATGTTGGCTTTGGTTTTATTGTATATTGCCTTAATGGTGGTAAAATGCATTCCTTCTATTTCAATCTTATGCAGTGTTTTTTAACATGAATGGGTGTTAGATTTTGTCAAATGATTTTTTAGCATCTATTGATATGATCATGTGGGTTTTGTTCTGAGTTCAAACTCATAAACTGGACAAAAGACAGCCTTTTCAACAAATGGTGCTGGGAGAATTGGCTATTCATTTGCAGAAAGATGGAACTAAATCCTTACCTCTCACCATGCACAGAAATAAAATCAAGATGGATCAAAGACTTAGAAATTAGACTAGAGACTGTGAAGTTATTAGAGGAGTGCATAGGCTCAACACTCCAACATATAGGCACGGGCAGTAACTTTCTCAACAAGACTTCCAAAGCGCAGGAAATTAAAACATGAATAAACAAGTGGGATGGCAGCAAACTAAAAAGTTTCTGCTCATCAAAGGAAACCATCAAGAACCTAAAGAGAAAGCCTACAGAGTGGGATCTTTACCAACCACCATTCCAATAGAGTGCTAATATTCAGCATATACAAAGAGCTCAAAAGACTATACTAGCAAAATAATAATACAATAAAGAAATGGGCAACTGTCAAATAAACACTTCACAAAAGAATTAATACAAATGGCCAATAGATACATGAAAAGATATTCAACATCATTAGCCATCAGGGAGATGCAAATCAAAACTATGCTGAGATTCCATCTAACCCCAATCAGAGTGGCAAGCATAAAGGAATCAAATAACAACAAATGCTGTCAAGGATGTGGGGATAGAGGAACTCTTTCACCCTGTTGGTGGGAAACCAAACTAGTTCAGCTGCTATGGAGATCAATGTGGAGATACCTAGAAAACTGGGAATGATTCCATCATATGATCTGGCTATACTACTCATGTCCAAAGGGATTGAAACCAGTGAACTACAGTAACATATGTATACCCATGTTCATAGCAGCACAATTTGTAATAGCCAAAATATGAAACCAAACTAGGTCTTTATCAACAGATGAATGGATTGCAAAATTATGGGAAATACACACAATGGAATTCTACTCAGCTATAAAGAAGAACAAAATCATGTCATTCACAAGAAGATGGAAAGACCTGGAGAACATTATGTTAAGTGAGATCAGCCAATCACAGAAAGAGAAGGGACATATGTTTTCTCTAATATGCCCAAACTAGGGAGTATTAGGAATACCAGAGGGATTCCAGATAATGGAGGGGAAACCTCAGCAAAGCTAGAATGGAAGGATAGGAGAGGAAGAAGGCTGAGGTTGATTAATGGAGGAGCTACATCCGAGTATGTGTAAAAGTATGAATATAGCATGGTCAACCTGGACACTCATTGTTGGGAAGGGGGAAGAGGAAGTAGGTAGGAGGAGAGGGTACCATGCACAATCTGACTGTATGCCATTTTTAATATGTTCCACATAAAAATAAAAAAATAAAAAATAAAACCAAGAAAAAAAATAAATATTATATTTCTTATTTGAATATGACATCCAAGTTGCAGATCAGAGAAACTTAAGTTAATGGAAGGAACAAACAAATTTGGGCCTACAGAGTTAAAAGAAAAATACACTGAAAATCTCTCCATCTCTCCCAGTCTACAGTGGATCTCATGCTTTCCTCACAAAGAAAATGGTTTAAGAAGTTCTAATTTTTTGATATCACAGTTCATTTTTCAAGAAGAAAGAAAAATATTCTCTCCAACATTAATATATCAAAATATTTTTAAACCCTGGATGAGCCAAACTTAAAGTTAAATATACCCTTGAGCTAATACCTGAGACAAAAAGATTTGGCACAAGGATTGGCTCTGTTTACCATTTTTTCTGGGAGTCATGCTAATTTCACCCTATAGAGTCACACTTCTGGTAGGGACTGGAGGAATTAGGGACTGGAACCACCTTATATCTAGCTTTCTTGACTTGACTGTGTGCATTCCTTCCCAACGCCAAGGGGGCAGTTTAAAATCAGCCATGCTAAGACTATTTACAGGACAGAAATCAGCATATGCTACAAACCAGGCTTTTTCTATTTCTCTAGGAACAGGTTGTTAAGTACTTATCAGAAATTCCTGAAAAGGCACCTTTCTTCTAAAAGCTTGAGTCAAAGATACAGAGGAATGCTAGGTAGAAATAGTATTGCTACTGTACAATTCATTTGTTATCTGTGAGTTCAATTAATAATTAATATTTAGAGCCAATATGGTGATACATGACTATAATCTCTGTATTTGGGAGGCTGAGACAAGAGGATTGCAAGTTTGAGGACAGCCTCAGCAATGTAGTAAGACTTTTAGGTCTAGTGAGACCCTGTTTCAAAATTAAAAAATTAAAAGGGCTGAGTGTGTAACTTGGAGCTAGAATGCCCCTCAGTTCAATCTTCAGTTCCACAAAAAGTAATATTTATAAAACCAGAATATTATCAACCTTTGCAATGATTTTTCTTATGAATAGAATATTGGAATAAAAGAGGATTTTAAAATTTTTCACCTTCTAACTCCACTTTCTATACTTCTCTTAGAAGTATAGAAAGCAGGGTTTTGGAATTGTTTTTCACATAGCATTTATTCACCTCACCAGTGCTCAAATACAGGAAAATAAATGTTCACATGTTCCCAGAAAAGGAGAACAGTACCATCTACATCCATATAATTTGTGAAAACATTACCTGCATACCATGATATCCTACTTGTTATATATTCAACCTTCATCTTTCCACAAATAATTTATTTAATAATGACTTTTTTGGGTCTCTCATTGCCAAGAAAAGCACCTTACTCTGATATATGCCACCTGTGGCAAGCAATGATTTATTTTCATAAATGTTTTCAATTTTTTCAAATACCTGCTTGCAACAGAATTCATTTTTATAAATAAAATTTTAATAGCATCTACATACAAGCCTCTGGCTTCATTTTAAAGCAAGAATAAAAGTGAGAAAACTTCAATGACTCTTTCTCAGTGTTGATATTTCTAAGCCTTGTTGGAAGTCCTTCATAAAATGCCTTATGATTATGGGTTAGACTGCCTAATGCAGTCCATTTTTTCTATTCCTATAATGTGCAATGCCTTGTGGTTTGCTGGTTTGTTTGCATTTGTTTGCTTGTTTGTTTAAAAGGAAATTTTTTCAAGAGAGAAACTTCTTTTGTCAAACTTAAATGTAACTTCATTACTGAACAGCTATTAAATATATAAAAAACAGATTATCATATAATCACAACTAGCATTTATTGAAGAATTACTAACTTCTTACACATTGTGCTAAGCACTTTATATGTATTGTGTTGCTTACAACATAGTATAGCTTCATGAGACAGAAATTCTCACCACCATTCAACATGCAAGAATATTGAGGCATAAAAAAAATAACTTTCTCAAGGTCACAAAACAACCAAATAGAATTTTCTGGAATCAAACTCTTGTGTACCACTAAAATTCATGCAAGCAACTGCAAACATATATTAGCAACAAGGTCATGCACTAACATGCTTGCATATGTATTTCCCATCAAGTTTCAGCATACAAACTCTGTTACTATTCTCCTTTAGAGATGATACTGCAGTTCAAAGAATTTAAGAAATGTGTACAAATTTCCAAAGCAACCAGCAATAACTGTGAGAGGTGAGAGTCAAATCCAAACCTAACTCTTTGTTCAAGTACATTTCTACTACACTGTGTGCACCTACCAGCAGAGTCAAATTATTCCAATGTGTTAAAAGTTTAGTTATTCAAAAGTTTGAAGGGAACATCCTTAAATGATTGAGGTTGTAATGTTCAGATATATCAAATACATGGTATTAGAATGATCCTTTTTTTGTGTGTCTGCGTGGTAATGGGGATTGACCCTCAAAGCATTCTACCTCTAAGCTACATTCCAAACCTTATTGAGTTGCCGTGTGTGTGTGTGTGTGTGTGTTACTATGAGTTGAATCCAGGGGCATTTTTTACCAAAGAGCAACAACCCTAGCTGTATTTTACTTTTATTTTGAAACAAGATCTTGCTAAGTTGTTGAAGGCCTCACTAAGTTGTTGAGGCTGGCCCCAGACTGTGATCCTTCTCTTAGCCTCCCAAGTACTAGGATTACATGTGTGCACCACCATGTGGCCTGTATTTTTTTATTTATAGAAAAGGGTCTCTTGTTGCTAAGGGTCTAGCTAAGTTTTCAAGACTGGACTTGAAGCTACCATCCTCCTGTTTAGCTTCTTAAGTACTGAGATTATAGGTATGTACTACCATGTTTAGCTTTAAGTTCTATTACATTTGAGGGTAATAGCAAAGAATAAGCAGTAGAGTTCATCACAGATACCCAGTAGTTTTGTCAGAAAGAATGTCAGAGGGGAAATCTATTGGAGAAGTAGAAGTTCATCAATGTCAGTCAATAAAAATAGAAAGAGCAAAATTAATAAATCAAAAATGAATTGTGCCAGCTAGCCAGAATTTAGAGAATGGAAAATAAAATGAGAGAAAATGAGCAGAATCTGGAATCACTCATATTCTTAATCACAGTGTTTAGACCAAGCAGAGTTAAGCATCTGTCAAAGCCACACTGCACAAGTTCAACTCTCAGTTATCCCAGCCTAGACCTAAAGCTTTATTATAACAGCCTCATAATAAGAAAAACACATGCAAATAAAATAAAATGATGAGGGACAAAGTCTTAGACATCTATTCCATTCACCTTGGGGTGAGATATGGGTAGGATTTAGGGCAATGCTTTGCAATGCAGAAAAAGAGTTATATCATGAACTGTTTACTTCATGACAAGAGTTTAAGAGTTACCTAGAGCCTTTAAACTAAAGAGAAGGAAATGGAGCCACTGAGCTCTGCCAACTCTGTGCTTGTCAGGCTGACCCCAGTGGGAGTATATCTAAGTAATAAATCATGTAGATCTCCTCATTGTCTTCCCACACATGATCACTGATGCTTGGAAAAAAGCCCTCGAAATCAGAAACAATATGAATATGTGGAACAGTACATCATGTTCCTCTGGGTAGAAACAACAAAGATGTCAGTTCTCAAATCAATGGGAAAAAATATTCTTTTAAAACAAAGAATATGAAGGGAGCCACCATCTTAGCTACTTCAAGCCGCCTTGAAACCTTAAAATTATAAAGAAGCTTAAGGAAAAGTACCTAGGAAAACAAGGCAACTGATTAGTAGAGTCCCTGAACACAGGGGAACTCTTTTATCTGTAAATCCCATTTATTAGTAAGAATTTTAACAATCAAGAGAGAGGATGACATTTGGGGTTTGAAACAGCTCCTTTTTTAAATTCCAAGCAATATTCTTCCAACTATACCACTACTGGGTATCTTTCCAAAGGGATTAAAATCAGACTATTATAGTAATGTATGCATATCCATGTTTATAGCAGCACAATTCACAATAGCCAAATTATGGAACCAAACTAGGTGTCCATCAACAGATGAATGGATTACAAAATTACGAGATATGCACACAATGGGATTCTACTTAGCAATAAAGAATAAAATAATGACATTTGCAGGAAAGTGAATGGACCTGGAGAACATTATGCTAAATGAGATAAGTCAGTCACAGAAAGTGAAGGGTCATATGTTTTCTTTGATATGCAGAAGCTAGGGAGTAATCAGGATACCATAGAGACTCCAGATAATGGAGGAGAAACCTCAGTGGAGCCAGGGAGTTGGTCTAAGGGAAAGGGCAGAGGAGGGGAAGAATCAAGAAAGGAATCACTTCCATGGACATTATGTACATATGTGAGAATATCAACGCCAATATCAGTACTCTATATGGTGAATTGAATGGGGAGAGAACAGAGAAGGAGCCAGGAGGGAGGGGAAGCCCACCAAGTGCTAGCTACACATACACCACTATCAGTATGAACTACGTTATGATGTGAGACTATACCAATAAAAGTGTAAATATAAAATAAATAAATAAATAAATAAAAATTAACTTTCTGATAACTGCTTTTCTGAATCCTTAACTTCCTCATGCTAAGAATAAAAACTGAGAAACTACTTCCTGGTCTCAGCTAGGTATCAAGGAAACTGAAACTGACCTTTCTCTAGCTAGAAAAACCCACATTTGTGGATCTCCTCGATTTTGTTTCTGTAAGTTATAACTGCTTCTGTAAGATCAGCGGAGAAACAATCTAACTGCTTCTCCTCAGTTAGATCAAACTACATAAAATGTACTTTTTCTCTTTTTCCATCATTTGCCTGCTTGCTATTCAGTCTGGCAGACGCCTGGGTCCTGGCAGTGAGGGATGCAGGCAGGATCCCCAGCTGGGCTGCCAGTAACAGTTACAGTTCATGAGGTGACGGTGAGAAACTGCTACTGAGAAAGATGGGGGAAATGGGAAAGAGGGAGCCTTTAATAATGGCAGTAGGCTTAGAAAGAGGCCCAGGAAATTTTCAAGATAAACATTTAAATGCCAATGTACACTAGTAGACTGGTGGACCAGAAATTTGAACCAGGTGGTTGTTTTTAAAAATAATAAGTAAAGCTGAGGGCTTCCCTAGATCCCCTAGGCTAGATAAAATTATAAATTTTACTTATCACTGCATTGTGTGGTCAGATCTATCTTCCCCCAATAGACTGGAGCCCCTGGCTGACAAGGAGGTCTCTTAACCCAGCAGGTGCTAAACGAATAGTTATTGGGTAAAGCTACTGAAAGGTACTAAAATCTAGTGCCCTAAATAATCTTAAAATTACCCACCTCAGAAGAGAAATCACACGTCCCTAGTTCTTATGCAAATATTCCCTTTCCCTTTAGATCTAAACTCAGTTAAATTCAGATATTCCTCATTTTTAAATGACTTTTTTCTTGAGGGAACTGTTTCTTGCTTGAGCTACCAGCTTGCTGCTGCCTTATTGATCTTGCTTTGGACTCTTGCTAGGCAGCCAGAACCCTGTAGCACAGGTGTCATGTGCACAGGTGTGGGGAAGAGGCTTGACCCAAGCTGCCCTTTGGCAGATATGTGAAGAGACTGAAATGAGACTTTGCCTCTGTCCCTCCTCATCTATCAGTGGCCCTGATCAGGAAAACACTTTGTACATTTTCTTGGAACCATGAATCTTTGGGGATCATAGTTTAAACCCACCCATTTCCTAATATTTCTTTGAGGGTGCTCAGAGTCTGATGTAATGGTTAACAAGGCCACATGTGTGACAGCGAGAGGGAGTGATAATCTCAAGTCAACAAGGTGAGAAAACATGAGAACGCATTAAAGTACAATAACCCAAGCTGAGGGCTACAGCTCTCCCAGACCAGAACCTTGAAAGCAATCTGGTTGGAAGATAACAGATAAATAGAAGCTGATAACAGGTTAGTGCCCTGATGATGCATTCTGTATGAGAAGGCCACATGTAATGTCCACAGTAAAAAAAAAAAAAAAAGCCTTCTTTGACCTCATTATCTAAAACAACACACCTCCCTTTGCCAATCTCAGTTTTGACACATTTGTTTGTTTGTTTGTTGCTAAGATCCTGCAAGAATTAATGATAAGGGCCAGACTCTGGCTCCACACTCTTGGCATTGACTGTCAGCTTCCCTATTCCACCACTGTATAAATCATGCACTACTGGAAAATTCATTTACCCTCTTGCATTTCATAATCTTCATCTTTAAAATGAGGGATAGTAAAACTATTTCATAATGTTGTTCCTCAGAATGGTGTCTAGCACACAGTAAATATTATATAAATCTGTACTATTATTTCTCATTTAATTTATCACTGTCTCATATTTCTCTCCTCTCCCCCATGTGTGAAAGATATACTACAGGTGTACACACAGATACTAATTAGAAGTTTAACAAATTAAGAAATTTTATGTAACAGTGACTGTTACATAGTATATACTGAGTGAATAAATTGATGAACAACATGATAATCATTCTGATCCTGTGACAATGTATTCTAAATAACACTAATATTGTGATTGATAACAGTTAAAAACGGTGTCTAATCGTAAATGGATGCAATTTGCATGGTTATGTAATTCTGGACCAGAGTCCATTCTTAAAATCTTCTCTGAGTAAGAAAAGCTCAACAAGTGCTATGTGCAAGTATGTTACTATCACACAAATAAATTACATTATGATGTGAGACTATAATGCACCAATAAAAGAATATAAAAACGAAAAGGCAGAGGAAAGAGTGAAGAGGTTACATAAACATTTACAAATTCTCTTATTCAGGCAAATAGTTATCAAGTGCTTACCATGTGCAAGATTATCCCTGGAGTCTTCAGCAGAGATTCAAGATTAGATACAAACTTCCCCCAGTCACTCCTGTGAAAAGAAGTGGAGAAGGAGAATGAAGTACTCACTTCTCAAGGATTTAATTGAGAGGATTATGTCCCTACTTGATCACAGGGGTTTCCTTACTCTGAGAATAAAGAGAGGTGTTTCAAGTATCTCGCTGACCATTTTACTTCTCCTTTCTCAAAAGAGTATCTACTTTCTGAATACATGTATGTGCACATGTGCAGACTCACACCCCTCATTCCTAAATAACTTGGATTCCAAAGTTAGAAGAAGAGAAATAATGGCAACCTACAATAATACTTCCATTTAGTGAAATCAATGGATTAGGATATAGTTTTATTCTAACTAGTTCATACATACATTAAAGATAGAAAAATACACTAAACTAAGGAACCAGCATGCAAGTGAAGCAGAAACATAAGCAGGACTCTTCTCTACTGAGATTGTGACTATATCCCTCTATCTTGTCTATAGAGATGAAAAGAAGCAGGTCAACAGTGTGGAAAGGACATTTTTTTAAACACATTCTGTGTTTAAACTGAGTCTTTGCAGGCCTTTTTCTGTGATTTAAAATGATTTCTTTAACTATATTGATATAATATTTGTGGTTAATTTGCCATATATTTTAACTGAGCATATGAGCATTATAAACCTGGTATCAAAAATATTCTTTAAAGTATTAAAAGATGCATTCTGAAGCAGTTTTAATTAAATATAATGGTAAACCTCAGATAATTAACACATTAAAATTACTATAGACTATAAGATCTAGAATTTATGTGCTATAATTATAACCTAAAAGCACAGGAAATTTTCCAAGCATGATGTCAGCAAGATGGAAGAATAAGGAATGTCAATTATATACCCAAATTGAACAATGATTTGGGAAATATGTATTTGGCGATTATTTGTCATATATGTACAAAAGTGTTTGTGTGGCACTTTGGGGCATAAATAGAGGCTTGTAATGCCCCAGTGAGCCCATGACTAAGAAAAGTTGCACTGAGAAGGCAGGCATATAGCAAGCTTGCCACCACAAACCCAAGTACAGATGCAGAATTAGCCCCTCTTCCCCAATTAAATTGGTTCCATCCCACTGTCTACACTTCCTGAGAACAAGCCCTTATGATCAGGGACCCCATAGGAGCCACAACACCACCTGTGACCTCAGTAACATGGCCTATGTCCTCAACATCAGACTTGACTGTAGAAAAAGAAGCATCTCTGTGATCTGACTCTTCCCACTTGACCTCAGTCATAGGCAGTCTTCTTCATCTGGGAACCCTTAAAGAAGAAAGATGTCACCTGATGAAAAAGTCAGGATATACTGGAAGAAGTGACTACTTCTTCAAAAGCAGAGATACCAGAGGAAGGCTCTTGATTATGAAGAATCAAGCAAACATTATGCCATCAAATAAAACTAATAAACTTTCAGTAACTGACTCTAAATAAGTGAAGACATATGAATTATTCGAAAAAATAATCCAAAATAATCATCCTAAAGCTTATCAATGAACTTCAAGAGAATACAGATAGACAACTAAATAAAATCAGGAAAATAATTCATTAAAAATGGAAAGCTTAACCAGGAAAGAAAAAACTATGTTTAAATATAGAAATCTTAAAAAATATAATGACTGAATTGAAAAAATCAATAGAGGGCCTCAACATCAGACTCAATCAAACAGAAGAGAGAATTAGCAAACTCAAAAGTAGGCCACTTGAACTTATCCAGTTAAGGAAGAAAAAAAAGTGAAATAAGCCTGGAAGACATATGGAACATCACTAAGAAAACTAACATATGCATTATAGATATCCCAAAAGGAGAAAAAAGAGAGAAAGGGGGGTATATTTTTTAAAGAAATAATGCTTGAAAACTTCCAAAATCTAGAAAAGAAAATAGGCATTTACATTCATAAATCCCAAAGATCTCCAGATGGGTAAAATTCAGTAAAGTCTGCACTGAGATACATCATAAATAAATTGTGAAAAGTCAAGGGCAGAGAGAATTTTGAAAGCATCACAATAAGAGTAATTTGTCACATATAAGAGAGGGTTTCTAATACACTCAGTGAATTTCTCATTAAAAAGCCTGCAGGCCTGGAAAAAGTGAGACAATAAAGTACTAAGAGAAAAAAAGCCATCCAAGAATAATTTAACAAGCAAATATGTCTTTCAAAAATGATGGGGAGGCCGGGCATGGTAGCGCACGCTTGTAATCCCCATGCTTGGGAGGCTGAGACAGGAGGATCGCACAGGTTCGAAGCCAGCCTCAGCTACTTAGTGAGGCTCTCAGCAACTTAGTGAGACCCTGTTTCCAAATAAAATAGAAAATAGGTCTGGGAGTATATCCCGGAGGTAGAGAGCCTCTTGGTTCCACCCCCAGTACCACCAAAAAAAAAAAAAAAAAAAAAAAAAAGATGATGGGGAGGTGAGGACATTTCTCGCAAAACTAAGAAAGTTTATCATGACCAAATCTGCCTTAAGAGTGCTAAAGAGAGTTTCTCGCGTTAAAATGAAGACACTAAAGAACAACACAAAAGCACATGAATATATAAATCTCACTCCTAAAGTTAAATGTAAAACGAACACAGGATATCGTAATACCATATTGGTGACATATAAATCATGCTTACCCCTAATATATAAGTTAAAATAAAAATATAAAGAAAAACTATAACCACAGAAAATTTTAAATAGAAACACAATATAGAAAGAAGTAAAATCCAACACTAATTTCATAAAAAGGCTGTAAATAAATATAGAGAGTTTCTATATAAAATTAACAATAAGTTATCAACTTAAAATAGACTGCTATTGTTATAATATTATAAACATAATAAGTACAGTTGAAGCACAAAAGATGGACTGTGGTTATAGCTCAGTGATAGAGGACTTAACTATCATACAAAAGGCCTTGGGTTTAATCCCAACACCATAAAAATAAATAAAATAAGGCATAAAACAAAAAAATCATTAAAATCATTAAAGCACAAAAAGATAATAAGAGAAAAAGGGAGGGATAGTAGAAATACAAAATAGCCATTAAAAAATTAACCAAATGGCATGAGAAAGCCCTTACCTGCCAAAAACTATTTTAAATGTAAATAAACTAATTCCCTGTGATAGTCTGGATTGTCAAGCTGACTGGATTATGAAACATTTCAAATTATGTGACTTTGGGTGTATTGATGAAATTATTGGTTTATGTAAGGGCAGATTGAAGGGGAAATCCTGCCCTGGGTGTGGTCAGCAGTGCTCTGATATAGGAGAAGGCTAAGAGAATTATTTGTGGTACTTCCTGAGAAAAGCACATCTGCCCTTGCCTGGGATATCAGCCATCAACTATTCAAATGAGACTTTCACCATCATTTCTCCAGAGAGTTACCTGGCCTTTCAATCTTGGACTGGGACTATATTAGTGGTCACTTCTTTTCTGAGACTCCAGCTCTTAGACTACTCAACCAGCTGCTGGTTCCTCCAGCTCTCCACATGTAGGCAGCCACTTGGGACTACACTGGTTTAAACTATAAGCTGATTTGACAACTCTTCTTTTACCATACACACATTTTGTGAGTTCTGTTATGCTAGTTAAACCTGACTAATACATTCTTCAGTCAAAAGACATAGAGTAGGCTGAATGAACTAAAAAATAAGACATAATCATATGCTTTGGATAAGAGATTCAGTCTAGATTTAAGGACACAATAGGCTGAAAGTGAAGAAGTAGAAAAAATACTTCAAGTAAAAATGTTTGCCAAAAGAAAGTAGAGGTATCCATATTTATATCAGACAAAACAAACTTTAGATTAGAAATTGTCACAACAGACAAAAAAGAGCATTACATAATTTTAAGTGTCAATTCAGTAGAAAGATATAAATATGTGCATCCAACATCAAAGTATCTAAATACATAAAGAAAATATTGACAGATATGAAGGTAAAAAATAGATATCAATGCAATAATAGTAGATTTCAATATCCATACATCTATAATATCCAATATTTACAATGGATAAATCACTTAGAAAAATAAATAATGGTAGAAATAAAAGAACTAAACAAAACTATATGCCAAATGGATCTAGTGAACATCAGCAGTACATTTAGTATTTTCCACTAGGTAGCAGCAGAACATTTATTCTTAAATGCATGTAGAACATTTTCCAGGAAAAGCCATATGCTAGGTCACAAAACAAGTCTTAAGAAACTTAAGAAGATTGAAATAATTCCAAGTATTTTTTAAATAACCCTGTAATGAAACTAAAACTCAATAAGAGAAGGTGAAAAAATTCTGAATACCTAGAAATTGAATCAAATATTCTCAAACAACTATTGGGTCATACAAGAAATAAAAAATAGGATATATCTAAGAAAAATGAAAACACAACCTATCAAAATTCATAGAATGCACAAAAAGTAGTAATAAAAGAGGAATTATGCCGGGCGTGGTGGCGCACGCTTGTAATCCCCGTGCTTGGGAGGTGGAGACAGGAAGATTGCACAGGTTCTAAGCCAACCTCGCTGGTTTAAGAGACCCTGTTTCCAAATAAAAATATAAAATAGGTCTGGGAGTGTAACCTGGAGGTAGAAGGGTTTCTAGGAACCCCAATACCATCAAAAAATAAAAATAAATAAAAAATAAAAATAAAGCTGGGCATGGTGGCCCACGCTTGTAATCCCTGTGCTTGGGAGGCGGAGACAGGAGGATCACGCAAGTTCAAAGTCAGCCATGCTGGCTTAAGAGACCCTGTTTCCAAATAAAAATATTTTAAAAATAGGTCTGGGAGTGTAACCTGGAGGTAGAAGGATTTCCAGGAACCCCAGTACCACCAAAAAAAAAAAAAAAAAAGAGGAATTCTTTTTTAAATGCCTACATTAAAATATTTCTAATAAACATTATGAAGAAATGCGAAAAAGAATAAGCTAATTCACAAAATAGTGGAAGGAAGAAAATAATAAGGGTCAGAACAGAAATAAAATAAAGAATAAAAACAACTTTAGAAATCAATGAGACAATTTTTTTTAGGTACTGGGAATTAAACACAGAGCCATTTTACCTCCAAGTTATGCCACCAGCCTGATTTTATTTTTTTATTTGGAAATAGAGTTTCACTAGGTTTCTGAGAGTCTTGCTAAGTTCCTGGGGCTGGCTTTGAACCTGCATTCCTCCTGTCTCAGCCTCCCAAGTACTGAGATTACAAGAGTGTGCCACCATGCCCAGCTCAAGAGTTGTTTTTAAAAAATCACTAGCTAGGTTAAGAAAAAGTAGAGGAAATTCAAATAAATAAAAATAATAAATGATAGAAAAGACATAATAATTGAGTCCATAGAAGTTAAAATTACCATAAGAGGCTTTAATTAACTATTATACAAGAACAAATTTGAAAACCCAGAATAAATGAAGAAACTATTAGACATATAAGTACTCAAGACTCAATAAAGAAGAAGAGAAAGCGGAACAGGCTAATAGGTAATACAGATATTGAAGAAGTAATCAAGAATTCACAAGAAGAAAAGCTCAGAAATAAATGACTTCACAGGTGAATTCTATGAAGTAATTAAAGTGTAGTCAATAGCAATGTGTCTTAGACTCTTCCCTAAAATAGAACGGGGACATTTCCAAACTCAACTTTTAGGACAGCATCATATTGATACCAAAGGTAGAAAAAAGACACCACAGAAAACCACAGACCGATATTCTTGATGACCACAGATACAAAAATTATTAGAAAATATTACCAAGCCAAATAAAATAGCACATGTAAAGAATCATACCTCATGACCATGCAGCATTTATCCCTGAGGTGTAAAAATGGTTCAATACATGTAAATCAATCAACATGATATATCATATTAATAGAGTGAAGGGAAAATCATATAATCATCTCAATGGATGTAAAAGCACTTGACAAGCTCTACATTCTTTCATAACAAAACTTTTTGACAAATTATAGAAGAAACTTACATAAGCAAGCAAGCAAACAAACAAAAGCCACTTGTGGAAATCCCATAGCTAATATCATACCTAAGAGTGCAAAACTGGGAGCTTTTCCTCCAAAATCATGAAAAATTATCCTCTTTCCCCTCCTATTCAAAACAATGCTAGCAGGCTTAGGTAAAGCATCTAAGAAACAAAAAAGAAGTTAAAAACCATCAAAATTAAAAAGTAAAAGTTTAAAACTCTTTGTAGTTGATATCTTATATATAGAAAACCCTAAAGATTTTACTGAGAAAAAAAACTGTTGGAACTAATAAAGGGATTCAGTGAACCCACAGGATATAAAATCAACAAACAAGTATCAGTTACCATTCTATATACCAACATAGAACTATCTGAAAAGGAAGTTAAGAAAAAAGAATTTCAGCTGGGCACTGTAGTACATACTTCTAATCTCAGTACGTGGGAGGCTGAGACAGGATGATCACAGATTCCAGGACAGCATCTGCAATGTAGTAAGATTCTCAGAAATCTAGTGAGACCCTGTTTCAAAACAATAAATTAAATAAATAAATAAATAAATAAGAAAAGAGGGTGGTAGGTATAACTCGGAGGTAGAAGACCCCTAGGTTCAATTCCCCAAAACCACACAGGGAAGGAAGGAAGGAAGGAAGGGTATTCCATTTACAAGAGCCTAAAAAAGAATAAAACATTTAGAAATGAATTTAACCAAGGAGGTATAAGACATATATACTAAAAACTACAAAACATTGATTAGACAAATTTTTAAAACACAAATAAATGGAAAGAAAGCTTATATTTATGGATTGGATAAAATAATATTGTTAATATATTTATGTCTCCTCAAACAATCTATATATTTAAAACAATCCCTTCTTCATCACTGGCCATCAGGGAGATGCAAATCAAAACTACACTGAGATTCCATCTAACCCCAGTCAGAGTGGCAAGCATAAAGAAATCAAACAACAACAAATGCTGGCAAGGATGTGGGAAAAGAGGAACTCTTTTACACTGTTGGTGGGAATGCAAACTAGTTCGGCCACTACGGAGATCTGTGTGGAGATTCCTAAGAAAGGTAGGAATAGATCCACCATATGATCCAGCTATACCACTCCTGGGTATCTTTCCAAAGGGGTTGAATTCAGAGAAATACAGCAACATATGCATACCTATGTTCATGGCAGCACAATTTGTAATAGCCAAAATATGGAACCAACCCAGATCTCCATCAACAGATGAATGGATAGCAAAACTGTGGGAAATACACACAATGGAATTCTATTCAGCCATAAAGAAGAACAAAATCATATCATTTGCAAGAAGATGGAAAGTCCTGGAGAGCATTAAGTGATACCAGCCAAGCACAGAAGGAGAAGGTACATATGTTTCCTCTAATATGCCCAAAGTAGAGAACATAGAGAACACCAAAGGGACTCCAGATAATGGAGCGGGAATACCAGCAAAGTTTGAATGGAAAGATAGGAGAAGAGGAAGGCTGAACTTGATTAATAAGGGTCTACATCCAAATATGTGTAAAATTATGAATATGGCATGGTTACCCTGGACAATCATTGGTGGGAGGGGGGAAGGGAAAACGGGGGTGCGGGGGAGAGGGCACCAAGTATAGTTTAAATGTATACCATTTATGTTCAATAAAAAATTTGTATTAAAAAATAAAATAAAAATGTTATACTGAGTGAATTAAGTCAGAAAAAACAAACAAAAAAAACCTAATTCCTAAAAAAATTTCTATGGATGTTTTTTATTATTTGAGACAGACGCTCATTATATTGCCTAGACTGGCCTTAAAAACTTGGCCTTAGCCTAACAAGTAGCTGAGATTACAAGCATGTGTCGGGGCCCGCTCGGCTAGACCGAGATGGGGCGGTGGCTCAAGATGGCGCCTAGGCATGTTGCCAAGTCATGAGGCTCACAAGGCTGGCGGTGCCCTGAGCCTGCGCAGTGAGCCCTATCAGGCGCCCTACGGATGATCAGTGATGCAGCGCCTCGTGATACCACCAGCCTGCCTATGAGAGGGTTAGAAATGCGCATGCCCTAGCTATGGGAAGCTTGGGGTTGGTGGAGGATGAGGAAGGGGTTATGAGACTGATATATATTTGCCTGCTGTGTGCATTGAAGGGGAAGCATTGAAAGGGAAGCATTAAAGAGAAAGCATCATCAGCAGACTCGGCATTTGTGTGTTCTTTCCCGGGGCTCTGCAGGACGGAGCCTTAGGGTCGCAACTAGTGGAGTCGAAACCCGGGAACGCCGTAGGGATGGGACAAGTGGTGGCCCGTACGGGGACGCGACATAGTGGTGCCAAAACCCGTGAAACGCCGTGGAATAAGTTCGCAGGTAAGCAACGAAGGGACAGCACTGTGTAGGTTCGCAGGATTTAGTGACAAAGTAGAAAGCTCGCGGATTGCGATGAAGCAAGATTTATCATGGGGTCTAAGGTTACTACTATGAAAGTCAAAGAGGCTCTCTGTAAGATTCTTTTTAAGGGAGGAGTGAAAGAAATGGGCAGCTTAAAGCAGGCATAATGATGGTAAATCAAAGAGTGGACCTATTACAAGAACAGGTCGACATCTTGGGACAGATGGCCATGGTACCATGTATTCAAAAATTGTCTGGATTATGCATAACCTCTGTGCAGTATCAGAATTTTTCCTGTGCAGGCAATCTATACCGACAGATAGGCAGAATGCTTCTGGGAAACTGAAGCCATAAATTTGAACAGACTATGACAGAACTTCGAGTGTCCATTGTGATCAAATCTACCCACGTAGAAGTCGCCACAGTACAACAATGGATGGACTTAATACATGGAACATTGGGTTTCTTAAGAGATTGGGGTGGCGTGGCATTCTGGGCATTTTTTTTTTGGTGGTAGTATGCTGTGTCCTGGTTGGATATATCAGGCGTATTCGACAACAAACTGTGCAACAATAGCACATGCTGGTGCAAGCTCTGGCTGCCCTTGAAGCTGGCTCATCTCCTCACGTATGGCTCAATATGCTGGATCGGTAGTCAAAGACGGGTACGATCGTCCCTGGGATCATATCAACCTAAGACAGGGGAGTAATCATGCTATTGCTTTCCCGATGACGGGTAAGAATGATCCTTGAGGTTCGACAACCTAAGACAGGCACGGTCCTGAGCCTTAATTTTAATAAAACAAAAAGGGGGAGAGGTTGGGGCCCGCTTGGCTAGACCGAGATGGGGCGGTGGCTCAAGATGGCGCCTAGGCATGTTGCCAAGTCACAAGGCTCACGAGGCTGGCGGTGTCCTGAGCCTGCGCAGTGAGCCCTATCAGGTGCCCTACAGATGATCAGTGATGCAGCGCCTCGTGCTACCACCAGCCCGCCTATGAGAGGGTTAGAAATGTGCATGCCCTAGCTGTGGGAAGCTTGGGGTTGGTGCAGTGATGAGGGAGGGGTTATGAGACTGATATATATTTGCCTGCTGTGCGCATTGAGGGGGAAGCATTAAAGAGGAAGCATCATCAGCAGACTCGGCGTTTGTGTGTTCTTTCCCGGGGCTCTGCAGGACGGAGCCTTAGGGTCGCGACTAGTGGAGTCGAAACCCGGGAACGCCGTAGGGACGGGACAGCATGTACTACTACTCATATCTTCTCCAAAGGCACATTTTAGGGAAACAAACAAAAAAACATCCTAAAAGTATTGGAACCACAAAACTTTGAATTTTGAAAGCAATTTTTAGCAAGAATAAAACTAGAATTATCAGACTGCCTGGATTAAAAAAATTACAGTTCTAATCAAAACAATATAATCAAATAAAAATGGGACAGAGTAGAAAGCTCAAAAATAAACCCATTCAGTTTGGCATTGTAGCTCAGTGTAGAAGCCTTACCTAGCATGTCTATGGCCCTAAGTTCAATACATAGTAATTCAAAGAAAGAAGAACAAGAACAAGAACAAGAAGAACAAAGCAAACAGAGAGACAGAAAGTGAACAGAGACCTATGGACTTAGAGCCAACCAATCTTTGATAAGGGTGCCATGAATATTTAAGAGAGAAAGGACAGTCTCTTTGATAAAAGCATTGGGAAAATTAGATATCCACATTCAACACCAATGAAATTGAAGCCTTCTCTCATATCATGTACAAATTATTAACTAAAAATAGATTAATTTGCTAACATAAAACATGAAACAACAAAATTTTTAGGACAAAAAAAAGAAAATGCTTCTAGACATTGAATGGACAGTAATTTCTGGGATATGACATAAAAAACACAAATAACAATATCAGAGATACACAAACGTGATTACATAAAGCTGAAAAGTTTCTGTTTAACAAAGAAAATCATTAACAAAGTAAAAAGGGAAACTACAAAATGGGAGAGAATTTTTTAGACCATTTATCTAATAATATCCAGAATATTAAGCAACTGAAACATCTCAAGAGCTGGTTTGTTCAGTAAGAAAACAAAGTAAAACAGTAAACAACAACAACAAAAAAAAGACAAAGAACTATTCAAAAATAGTTGTAATGATTTGGATAAACATCCCCAAATGGTCCATTCGCTAAAGGCTTGGTCTTGGCCTGTGGCACATTGGGAAGTGGTGGAACCTTTAGGAGGTGGAGCCTGGTGGGAGGGGTTTAAATCACTGTAGTATACTCTTAAAGGGAAGAGTGGGACTCCAGCCCCTTTTTCTCTCTTTTTTTTTCTTTTCTGTTTTTGTGTAGTTTACTATCAGGTGTGCAGTTTTGCTCTTCTACATACTTCCACCATGGCATATTGTCTCATCACAAGCCTTAAAACAAGAGGCCAACTACTCATGGACAGAAATCCCTAAAACTGTCAACAACAACAAAAACCTTTTCTCTTTATAACTTTATCATCTAAGGTTTTTGTTATAGAAATGGAAAGCTGACACAAGAGTCAAAAGACCTGAACAACTGATATTTCTCCAGATGAGGTATACAAGTAGCCAACAGGCATATGCAAGGGTGTTCAACATCATTAATGATCAGAAAATTCAAATAGAAACTACCATGGGATGTCACCTGTTAGGATGGCTATTCTCAAAAATCCAAAGTCAACATATGGTGCGGATATGGAGAAAAAGACATTTTTTTTACACTCTCTTATAAATGAATATAAATTGATGCAACCTCTATGGAAACTAATATGTAGGTTTCTCAAAAAATTAAGATGTAATTGCTCCTTAGCAACTTTCAAAATAAAAAATAAAAAGGGCTAGGTTGTATCTCGGAAGTATAATGCCCCTAGGTTCAATCCCCAGTAACAAGGGGGAAAAAAGTAGAAGAAGCAGTTTATAATTCTCTTGGGAATAGCTACATTTTAAAGAGTATTACTTACCTTGGATAATTAGACAGTGACAAACCTGGACTGAAGAGGGATTTTTTAAAGTAGCAGAAGTCGCATATCATGTATTTAAATAATTTTACTTTTTTTTTTTTTACCAACACTAGGATAATTGTTTCTCCTTGAATATTTAACAGTGAGACTCTTACTGAAGCAAAGAAAACATTATTGAATAGTAGATGAATCCAGTAATGAAAGCAACTCTGAATCAAACATGGATGTCTTTTTAAAGTGCTTTTTCTCCAGACTGAAAGCTCTATGAATGCAGGGACATAGTTATTTTGTACACTAATTTTTATTAGGTACATGCTTGATACTCAACAATTAAACACTAGTGGGTATTTTTTTTATTTTTTGGTGGTATTGGGGTTCCTGGAAGCCCTTCTACCTCCGGGCTACATTCCCAGACCTATTTCTACATTTTTATTTTGGAAACAGGGTCTCCTAAGCCAGCGCGCATGGCTAGTTTCAAACCTACGCGATCCTCCTGTCTCTGCCTTTCAAGCACGGGGATTACAAGCATGAGCCACCATGCCCAGCACTGGTGGGTATTTAACAAACACTGAATGTATCTTGAATAAATTCTCTATAGGTTCTTTAGATTTCAATTCTTTATCATATTGTTTTATCTTTTACAACCTTTTCCTGTGAGATTGTGTGTGTGTGTGTGTGTGTGTGTGTGTGTGTGTACTAGGAATTGAAACCAGGGGCATTCTACCTATGAGCTATACCACAGACATATTTTATTTTTTTAGTTTTAAACAGGGTCTCATTAAATTGTAAAGGTACAAACTAACTTGCTGAGGCTGGCTGTGAACCTGTGGGCCTGCTGTCTCGGTCTTCCATGTGTTATGATTACAGGATCGCACCACCATGCCCAGAATCTGTGCTATATTAAAATATAAACTTAACCTGAAACATTTTTAACATTGAATTTAAATATCAAAACAAATTTCTAGCTTCTCTTCAAATAATTGGAGTAATCCAGAATCATAAAATCAGGATAAGAAATCACAACTGAAACAGCTCTTTGTAATCTTCAAAATGAAGATTTTGTTAACCTTATGAAAGCTGTACATGTGAACAGATATACTCTGGATAAACAAAATGTGATCAATACTAGCCAGAAAACAAAGGGATTCAGACTTGAATGATTTCTACATTTGGCTATTGCCCATCAATCACCAGGGACAGTGAGGGCAGCTCTGCTGTGGCAGAGAGAAGCTACACTGATTTCTGTTAGACATGCTTCCACTAAAATAGATTAATTCTTAGTCATCAGAATCTGATTTGGGCTTCAGCTTAGCAAGCTAATTTTCAGCCTATGGGAATAAAGTCATGGTAATTTTCTGATCATTTAGTGAAAAAGAAACCAGAAAGATAAAAGAAAACAGTGTACCAAGAGACTATTGGTGTCAAATATTTCCTGCCTCTTTGGCCCACTAAACATCATCTGAGTAGCGTTTACTTTCACAAGGCATAATTTTCCTAATAATTAGGAGGGGGAGTGTTCTCAGAGTGCATAGTTTACTATTTAGGAAAATGTCACTGTAACGAGGCTAATTAAGCCTTTACTTTTCATCACAGTCTAGCTCTGGTTGCTATAGTTCCCTGTGATAGGAAGCAGTGGTTGTGGGCTATATTTTACTACCAAAGAAATATAGGTTACTTTGGAATAAGCAGTTATCAGCAAGGAATATCCCAGTGGCAATTTGGTTTTCAAGGGAGTGCTCATTGTTGGCTCTTCTTCATTTCCTACATTGAAATGGCTGTCCTATACTCCACAACCAGCTTAGCTCAAACACACATGTTTATTTCATGTATGTATGACTCCCATAGGCAGTTGTTCCAGTTACTGAGCAGAAAATAATGACTAGGTCCTGATCCTTACCTTTGAGATCCTCCATGCCACAGGGGAGACACTGTGGTAAGTTCTATAAAAAGAAGTTAAGTACAAGGTGCTATGGAAATGCTGTGTCTGGGGAAGTTAGAGGAGGCTTTCAGAGACAGTCACCATCCAACTGAGTCTTCAAACCAAAATGGAAGTTGGAAAACAAAAGAGATCTCAGACAGAGGAGCAGAGACTCCAATGGAGTGATAGAAGGATGAAGGGGGAGGAGTAGAGAGGATAGAGACACAAAAAGAAAGTAACAGATGAAATAATACTATGCACATATATGAAATTACCAATGCCAATCTTGATGACACACACAGGGAAGAAAAGGGACAGGGGAAAGATCCAGAGGAAGGTCCTCCAAGTGCTGTGGGCATGTAGATCCCTATCACTCTCTATCTCAGTAGGATGAATAATTACAAAGTACCAATAATAATATAAAAATAAAGTTAAAAATAAAAAAGGGTTGGCAGGATTATGAACTCCCATTCAAGCCTGGAAAAGCATAGCTGACACTTGGAATTTCACTTTGGAGACTTTTTCCAATGAATTTCTCAATCTTAGATTTACAAAAAAGACGTTCCCCAGGCAATAGTGAGAGCTCCCAGTTTCCCCTTAAGTTTAGATTACACATGACCATAATACCTTTGACTAAACTAAGAAATTTGTCTAAAATAAGAAATATTTATTATTAAATAAACAAAGAATATCTAACCGGTGTTATTTTTATATCTGGCATTTAACTGAGGATGTCACATGCATATGGTAGTCATGTTAACTTAATCTCCTTCAATCTGTGACAGTTTCTAAAGTTCTTTCTTGTTTTTCATGACTCTGACAATCTTGAAAGCATTGGTCAGATAGTGTTTTCTAGTCCATTTATAGTTCTATAACCAAATGCCTTATATAGGGGAATGCATAAACAATAAAAATTTATTTCTCACCATTCTTGGGGCTGAGAAGTACAAGAGCAAGACACCAAGAAGTTCAGTGCCTGGGGAGGGCTCACCTTCCCCCTCATAGATCACGCCTTCTTGCTGTATCCACTTGGTAGAAGGGGCCAATAAATTCTCTCAGGCTAAGGAAACTGATCTCATTCACGAGTGCTCAGTCTATCCCAAGACACTACACTTAATATCACTACATTAGAGATTAGGTCTCAATAGCATTAATATTGAGGGAATATAAACATTAAGACTGTAGCAGGTAGATTGTAAAACAAACTTCAATTGGGGTTTGTTTGAGGCTTTCTAATGACTAAATTAGAATTCTGTGTTTGGAGGAAAATAATACAGAAGTGTCTTCTCACTGCATCAAATCAGGGGTATATGATATCAACATGACGTGTCATCATTGATGTTTATATTTATTACTTGGTTGGGTTAGTGCCTAATAGATACAGAAAAGTTATTACTTTTTCCTTTCCGTATTCTATCTTTTAGAGTGGAGTCAATAAGTTCAGCCAACACATTTCTCTTTAAAGAGGAAGGACTTCAGCTTTACCTTTAGATGGGCAAGTATCTACATTTATTATTTAGAATTCTTTTTTTTATTGGTGCATTCTAGCCATACATCTTGATGGGATAAAAGATGGTGGAGACATACATGCACAGATCACCCAATTAGCCCTTACCCAATTCCTGCTCCATTCCCTCCCCCCCTCTTTCCCATGCTTGGCTTAGTGATTGACTTTGATATGTTGGTTGAAGTACATCATGTGGTTTAGAGAATTTCCCTCTCCCCACCACATCCTCTCAGTTAGGTCTTATTTGCTCATCTATAGAATCTCCTTCTTCATCTATAGTTCCTCCTATTGCCTATTTCTCCCTAGCTTTTGCATATTAGGGAAAGCATACAATTTCTTTTTGTGACTAACTAATCTCACTTAGCATAATGTCCTCCAATTCCATCCATTACCCTGTAAATGATGTAGTTGTGCTTTTCTTTATGGCTCAGTAAAATTCCATTGTGTACATATCCCACAGTTTTGTAATCCATTCATCTGTCAATGGACATCTTGGCTGGTTCCATAGTTTTGCAATGGTGAACTGTGCATCTATAAATATAGATACACATATATTAGTTTGGTAGTTTGGTTTCATTTCTTTTGGGTAGATACCCAGAAATGGTATTGCTGGACTGATATATCCTTTATCTTCTATGTATTTACTCAGTCACTTGTTTATATCATTTTGGTTTGTAATAAACATTTTGGCTTATTATCAAATCATATATTATTTGTTTTATTGCTCATATTGTTCCTGCCTTAGCAAGTGGGAGTCATTTTAGGTTAGTTCCAGTGTCTTTTGGATATGTCCAACAGTTCTGTTAGTTTAGTACTTTATTTTGGCACTACAGGATGCTCCAGGATCATTGTGAATCATTCATAAGCCAGCCCTAGAGCCAGCCATTTCCTCAAGGTTATCTTTTCCTTTGATTGGAAAATGGTATTTAGAAACTGTCTTTGTCAACAGTTTCACTGCCATAGTCCAAAAACAACTAACCAGAGAGCTTAGAAGAAAGATTTTCTCACAGTTTCTTGTAGATTTCAGGTTCAGTCCATACAGGGTATGGAGCTCAGGGCATAGCGGCAAGAAGCAAAGGGAGGGAGAGAGGGAGGCTCTGCTCTCACATCAGGGAGGCTAGAAGAAAGGGAGTACAAACAAGTAAGCTGATTGAAGATACAAACACCATTCTAAGGCCAGAAGCCCAGGGAACCCTTCTCCAGCCACATCCCACCAGGCCTAGGTTAAGACCCAGATTACAGTGGATTTATCTACAGATGCAATTGCAACCCTCATGACTTAACTATCGACAATGAGCTCTTCAGAGAACATTCTATATCTGACCATAAGAGAAACTGAAGTATGAGCATTTTATAATGTGCTTAAATGTTAAGATAAAGCACTTTTTACAAGAGTCAAAAAAAAGGAGAAGAGATTGCTACTTAAAATTAGCAGAAGCTAGAAAGCAACTGGCCAACTGGAAAGTGACTCAACAGACTGAGGAAAATAAAAGGGAAACTGGCAATTGTGGGAACATAGAAGCAAGCCAATTGATACTGACAGAAACCCAGAAAGTCTTGGAACTGAAGACATAAGCTAGCTCTGGAAGTAGGAGTGCAGGTGGGTTGAAGGAAGGAGAGCGGATAAAATCTATGAAATGAGCAGTTAGGTCTCTAGTTCCTCTCCCACACCATGCACATCTAGGATATTTTTCCTCCCCACACAAGCACAAGACTATGTGTTTACAAAGAAGTTCAACTGTAGAATCAGGAACAGTAGGTTCAGGTAAGGATATGGTTGTTCTAAAAATGGGAGATTTGAATGAAGCACTACGAACTAGTGAAACATCTCAGCTCATTTCTTTTGTTGTCTCTGTGAGGACTCCCAACCAAATCAAGCATTCCCTTGTGGATAAATCTGACACACTGAGAGAAAAGTTTCACAGGTGACGAGACCTAAAGTCCCAACATAAATAGCCCAGTCCACTGGCCATGAAGCCCATAGGTCAATAATCGCAAATCATGCTCATAGATTTGCAATAACTTTTTTCTTTTCTAAATGATATATGTCAAGAAAATATGTCACAAACACACATACACATGTGTGTGTTAAATGACTATAAAATAAACATTCTGTAGCTACCACCAAGGTGAATAAATTATGAGATATCCCAACACTTGGGAGGCCAATGCAAAAGGATTTCAGGTTTGAGGCTAGCCTCAACAACTTAGCAACACTCTCAATAACTTAGTGAGATCTTATTTTCTAAATAAAAGATAAAATAGGGCCAGGCATAGTGGTGCATGCTTGTAATCCCAGTACTTGGGAGACTGAGATGGGAGGATCAAAAGTTTGTGACCAGCCTCAAATAGTGAGGCCCTCCACAACTTAGTAAGACCTTGTTTCAAAATAAAAAATAAATAAATAAAAATAGGGCAGGGAATATAGCTCAGAAGTGGAGTCCCCTGGATTCAATGTCCAGTACCACAATAAATAAAATAAAATGGGACTGGGGGTGTAGCTCAGAGGTAGAATTTTCTAGTACAACAAAAAAGAAAAAAAAATCACCACTGCCATAAAAAGGCACTGATTTATATTTCCTTCATTTTATCCTAAATCACAATCCTGATTTTTAGGCATCTTTCATCACTATTTTTTCTATACAAGCATCACTAAAATTATAGTTTATTTTGCCTGCTTTACAACTTATATCAACATATTTATACTAGATTTATTATTTGTGGGTTGCTTCTTTCCTTCTGCATACATTTAAGAAATTTATTTATTCATATTGATGCATGTACATGTAGCTGTTTCATTTTCATTCTTCATTTATGTACACATTTCTTTAATAATGTTAGGTATTTGATTTGTTTCCAACTTGGAATTACTGTAAACAATACGGATATGAGCATTCTTGTGTGTGTCTCCTAGTAAAATGAGAATAAATTTCTCTTTGATATATTACTAGGAGTAGAACTGTTCCTTACCTATAGATTTGACATGACAGGAATGAAAATATATCAGTATTTTGAGCTGACCATGGTGGCACATGCTTGTAATCCCAGTACTTGGGAGGATGAGACAAGAGGTTCACAGGTTCTCAGAGAGGCTCAACTATTTAGTAAGGCCCTCTACAATTTAGTGAGATGCTGCTTCAAAATAAAGAATAAAAAATAGGACTGGGCATATATCTTGGAGGTAAAATTCCCAAGTTTAATTTCCAGTACTACAAAAACAAAATCAGTAAGTTGTTTCAGAAATTGGCATGCTTATTCTAAAATCCATTCAAAAATTTAAAGAACTGAGAAGTTTTGGAAAAGAATAATAGAGTTAAAAAAGACTTATACCATCTGACTTGAAGATTTTCCATAAAACTACAATAATCAAGATAGAATGGTATTTGTGACAAGAACCCAAACTTTTGTTCTCAATTGATTTCTAGCAAAGGTGTAAGGCAATTCTCTTGAACAGGAGCAGTCTTTTCATAACTGATTCTGGAAAAACTGGTCATCTATTGGAAAAATAACAAACGTTGAGTCTTACCTCATACCATGTACATAATTTTTCTTGAAATAGAGACAGATGCTGGGCATAATAGCACATGCCTCTAATTCCAATATTTGGGAGGCTGAGATAGGAGAATAGCAGATTCAAAGCCACTTCAGCAACATAGCAAGATACTTTTCCAAAATTCAAAAAAGAGAAAAGGGCTGGGGGATGTAGCCTGTGTACCTGAGTTTAATCCCACAATGCAAATAAATAAATAAATAAATAAATAAGCTAAAGTCATTTAAAATTTCTAAAATTTTAGTAACTGTATATTTGGAAAAGATGTAGATTATTTTTATCTCTTATTTTTAAAAATAAACCTGAAATGTATATTTAGATATATAGCATTATGCTGTAGGATATATATTAAAATATTACTGTAATGAAGCAAATTCATATGCTAATCATCTCATCTCACAGAGTTTCCAATTTTTTATTTTTACATCAAAAAATGGCTAAAATCTACCCAGCATGAATGCCATGTAAAGTATAATGTTTTTTACCTAGAGTCATCATGTTGTACTTTAGATGTCTAGATCTGTTCACCCTACATATCTATTATTTTGGGTCCTTTGAAATACTTCCCTACATTACTCCCACCCTTTCTAGCAATCACTATCTGTGACCACCCCACACCTGGAGACTCAGTGCTAGTCTAGAGTGCCTAGCCTGTGCCCTGGGTCAGGCTCTAGCCCTGTGCATCCTTCCCATGCCCAGGACTAGGCACTAGGCTTTTGGAACCACCCGTGCCTGGGTCCAGTGATAGCCATGTACCCAGTCCATGCCCTGGGACTTGAAAGCACTTGGGTGGTAATTGTGTGCACCCAGGAATGCTATAGAAACCCTTTGCCCAAGGTGCATCTTGGGACCCCATGTGCTAGCCCAGTTAGAATTTCCAGGGACACAGGAAAAGTCATCAAGACACGATACCTGCATAGGGCCTCAGAGGGGAGATTCCAAGACTACTTTGGACATCCTCCACCCCTGCGGTAGGGAAGCACAGGCCTGAGTCTGGGTAGAGAGTGCAGACGTACTGACTACAGGCTGGAAATACACAGAACCCGGGACTTGTACAGAATTTATTAACAGTGACACCAGACACCCTGACACCTAAACCCAAAGCTGTCAAAGGAAAGAAAGGTGTCCAAACACCCAGAGAGTGGCTTAAGAAGCTGACAATAGACACTGGATTATACTCTGAAAGCTACCGCAGCAATCAGACATTCAAATATTATATGGACCCAACTCCATATTCGTAAATAGTAGGACTGTTTTTTGTTTTGTTTTGTTTTGTTTTGTTGTTGTTGTTTTGTTTTGTTTTTCTTTGATCATATAATAGTTAACTTTGTATCTTGTGTTGATACTTTGTGTTTGTTTGCTCCTCCCCCCATACCTCTTACAAACTTCCACACTCTAACCTATCTACTCTCTTTTTTCTCAAAACCTTTTCTCGTACTATATCTTCTTGTTTAATATTCAAAGTATTTCATATCTCTATACTTAAATACTCTACTAACTACAAGAGTCCTACTATTTAACACTCTCTCGTTCTCAATAAGTTATTACCTTATTATACTTAAATATTTACTCAACCTAAACATATCCTCTACCTAACCTGACTCCTGTACCCATCAACCTGGCTCCTCCCCCATCACCCAACCCTCAACATTGGAAAAAGCACTGCTGACTTGCTGATACCTCTAAATTCCTAATACTAAGATCAGATTAGACATAATACTCACAAATGATGGGTAGACATCAGAAAAACAGGACTGAGAACATTGAAAATACAAGAACCAGGAATAATGAAGAGACAACAGAAATCACTAATACTGACCTACAAGAAATGCAAGAAGGGGAGTTCAGAATCTTGATCTACAATATGATGAAAGGCTTTAAAACAAGTCTACAGAATATGAAAGAGGAAATAGAAACACTAAAAAAGAATCAGAAAGTGGTCTAGAATAAAATGAGTCAATAAATGAAATGAAGACAGCAATAGAAATAAATTCTGGAAGATTAGATGAAATAGAAAGTAGAATATCACTCGTAGAAGACAGTTCATTCAAAACCGAAAACATAGTCAGCAACATACAGAAGTCAGTACAGCAATAAAACCTAAACATCCAGCAACTATGGGATAATATGAAGCGTCATAACTTGTGGATAAAAGGCATTGAAGAAGGGATAGAAGTACAGAGCAAGGGCATCCAAAATCTCTTCAAAGAAATAATTTCAGAGAATTTTCCAAATATGGAAAGAGACTTGGATCTTCACACTCAGGAGACATACAGAGCACCACTAAGACAAGATCAAAGAAGAACATCCCCACATCATATAATAATTAAAATAACCAACATAGATGTCAAGGAAATAATCTTAAAAGCAGTGAGAACAAAAGGACAGGTGACATATAGAGGCAAAACAATAAGAATCACTCCAGACTATAAATCCCAAGTCATGAATGCCAGGAGAGAATGGTATGATGTGATCCAGACCCTGGAAGAAAATAATTTCCAACCCAAACTGCTATATCCAGCAAAACTATTATTTAAAATTGATGGAGAAACAAAAGTGTTTGAAGATAACAGAACCTAAAAAAATTCATGAATTCTAAGGCAACACTAGAGAAAATGCTTAAAGAAATAAACCATAAAGAAGAAAAAAGAAGCAGACTCCAGAACCAGAGAAGAGATGAAGTTGATCAGCAGGGCATCTAAGTAAAAGGAAATAATACTATACCCAACAGAATATAGAATACAAAATGACAGGAAACAAGCAACATATTTCAATAATAACACTGAGCGTCAAAGGACTTAACTCCAATCAAAATACACAGACTGGCAGTGTGGATTAAAAAATATAATACAAATATATGCTGTTTGCAAGAAACACACCTAACAGCCAAAGACATTCACAGACTGAAAGTGAAAGGACGAAAAAAGATATATCATGCCAATGGGGACCAAAAACAGGCAGGAGTAGCAACACTGATACCCAACAAAAGAGACTTTAAGCTAAAACACATCAGAAAAGACAAAGAAGGGCACTTCCTTTTATTAAAAGGAACAATCCACCAAGAAAATATAATGATAGTAAATGTTTATGCCCAAAATGTGGGTGCAGCCACATTTGTAAAACAAACCCTCTTGGACATAAGATCTCAAATAGACCCAAATACAATAATAGTGGGAGACTTCAATACACCTCTTACACCACTTGGTAGACCTTCAAGGCAAAAGATGAGTAAAGACTCTTCAGAACTAATGAAAACTACAAACCAAATTGACTTAATAGACATATACAGAATATTTCAACCAGGAAAAACAGAATACACATTCTTCTCAGCAACCCATTGCACCTTCTCCAAAATAGATCACATTCTGGGACACAAAGCAAGCACCAGCAAATTCAAAAGATCTAATATAATTCCCTGCATCTTTTCAGACAATAATGGAATGAAAGTAGAAATCAACAATAGGAAACCCCAAATAAACTATTTAAATGCATGGAGATTGAATGATACACTATTGAATGACAAGTGGGTAAGATCGGAAATTAGGGGAGAAATAAAGACATTTCTGTAATTAAATAAAAATAGAGAAACAACTTACCAAAATCTATGGGACACTTTGAAGTCAGTGTTGAGAGGAAAGTTCATAGCACTGAGTGCCCACATAAGAAGAACAGAAAGTCACCAAGCAAACAACCTAATGACAAAACTCAAGGACCTAGAAAGACTGCAACAATCTAATCCCAAAGCCAGTATAAGGCAGGAAATTATTAAAATCAGAGCAGAAATAAATGAAGTAGAGAACAACAACAAGAAAAAATTTTAAAAAATCAACAAAACAAAAAGCTGGTTCTTTGAGAAGATTAATAGGATTGATGAACCCCTGACCAGCCTAATCAAAAGAAAGAGAGAATCAACTAAATTATTAAAATCAGAAATGAAAAAGGAGACATCAACACAGACATAGGGGAAATTCAAAGGATTATCAGAAACTACTTTGAGAATTTATACTCCAACAGACTGGAAAACATGGAAGAAATTGATAGATTTCTAAGCACATATATCCTATCTAAACTGATCCAAGAGGACATAGCAAGCCCAAACCAACCAATAGCAAACAAAGAAATAGAAACAGCAATCAAAATTCTGCCAACAAAGAAAAGCCCAGGCCCTGATGGGTTCCCAACTGTATTCTACAAAACTTTCAGTGAAGAACTAATACCAATACTTCACAACTTGTTCCAGAAAATTGAAAGACATGGAATTCTCCCTAATTCCTTCTATGAGGCCAGTAACACATTAATCTCCAAACCAAATAAAGATACTTCAAGAAAAGAAAATTACAGACCAATATCCCTAATGAACATAAATGCAAAAATTCTAAACAAAATACTAGCTATACACATTCAAAATCATATTAAGATAATTGTACACCATGACCAAGTTGGTTTCATCCCAGAAAAGCAAGGCTGGTTCAACATACACAAATCAATACATGTTATTCACTACATAAATAGAACTAAGAACAAAAACCACATGATCATATCAATAGATGCTGAAAAAACATTTGACAAAATCCAACACCTATTTATGTTAAAAAACACTGCAGAAAACTGGAATAGAAGGAACATATTTCAACATCATTAATAAACCCCAAGCCAACATCATGTTGAATGGAGAAAATCTGGAAGAATTCCCTCTAAAATCAGGAAGAAGGCAAGGATCTCCATTATCACCACTCCTTTTCAATATAGTCCTTGAGACTCTTGCCACAGCAATAAGACAAGAGAAGGAAATCAAAGGAATTCAAATAGAAAGAGAGGAGCTAAAACTATCCTTATGTGCAGATGATATGATTCTTTATCTAGAAGATCCAATGAAAACCAAAAGACTTCTGGAGCTAATGAACCAATTCAGCAAAGTTGCAGGATACAATATCAACCTAAAGAAATAAGTTGCTTTTCTTTATGCGAACAATGAATCCACAATGAAAAAAATAAAGAAAACTATTCCATTTACTTTAACATCTAAACCAATAAAATACCTAGGAATAAACCTAACCAAAGATGTAAAAGACCTCTACAGAGAAAACTACAAAGCATTAAAGAAAGAAATTGAAGAAGACCTTGTAAGATGGAAAGATCTCCCTTGCTCATGGATAGGCAGAATAAATATCAAAATGGCCATTCTGCAAAAGTGATCTATAGACTCAATGCAATTCCCATTAAAATAACAACACTTCTCATAGACCTGAAAAAATCAGTTATGAATTTTGTATGGAGGAAGAAAAGACCCAGAATAGCCAAAGCAATTCTCAGCAACAAGAACCAGGCAGGAGGCATCACAATCCTGGACTTCAAATTATACTATAGAGCAATAGTAGTAAAAACAGCATGGTATTGGCGCAACAATAGGCAGATTGACCCGTGAAACAGAATAGAAGATACAGAAACAAACCCACACATCTATAGTCAATTGATCTTTGACAAAGGGGCCAAACTCATACACTGGAGAAAAGAGCCTTTTCAACCAATGGTGCTGGGATAACTGGCTATCCATTTGTAGAAAGTTGGCTCTGAATCCTTACTTCTCACCATGCACAGGAATCAACTTGAGATGGATCAAAGACTTAGAAATTAGACCAGAGACTGTGAAGTTACTAGAGAAAAGCATAGGATCAACACTCCAACTTTCTCAAAAAGACATCCAAAGCACAGGAAATTAAAGCAAGAATTAAGTGGGATGACATCAAACTAAAAAGTTTCTTCTCAATAAAGGAAACCATCAAGAACCTAAAGATGAAGCCTACAGGAGAAGATCTTTACCCGCCATCATACTGATAGGGGGCTAATATCCAGAATATACGAAGAGCTCAAAAGACTACACTAGCAAAACAAACAATCCAATCAAGAAATGGGCAACTGAATTGAATAGACACTTCACAAAAGAAGAGATACAAATGGTCAATAGATACATGAAAAGATGTTAAACATCACTAGCCATCAGGGAGATGCAAATCAAAACTACCCTGAGATTCCATCTAACCCCAAAGAATGGCAAGCATAAAGGAATCAAATAACAACAAATGCTGGTGAAGATGTGGGGAAAGAGAAACTCTTTTACACTGTTGGTGAGAGTGCAAAGTAGTTCAGCCACTATGGAGATCAGTGTGGATATTCCTTGGAAAACAGAATAGATCCACCATTTGATCTGGCTATACCACTCCTGGGTATCTTTCCAAAGGGGTTGAAATCAGAGAACTACATTAACATATGCATACCCATGTTCATAGCAGCACAGTTTATAATAGCAAAAATATGGAACCCAACCTAGATCTCCATCAACAGATGAATGGATTACAAAACTATGGGAAATACACACAATGGAATTTTATTCAGCTATAAAGAATAATAAAATAATAGCATTTGCAAGAAGATAGAAGGAACTGGAGAACATTATGTTAAGTAAGATTAGTCAAGTACAGAAAAAGAAGAAACATATGTTTTCTCTAATGTGCCCAAGCTAAGGAATAGTGGTAATACCAGAGGGACTCCAGATGATAGAGGAAAAATCTCAGCAAAGCTAGAATGGAAGGATAGGAGAGGAAGAAAGCTGAGGTTGTTCAATGGAGGAGCTACAACCGAATATGTGTAATTGTATAAATATAACATGGTTAACTTGGACACTATTGGGAGGGGGAAAGGGAAATGAAGGGGAGGGCACAAAGCACAATGTAAATGTATACCATTTTCAATGTGTTCCACTTATAAATAAAATAAAATACAAAAAGAAAAAGATTTTATTTCTTCTTCATGTCTGAAGGACAGCTTTGCTCAATATAATATTCTTGGCTGGTACTTTCTTTTTCAGCACTTTGGACATATTCCATTCTCTCCTGACTTGCAATTTTTCTACTGAAAAATACACTACTAGGCTAATAAATATCATCTTATATATGACTTGAAGGTTTTCTTTTACTGCTTTTAAGTTCTCTCTTTGTCTCAGACTTTTGACAATTTGATTATAGTGTGCCTCAGAGAAGACTTCTTTGGGTTGAATATATTGGGTATCTTAGAGTTCATGGATCTGGATGTCTATGTCTCTCCTAACCTTTAGGATGTTTTCAACAATTATTTAATTAAACAAGCCTTCTGTTCCTGTATGTTTTCTCCTTCTGAAACAGCCATAATTCAAATATCTTTTGGCATAATGGTGCTCCATACATCCCACAGACTGTCTTCACTCATTTTCATTCCTATTTTTCCTCTGACTGAGCCATTTTATAAGACCTATATTAAAGTTAACAGATTCTTTCTTCTGATGTCAAAACTTTCAATTTTTTTCATCTATTGAAGTCTTCAACTCCATTATTTCTGTTCATTTTTAAGAATATCTCTAAGTTTCTAATTCAGATCATGATTGTTGTTTTGATTTCACTGAATTGTCTATTATTATTGTTTTCTTATATCCCATTGAATTCCCTAAAGATCATTAATGTGAATTATTTTTTATGAAATTTAGAAATTTCCATTCCTTTGGGATCAGTTACTGGAGAATTATTGGGATCTGTCGGTGATATCATTTCCTTGATTATTTTAAAGCATGCCTCTGTTTTAATGTCTCTGCTTCTTACAGTATAGTCTCTTTCTTTAAACTTTACAGAATGGCATTTTTAGGGGAAGATTTGCACAAGCAGATGGGCTGACAGTGCCAGTCAGGCACAGTATGGTGCTCTGGTTTCATGTGGTCATGGTGATCAGCATTACAATGATTAACAGGTGCCTCAGTGGTCCAGGATGGAGCAGTTTATGGCAGAGTTGGTGACTGCCTAAGTTGTTAGGGTGAAGACTTTAGAGTTGCTCCTGTTTTTGCCTTTTTAACAGTGGGGAGTCTTATCTGAGGGGATCTCTTCTCCTGTTGAGTCTGACATGTGTCACAGTCACAGTAGGACTGGGAGCGCATGTGCTCAGAATTCCTGTGGAGCTGAATTTCTGGGCTTAGGGTGCTGAAAAAGCACTGTAGCGCCTAAGACTGGAGACATAGCACATGCTTCAAAGCACGACTGAATGCAATTTCCCTGCAAAGTCAAAGTCTGTACTCTGAGGCACACTTCAAGCCCACAGTGCTGAAATGTGGCTGTGCTTCTGCTGAGAGAGTCAGAGCACAGCACTGACATGTCTCCCAGGAAGAAAGAGTGCTCCAGAGGCTTAGCACCTCGTGATTAGGGAACAGCTATAGTTTGGGACACAGAACCAACAGGGCATGGTGGTAGCTAAGACTCTGGTGAATAAAATACCCTGGATCCTTGGATGGTGGGATTTGGTAGTAGCTTTGGCTGTGTGAGACCATGTATAGGATCAGCAAGAATCTAGAAATGGTATGATACCTGATGCCACTGTGGCTTGGGTTCCAGGGGGCTGGGAGTGATGCAGTGTTAACACCATTCCTTGGAGTGGAGGGGTGCCTCAGCAGTTCAGAATGTTGGGGTGACTCCACTTCCAAGTAGGTTAGGGGCTGCAGTTGTTTGGCATGACGGGTGGGATGGCAAAGCCCAAGGTTCCTATTGAGATTCAAGGGACTGCATCTACTTAGTTTCAGGAACTGTTGGCTGCTCCCCATCGACAGAGCCTCTGGACTCCTTGGCCAGTGGCCTTATATTAGCTGTGGTATCAGCTAATATAATGACTGCTCTGATATGCTGGAGGCTTGGAGCCCCAGGGAGCAGAAAGGCTGTTTCAACACTGGTGCAGAATGGGGGGAGGAGGGAGACTGTGCAAGAGAGATGGAGGCCTGAGGTTTTCTGAGACAGGGTGCTCTCTTGGTTGTGGCACCTGGGGGAGCAACTGTTCCAGTTGTTTAAAATTCTGGATTCTTAAGTGTAGGGACAACTTTGACTTGGCTTCATGCTTGATGAAGTCAACCTGATCTAGTCTGACTTTCTTTCACAGAATCATCTTCCACTCTGATGCCATTCCCAGACTTTTGAATTCTTCTCTGCTGGGGAAGAAAATGTGTATCTTTAGTATACAGAAGGAAGCATATATTTGTGAATAACATTGGGAACTGTGTTGGAGTTTTGGTATTGTTCTTCATTTGCTGTCTTTCTCTAAGGAGGAATTTGATGTCCTTCCTTTTGATCTCAGTCTTGGTCATGTTACTTGCCTTGGATAATGAAATATGAGACATTTTCATTGGCATCAATAGTTCTCTCTTGCTTTATTTTTCCTCAACCATGAATGCAGCTATGTACAGATAGTCGTACCCCTTCAACCTGCATCTTGGGGCAAAGATGACATGAAACAAAGCTTCAGCCAACCTGTAAAGGACTTGATGCACAAATCAGAAACAAACCTTTGTGGTTATGAGCCTATGTATTTTTGAAACCTTTGTTATCTCAATGTAATTTTGCCGGAGCTGATCAATACATCTTTTCTTCCCTTTATGTGTTTTGCTGAACACACTGACCATTTAAAAGCACTCAACTCTGTGAGTTTCATAAGTATTCTCACCCCCACCAAGCGAATGCTTCTGCTATTGGTAGGGAAGATGAGTTGCACTATTGTGCCACAAGAGTAATTGCTACAAAGTGGTGTCGGAGGAGGAAGGCTTACTTTCTCATTTTCTCATGACCTCACTGAGGTTGGCATTACTATGTTTGAAATAGATGTGTGGAAGCCTAGCTCAGCAAGTTTTTACTTTGCCTTGGCATCAGGATGTATTCCTAGAGAACTGCTCAAAAATTATTTTTCAAAACCCTACTTTAAAAGATTAGAACCACCAATATAATATCTGGGCTTGTTTTGAACTGAAAAATTGAAGTTATTTTCATGGTATCAGATACTCAGGAGGCTTGAGTATCTAAGCAGAAGCCTCTAGGGTAAGAGCCAGTTTCTTAATTTATTGGTTTCTAAACTATCATTAAAAGGACATATTAATCATCTCATCCTGACAGCCATTTGTGGACTATTTTGGCCTGTTGGTCTAGTGGGATGTAGGATATAACAAAGCTAAAAGATCTCAGAATATTTATAAAAAGAAGAAATAACAACAAACCTGCTACTAGGCAAATGGAGTAAAGGGCTATATTACTAAAAAATATTTAATGGAATATTTTTAAGTGAAACCTGGCATAGTGACACATACCTGTAATCCAAGTACTTGGGAGGCTGAGAAAGGAGAATCTCAAGTGTGAGGCCAGAATCAAGAACATAACAAGACTCAGAAACCTAGTGAAACCCTGTTTCAAAATAAAAATATTAATAAAGGACTGGGGGAACCAGGCATGGTGGTACAAACCTATAATCCCAGTATTTGAGAAGCTGAGATAGTAGAATTATAGGTGTGTAGCCAGATTCAGAAACTTAGCAAGGCCTTCTGCAACTTAGTGAGATCCTATTTCAAAAATGAAATAGGTCTGGGGGTGTAGCTTGAAGACAGAATGTTCCTGGGTTCAGTTCCCAGTGCCACAACAATAAAGGGCCAGGGGTATAGACCTGAGGTAGAATGTAACACACACACACACACACACACACACACACACACACACACACACACACACGGAAAAAAAAGAAAGGGAGAAGGGAGAAAAGAAGGAATTGAGTAAGGGAGGGAGGAAAGAAGGAAGGAAAGAAGATCTTCAGGCGGTAAGCATACTTTCTAAAATGCATTATTAAAATAAATTGTGATCATACAGGCACAGTGCAGTGGCACAAGGATTGACGCTAGAGTCTGACGGCCTCTGCTAGCTCTACCCTGTCTCAGGTATATGCCTGTTTTAGGTAACACTTCCAGAACACAGGCTCTGGGGCAGAGGTTTCCCTGCAGGAGGCTTACTGGTAAGCTCTAGGAATCAACATTTGTGAGAGAATAAGAATAGGGAGAGGTAAAAGGAAAAGAAGAATTGAAATGTAGGTGCAAAAAGACATCAGCTGACTCTACCTAAAGCCAGAATGGAGTGTCAGAGGGGTCCTGAATTGGGCAAAGGGACATTGTGGATTGCTACTGAAGGGGAATAAACTTGTGTGAAGCTTGGGCTTGGGGAAATTCCTAGAGAAGGACTCACCTTGACTCTCAGCAGCCAATATTCAGGGTATGAGGGCCTGGCTCTGGAAATAATGCTGGCATGTGTACTACAGCACCACACTACCTGGAGGACATTACTTAACTTCTCTGGCCCTTAGTTTCTTCATCCATCAAAGGAAAGTTCTACTTCATTGGGCTATTAGGAAGATAAATTAATATTTGTAAGGCACCTGGCACATTGCAAATTACATAATAAGGGGATATAAGTGCTTGTTAAATAAATACCTGTCCAGTGGAGGTTTTCAAAAATATGCTTTAACAAACAGAAAGGTTTATAATAGGTTTATTAATTGTTTCTTTGGGGATAGTCACTCCAAAAGTGCTTCAGAATATATTTGAAAACAATTATCAAGCAGTTTAGAAGTTCTCCAAGAAAATTTTAAGTCTTAATTTTCTTGAAAACTACATTTTAACAATCATGCTAATAGAAAGTTTATCCTACATTTTATTCAAATTACTATATACTTTAGATTCCTGAAATAAGAATTAAAGGAGTATAATTTTTGACAGGTACTCTACTAAACTCTTTCCATTCATTTTTTTCATTCCTCTTTATAACCACTGTAAGTGATAGATCCTATACTGTCATTACCTAGGTACAGAGGGAAAACTGAGACTCAGGAGGGTTTACAAGACTGGGATTATAAACTGACTGCAAAAGTTCAATGCTTAACCAATGTACTTACTACCTTTCGTATAAATTCCGCTGTTCCAAATCTTCAAATTACCTGTTTGATTTTCCAACCATTTGACTCAAGGAAAATGTCAGCTACCAGTGCTACCCTCCTTAGAGATCTGTAAATAATCCAGCAGCAGCATCTTGCAACTTCTTAATGGAAAAGACAAGCTTCTCATCACAGATAATAAGTAATTAGGATACTAAAGTGCTGAATTCAATTTGTATTTATGACGAATATATGAGCCTGCACAGTATATTAGTCAACTTCACACTACTGCAATGAAATAGCTGAGATAATTAACTTGAAAGGAGAAAAATGTTTATTTTAGATTAGTTTTGGAGGTTCCAGTCCATCATCAAATGACCCCCTTGTTTTGGGCCTCTGGTAAAGCAGCACATCACAGCAGAAGTGTGTCCTATAGAACACTCTTCCCTTCATTGGCAGGGAAGCAAAGGAAGAAAGAGGAAGAAACTGGGGTCCTACAGTCCCCTTCAAAGGCATGACCCCATGACCCAAGGAATTTTTATGAGACCCTATCTCCTAATGGTTTCACCACCTCCCAGGACCAGTGGGGCCCCTGAGGACCAAGCATTTAACATAGCAGCTTTTGGGGAGAACATTCAACGTATAAACTATCCAAGTAATTTTTAAAAGATACTTGGTACATTTGTATTAAGTTATATATTTATTATGAGAATACTAAATATTAAATACTAAATATTGAATACTAAAAATAAGTTTGAATTGCATCCAAAATGTTTTCCCCTAATCATAACCTCTGATCTCAGTTTCAGCCTTCAAAAAAACTGATCTTTTAAAAACAGCTTATGCATAGTCACTAATCCCCTAATTCATAGTTACTTGTAGTTCTGCCCAAAGTCAGCAATTATGTCTGCCAATTGAGTAACTTAATAATTGAAACTCTACAACTGCTAATGCTCAACTAATGCACCCTCCCTCCCCGCAATTCTACCACTAAATCTCAAGGTTTGAAATATCTCAGTAAGCTAAATTTTTATGTGGTTGGCCTGAGACACAACGTCAAGTTACACAGAACAAAAGAAGACAACAGCATTCAACAGCATTTGAAAACAAGGATGTTCATTTTCAAAATTGCCCATACTATGGCACTCTCTTCTCTTTTAGCATCGAGTATCCTCACACTCCATAACTCCAACTCCAATTTGTTCTGGTTCTGGACTGAGGTACTCTGGACTCAAATGAAATAGAATCCATGCCCAGACCAGTCCAGAAGATGCTAATAAAATTCCCATTATTTGATGATTAGCCCAAGTGTAGGCAGGAGATTCTTCTGCCCAGGAAGATGTAAGGGGAAATCTACCCAGCAAAGTTGCCTTTTCAAATAAAAAGTCAAAGCCTAGCTATGCAAATGCCCTTTGCTCATCTACCAGTGTCTTCCTGTTTTGATGTGACAGCTGAGAACATCACATCCATCTTCTGAGCATGAATGAAGCAACCAAGAGACTCACAGAGATGCCACCCTGACGATGTCTACACCCTGGACAAGGGCCAAACTCTAACATCAGATACTCAAGGGGAAGGTAAAACATGTCACATCCTGTCATCACACTTCTTTCCGTCTTTTCTTTCATTTCTACTTTCCAATATTATAATAACTGCCTTTTACACAGTCAAGGGTAATATCATTTTTATCCAGTTCCCCCATTTTTTTTCCTATTTTGTGATAGGTGGATGAATTGATTCCTGAATATTAAAATCAATACTTTCTACTGAGTAACTGTAACTATGTTAATATTATAGCTATGCTCATATTTTAGTTGAATAAGCAGTATGCTATAATTATATGGCCAATATAATTATATCTGAGTCACTCAAAGGAGAAAGTCAAGTTCAAATGAATTACCTTTCTCAAATTTAAGTCTACTATATATTTGGTGTATTTGCTGCTCAGACAGTATTGTCTTTATTTTTCCTGGAGTTTCTGATAGCTTGTGTTTTCTTTTTTGGAAAAATAAGCATGTATATTCTTTATATTCCTAATATCTCCAGATTACTATTGGTTGTTGGAATCCAAAACATCCTTTTTTATAAAGTCTATTAATTCTATTTCAATTTTAAATGGTTTCATAGTATTTTGTTCATTACTATCTTGTAGAATATTTTGTCTTTCAATTGCCTTTTAAAAATGCTTTTATGAAGGGAATCAAAATGGTGACTGTGGGATGGACACAGCACATCTCAGTAGCTGAAACAAATAATGTTCAACTACCGAGAAGGGAGCGTCTTGACAAACAAAATAAATAAAGCTTACAAACCAAAACAGAACCAGGAACCACAGCAGAAGGAATCCTGTACTCTAAACTGCAAGAATCACTGCAAAAAGCCCCAGCGTGTAACTGACTTGCTGTGGACACAGCCTGGCCACCAGCACTATTGTGGGCCACCAGCCCAAACCATGAATTCTGGCTCTGGCCAACACAGCAGCCCCAAGAAATTCAGAAAAATAATTCAAATACTTAAAAGCAGCCACTGAGCTCCAGCATCTTAAACGACTGGCACAGGGATGCTTCAGGGACCAGGGACACAGAAAAAGATCCAAAATCCCATGTGTTCATCAGAGGCAGCAGTATAGCAAGCCCTCCAGAGACTCTGCAACAGGACTAGGTAACTGCTTGCATTACTTGGTACTTGATGGAAGACTGCCTGGAGCATCCATGGGACCCAGTGAGCTAGTCCAGTTAGAGCCTCCAGAGATACAGGAAAGGTGCTCAAGGTGTGGGACCTAAACAAGATCATAGAGGGTTGCTCCAAGACTACATTGGTTGCCCTTCACTGGTGTGAGTAGGGAACAAGGGGCAGGTTAGAGGGCCTGAGCACAGTGCAGAGAGCAGAGAGGTCTGAGGGCACTCAGAACACAGGAAAGAAAAATGCAGATCCCTGGACTTACACAGAACTCATTAACAGTGACAGCCAATGCCCAGACACCTAACCTCAAAGCTGTCAGAGGCAAAAGAGGGGCGCAATTACTCAGAGAGTGGGTTCAAAAGTTGACAACAGGTTACAGAGCAAATAAGAGACATTAGAATATACTCCAGAATCTACCACAGTGAACAGACATACAGATATTATACGGGCCTGGCCATATATACATAAATTAGTAGGATTGTTTATTTTTTTTCTTTTCTTTTTTGTTTGTTTTCCTTTGTTTTTTTTTCTCACACTATTGCTAGTTCTTTTTATTTTTGTCCTTTATTCTTTTCTTTCTTTGCTTTCTTAATCTTTTTTTTAATTTTGGTGTGTTTTTTGTCTTTGAATTATAATTGTTAGGTTTTGTAACTTGTTTTGTTACTTTATTTGTGTTTGGTTGCTCCAACCCCCCATCCCTTTTAAAAACTTCCTCACTCTAGCCTATCTACTCTCTTCTCTCAAAAATGTTTTTTTTCCCTTACTGTATCTCCTTATTTTATATTCAAGGTATTTCATATCTCTAAACCTAAATACTCTAATAACTACAAGAATCCTACTATCTAAACTTCTCTCATTCTAAACCAGATACTACCTTATTATACTTAAATTCTTACTCAACCTAATCATATTCTTTACTTTACCTGATTCATGTACCCATCACAATAGCTCCTCCCCCATTACCCAGCCCTCACCATTGAAAAAAGAATTGCTTACCTGCTGGTACCACTAAATTCCTACTACTAAGATTGGATCAGATATAATTCCTACAAAAACAAGATGACAATACATCAGAAAAACAAGCCTGAGAACCATAAACATATGTGAACTAGGAACAGTGAAGAAATAACAGAAATCACAAATACTGACCTATAAGAAATCCAAGAAGGAGAATTCCAAATCCTGATCTTCAACAGAATGATATGCCTCAAAGCAAGTGTACAGCAAATGAAAAAGGAAATTGAGACACTAAGAAAGAATTAGAAAGAGGTCTGGAATGAGAGAGTCAATAAATAAAATGAAGTTATAAATAGATAGAAATTCTGAAAGATTAGACGAAATAGAAAATAGAATATAACTGTTAGAAGGCAGTTCATTCAAAACCAAAAACACAGTCAACAGCATACAGAAGTCATTACAGCAACAAAACCTAAATATCCAACTATGGGACAACATGAAATGTCCTAACTTATTAATAAAAGTCATTGAAGAAGGGATAGAGGTAAAGACCAAGGGTATTCACAAACTCTTTAGAGAACTTTCCAAATATGGAAAGAGACTTGGACTTACATGTTCAGGAGACATACAGAATGCCATTAAGACAAGATCAAAGAGGGACCTCCCCACATCATGTAATAAACAAAATGACCAACATAAAGGTCAAGGAAAGGATCTTAAAAGCAGTGGGAACAAAAGAATGGGTGACATATAATGGGATAAAACAATAAAAATCATCCCAGACTATAGGACTGAAGTCATGAATGTCAGGAGAGACTGGTAGGTATGATGTGATCCAGACCCTGGAAGAAAACAACTTCCAACAAAAATGGCTATATCCAGCAAAGTTATTATTCAAAATTGATGGAGAAACAAAAGTGTTTCAAGATGAGCAGAATCATAAAAATTCATTAATTCAAAGCAATACTAGAGAAAATACTTCAAGAAATAAAGAAGAAAAAAGAAGCAAATTTCAGAACCAGAGAAGAGATGAAGTTTAGATCAGTGGAGCATCTAAGAAGAAATAACATTATGCCAATCAGAAGATAGAACACAAAAAGACAATAAACAAAATTCATATTTCAATAATAACTCTGAACATCAAAGGACTTAACTCACCAATCAAAAACATAGACTGGCAAGCACCAGCAAATTCAAAAGATGTAATATAATTCCTTGCAACTTTTCAGACCACAATGGAATGAAAGTAGAAATCAACAGGAAGACCAAAATAAACTATTTAAATACATGGAGATTGAGTGATACAGTATTGAATAAGTGGATAAGATCAGAAATAGGAGAAATAAATTTCTGGAATTAAGTGAAAATAGAGACACAACTTACCAAAATCTATGAGGCACTCTGAGGCGGTGTTAAGAGGAAAGTTTATAGCATTGAGTGCCCTCATAAGAACAGAGTTGCCAATTAAACAACCTAAAGACAGATCTCAAGGACCTAAAAAGACTGCAACAGTGTAATCCCAAAGCCAACAGAAGACAGGAAATTATTAAAATCAGAGCAAAAATAAATAAAATAGAGAACATAAAAAACAATTCAAAGAATCAACAGAACAAAAAGCTGGTTCTTTGAAAAGATTAATAAGATTGACAAACCCCTGGCCAACCTAAACAAAAGAAAGAGAGAATCAACTCAAATTACTAAAATCAAAAATGAAAAAGGAGACATCACCACAAAAAGTGGGGAAATTCAAAGGATTATCAGAAACTATTGGCATAACAACAGGCATACTGACCAGTGGAACAGAATAGAAGAAACAGAAACAAACCCACACGCCTATAGTCAATTGATATTTGCCAAAGAGGCCAAACTCATACACTGGAGAAAACACAGCCTTTTCAACAAATGGTGCTGAGAGAACTGGCTATCCATTTGTAGAAAGATGGATCTAAATTCTTACCTCTCACCTTGCACAGAAATCAACTTGAGATGGATCAAAGACTTAGAAATTAGATCAGAGACTGTGAAGTTTATAAGAGGAGGGCATAGGCTCAATACTCTAACATATATGCACAGGCAGTAACTTTCTCAACAAGACTTCCAAAGCGCAGGAAATTAAAACATGAATAAACGAGTGGGATGACATCAAACTAAAAAGTTTCTGCTCATCAAAGGAAACTATCAAGAGCCTAAAGAGAAAGCCTACAGAATGGGATCTTTACCAGCCATCATTCCAATAGAGAGCTAATATTCAGCATATATATATATATATATATATATATATATATATATATATATATACACACACACACACACACACACACACACACACACACAGCTCAAAAGACTCTACACAACAAAGTAAATAATACAATAAAGAAATGGGCAGCTGAATCAAATAAACACTTCACAAGAGAATTGATACAAATGGCCAATAGATACATGAAAAGAAGTTCAACATCATTAGCCATCAGGGAGATGCAAATCAAAACTATGCTGAGATCCCATCTAACCCCAATCAGAGTGGCAAGCATAAAGGAATCAAATAACAACAAATGCTGTCAAGGATGTGGGGAAAGAGGAACTCTTGTACACTGTTGGAGGGAAAGCAAACTAGTTCAGCCGCTATGGAGATAAGTGTGGAGATCCCTAGAAAACTGGGAAAGATTCCACCATATGCTCTGGCTATACTACTCATGTCCAAAGGGATTGAAATCAGTGAACTACAGTGACATATGCATACTCATGTTCATAACAATACAATTCGTAATAGCCAAAATATGGAACCAAACTAGGTCTCCATCAACAGATGAATGGATTACAAGATTATGAGAAATACACACAATGGAATTCTACTCAGCTATAAAGAACAATGTCATTCACAAGAAGATGGAAAGACCTGGAGAACATTATGTTAAGTGAGATCAGCCAAGCACAGAAAGAGAAGGGTCATATGTTTTCTCTAATATGCCCAAACTAGGGAGTATTAGGAATACCAGAGGGACTCCAGATAATGGAGGAGAAACCTCAACAAAGCTAGAATGGAAGGGTAGAACAGGAAAAAGGCTGAGGTTGATTAATGAAGGAGCTATATCTGAATATGTGTAAAAGTATGAATATAGCATGGTCAACCTGGACACTCATTGTTGGGAGGGGTGAAGGGGTTGGTGGGGGAAGAAAGAGCACCAAGCACAGTCTGAATGTATGCCATTTTCAACATGATTTACATAAAAATAAAAATTTAATTAAAAATACCAAAATAATTTAAAAAAAAATAAGGTTGAGGGTATAGTTCAGAGGTAGAATGCCCCTGGGTTCCATCTCCAATATAAAAAACAAAAAACAAAAAAACTACATTAAGATTCCTCCTCACTCCAGTTAGCATTGCAAGGACCAAGAATACAAATGACAGCTGGGTGTTGTGGCATATACCTGTAATACAGTAATGGGGAGTCTGAGACAGGAGGATCACAGGTTTAAGGTCAACTTTAACAACTTAATGAGCCTCTGTTTCAAAATAAATTAAAATAAATAAAAAGAGCTGGGAATGTAGGTGAGATAGAATGCCCCGGTTTTCAATTCACAAGACACACACACACACACAGAATACAAATAACAAAAAAATACTTAAGTTTTCCAAGTTTTAGTCATTTTATTTACTCTATGAGGTGCCTTTTTTTTTTTTTTTTTTTTTTTTTTGCAGGTCTGGGGATGGAACCCAGGGGCATTTGACCTCCGAGCTACTCCCCCTGCCCAATTTTTTATTCTTTATTTTGAAACAGGGTCTCACTGAATTGCAAAGGGCCTCACTAAGTGGCTGAGGCTGTCTACAGATAGCAATCCTCCTGTCTCAGCCTCCCAAATGCTGTGATTACAAGCATGCGCCACCATGCCCGGCTCTGAGGTACCTTTTTAAAAATGTTCCTGCCCAAGCTTTTTCCTTTAATTTTGATTATTTGATTCTCTAAGCCTGCTGCATAGCTCTTATTTTGGACTTTACTATTCAAAAAGATTAAACCATTTATTTTTTGTGAGCTCAACTCATTGGCTCAGTTAAATTCCTCATGCACTGAATGTAATTTCCAAAGAACAGGTGAATAGAAGATGAACTGTTTAGAATTTTTAAATTTCTGAATATTTTTATTTTGCTCTATGTTTTACTGATAGGTTAGTTGGTTCTACAATTTTAATATAATTTTATTTATTTATTTATTTTGGTGGTACTGGGGTTCCTGGAAACCCTTCTACCTCTGGGCTACACTTCTAGACACCTATTTCTTATATTTTTATTTGGAAACAGGGTCTCTTAAGCAGTAAGGCTGGCTTCAAACCTGCCGGATTCTCCTGTCTCTGCCTCCCAAGAGTGGGGATTACAAGTGTGCACCACCACGCTCAGCTCCCCTTAGTAATTTTTAAGATGCTGCGCTGAGCCTGGCGTGGTAGTGCACGCTTGTAATCCCCGCACTTGGGAGGCGGAAGCAGGAGGATCGGGCAGGTTTGAAGCCAACTTCGCTGGCTTAAGAAACCCTGTTTCCAAATTTTAAAAAGTATAAAATAGGTTTGGGAGTGTAGCCAAAAGGTAGAAGGTTCCAGGAACCCCAGTACCACCAAAAAAGAAAGAAAGAAAAAAAGATGTTTTGTTACTGAGAGGACTGTTATGATTTGGTTCTGTTTTTTTTTTTTTTTTTTTTGTGGGTAATTTCATTTCCTGGGCAATATAAAGTATTCTTTTATTTCTGGAATATAATTTTTTGGCAGTACTGGGGATGGAACCCAGAGGCATTCTACCTTCGAGCTACATCCCCAGCCTTATTTTTATTTTTTATCTTGAAACAGGGTCTCATTGATTTGCAAAGTGCCTCACTAAGTAGCTGAGGCTGTCTGTGAATCGCTCTACTCCGGTCTCAACTTCCTGAATGCTGGAATTACAAGCATGTGCCACAACGCCTAGCTTGTTACAAAATTTTTATTCTTTGTAATCAGAAGTTCTACAATGCTACATATACATATTTTTAAATGCTTTCGGCTTTGTATCTAACCATGATCTTCCTTCATTTCTTACAAATTTTTATTATTTTGTGGACAATATATTCCTCTTTATCTTCCCTGAATTCTCCTATAGAAATCCTAATGTAGGTATTGGATTTCCTCAATTGACACCCTATGCCTTTTCTAAAATACTGTTATCTCCTTTTCTCTTTCCAAAAAATCATTAATAATTTTGGATATTTCATAAACTTTATCTTCCAATTATTTTTATTTATAACTTACAATTACATTTAAAATTTTCAAGCATCTGTTTCATTATTTTAAAAAAAAATTATCTTGTTCAAATTTTGCACAGGACATGTTTCTCAAATATAAAGCAAATAAAAATTAGAATAATTTTATTTCTAAGTCTTTGAAATATTTATTTTTGAAGTTTATATTTTTATTATTCTTAATCTCAGTAAAGCTTAAAGGGGCTTCTTTAAGTGTTTTGTAATTTGAATTATATACACATACCTATGCATTTACTATTTTATTGGTGCATTGTAGTCATACATCTTAGTGGAGTACAAGATGGTGGAGATATAAATGCACACATCACTCATCACTCATTTAGCCCTTCCCCAACCCCCTCCCCATTTCCTCCCCTCTCCATCCTTCTCGTGTTTGGCTTACTAAATGACTTTGTTATGTTTGTTATTGTACATCATGTACACTAGGGAATTTCCCTCTTCCTCCTCCAATCTTCCTCAGTTAGGTCACCTTATTTGCTCATCTATAGTTTCTCCTTCTTCTTCTAGAGTTCCTTCTATGACTCCTTTTCTCCCTAGCTTCCACATATTAGAGAGAACATCTGATTGCTTTACTTTTTGTGACTGAATATAAGGAAAATGTTTGGCAGAGAGCTTCATGCCTGTGGGTAAGTCTTGTTGACTCTCAGGCCTTGGCTGTATGCACAGAAAAGTCAAGTACTTTTTACAGAAGTTCCTAATTTTCCTAGTTATCCTTGAGAGAAACACTCTGAATTTTTACCTAAGGACAAGAGCCTGGCATTGGGTTGACTGACAAGCAGAAGTTGTTCAACTTCCATACATCCCATTCAGTATCCCCACTCAGCCAGCCCTGCTTCCCATTCCCATCCCAGTCCTACCTGCATGTCTAGTTCCAAACCTTAAGGAAATTCTCCTGGCCACTCATCTATGGCCTTCACTGCTGCCTACTTTGGAGGTGTTCCAGGCCACAGTCAGCTTCTTCATTAAGCTTGCATTTATCTTCCATCTGTTGGGACATTGTGGGAGTCTCCTCTGGTCCACCTGTGACACTTTCATGTTTTCACTAAGTCCCATTTTACTGAAGTCTTGGGACAGAAAAGTCTTGGTTTATTAATTTGTATAGAAATCAGCTTTAGAGTTTTTGAGAAAAATATTTCAGCTGGGCCCAGTAACATACAGATGCTTGAGAGGCTGAGACAGGAGGATTATAAAGTTAAGGGCGGCCTGGGAAGTTTAGTGAGACTCTCTCAAAATAAAATGTAAAAGGGATTAGTATAGAGTGTTCTGGGTTAAATCCCAAGTACTACCAAAATAAAAATAATAAATAAATAAAGCTTTTACAGGCAGTATAAGAACTATATTTTCAACAGCCCTAGAAGCATGTACGCAAGTGAGAAGCTATTTCAATAAACCAGGTAATATATGATGGATGTCTAGATTAGTGTGATGGTCATAAAGCTATTTATAATAAGTTGATGACTTAGATGTGTTATGGAGATAAAAAAGAATTAATGATTCACTGAAGGAGTGAAGTAGGCAAGGGGTAAAAATAAAGGATGACAGTCAGACATTCAGGTGTCTGGCTTGAGGAACTGTATGGCTGATGGTTCCTTTGTGATAGTGGGGATGCAAGAGTGTGCTTCAGTGGAATGATGGGCAAGTTTGAGTCAGATACATTAACATGTGTCATTAGGCCCAAACGTTCTAGAGTCAGTCACATCTACCAGCCAGCAGCTTAGGAGACGTGGGCTGACGTTGCAGGTCTGGTAGTTACCAGTACATTGGCATTTTCTAAAGCCAGGAGAATGGATATGATTGCTGCGGCAGAACAGGAAGATCCAGACCACAGGCAGAATCTGGAAACATGGTGACTCAGTAAAAGAAGAGGAAGGAGAGCTTGCAGAGGCAACAGAGAAGAAAGAGGAGACGAACCTTAAGAAACACTAATATTTGAGGAGAAAAAAAAGACATGAAAATCTAAGACTTAGGAATAAATACATGAGAAAACAGGGCCAAGAACTGTGCTATTCATCCTATGCACCCACCTGACAAAGGTGGAATGGCCCAACTGTCATCATTGCGTGGTTTGCCCTAAATGTTTGTACTGGTCCCCTCACCTCTAGTCTCTCTAATCTGTTCCTCATTCTGGCAAATTATTTCCCTTCTCAATACTCTTAATGGATTGCCATTTTGCCTTACTGCAAGCCGAAACTCTGAACTGAAAAAAGGGTCTTATGATATCCAACCTTGCATAAATGCATGCTGGACCTTCCTTCCCTCAGAAATTGTTCATCTCTGAAAACCTCATTTAGGCCATCTCCACTCAGGCCACAATCTCCTAACCAGTCAGGATGTTCAGTCAGTCATTCCTATTATACTGATGCCTTCAGTATTTACCTCGACCTTCAACATTCTCATCCTTCAGCCCCTTTTTCACTGCCATTGCCCCTGGCCATCCACCCAGCTTCTCCACACAGGCCTTCAGTCCACCCACAACCAGTAACTCCATATTATTCTGTTACCATCATTCCTTTCCTGTACTGCACTTATCACAATTCTTCCTTCTTTCCTCTTTCTTTTCTTTCATCTTTTTTCTCTCGTCATATTAACACCATCTTTTTTCTTTACAACACCTATCACAAGTCTACATTTTTATTAAGTCTATAGTTTTCATTTGTTGATTCATTCATCATGTATCTCTTCTTTTACCTCACTCACTTCATTAGGCCAAGCACTATGTCTATTTTTTTCACTGCTTTATCCAAGCAAAGAGTTTGGTATATACCAGGGGTCCAGAGCAGATAATTTATGAGAGATTTACTTGGTTCATGGTTCTGGAGGCTGGGAAGTCTAAGACTGAGGGGCAGTGTCTGATGAGGGGCTTCTTGCTGCATTGTAACATGGCAGAAGGAAACAAGCACATTCAAGATAGGCAGGAAATTAGGCCAAATTCATCCGTTTTACCAGGAACCCACTCCTAAGATAACTAACTCACTCCTGCAAAAACAACATTAACCCATTCACAAGGGCAGTCACTCATGACCTCATCTCCTCTGAAAGTTCCCGTCTCTCACTTTAAATTTCAACATAATTTTTTTTTTTTTTTTTTTTTTTGGTGGTACTGGGGTTTCCGGAAGCCCTTCTACCTCTGGGCTACACTCCCAGACCTATTTTTACATTTTTATATTTGGAAACAGGGTCTCCTAAGACAGGGCATGGATGGCTTCGAACCTGCGCGATCCTCCTGTCTCTGCCTCCCAAGCGTGGGGATTACAAGCGTGCGCCACCACGCCCGGCTCAACATAAAATTTAAGGCAGACAGTCAAACCCTAACACACAGCCATTCTTTACCTGCAACTATTTTGTTTTATCTTTACCTACATTCTTAATTCCATGGCAGATACCTTTTTTTCTGGTAAACATTTTCTTACACAAACTCACTGTTTCAGAAAACTTTCTGAAAGTTTGGCCTCTTATTCCCACAAGGAATTGTTAAGTTTCCCATTTGGACATCTACTGTACCCAAAACATATGTCTATCATAATATTTCCAACTTTTTATTGCACTAGTCATTATACATGTCCCTCTCACTTATCAGTTACTTAAAATTAGAAAGCACATCTTATTTTTGGTTCTCCAGCAACTACTCCATTCAGTTTACAAAAATTAATGCACAAAAATAGAACATAATCTAATTCTGTCTCAACTCCAAATCATTCTGATCACTAACTGTAATACATATTTATCTTTAAGATATTTAATCAATTTTGTACTTTATACAACAGATCTGGGGGGAAGGGTAATGGGGATGAAACTCAGGGGCCTTCTACCACCAGGCTATACTCCTAGACCTATTTTTTGTATTTTATTTGGAAAAAGGGTCTCACTAAGTTGCTGAAAGCCTAAGTAGCTGAGGCTGGCTTTGAACCTGTGCAATTCTCCTGCCTCAGTCTCCCAAGTGCTGGGATTACAAGCATGCACCACCATGCCTGGTTTAACAACAGATTTGAATCAATTTAAAATCAGTACATTTTGCTTTTAAGATATGTTGTAGTACTTACCTCTGTCCTAAGTAACCTGATTTTTAAGTTCTCGAGCGTATTTTATACAGGCTTTTACATCTTCTTCTGAGTTTTCCTTTCAATAGTTTTCTCTGTCGTGTCTTACTTCCTATGTTCTGAGAAATCTATAAATGAGCAAGCTTGCTAGCATTTTGAATAAAATAAGTAGATTATGAGTGGGGAACTGAGCTCCAGCTTCAATCTTGGGACAGAAGGTTTGGTAGCTCACAAGGCTAAGTGTTTTGCTTTCTAGTTCTCAGGAAGGTCAAGTATATTCCTTTTCATTATGTGGTAGCTAACATAACCAAAATGGAGTCACTGTGTCAACTCGAACAAAAAATAAAGGTTACAGAGGAAGGGCTGTCACCCACAATTGCCTGATAATAACAAGTCATCACCAACGTCTCCACCCTGCACAAAACATTTGTTCACCTGCAGACTAGCCTCACCTCATTACAAATCCTTGTGATCATTGTTTCAGAATAACTTATGTAATCCCCTTCATTTTTACCTTTAAATACTTCCCCTTATCTCAACTTCATTGGATATACTTACAGTGTACTTTAGCATATATTCCTTTTGTAAATTTCTCAAATAAGTATTTTTTTTGGTCCTAATTTCTTGAGTCACTTGTGTTACACATGGAAATTCTTAATAAATTCTCCTTGAGTGTATTGAAGAGTTTTTCTAATTTTCCCATATAATGATCCATCTGACTGTGGCTTCTACTGTTTTTTCTAGCTGAGCAATAAAATCCAAACCCTTTTCCCTGTCCCTGTTAACACCACTAGAATGGAGGTGCTGAGATATTACCGCTCTATTGTTTCCAGGTTGTTTTAGCCAGTGTTCCTGCCTTATTATCTTTGTTTGTTCAACATAAATTTTTATTACAACCAGTGGTTATTTCACATACTTTCTACTCTTTTCTTCACTCTCCACCAGCACTGCTCTCTGATAATGACTTAGGGCTGAACCGAAGTTTTCTATAGAATTTTAAGTAGCAGATAAAGGCTTGGATAGGCTCAGCTGAAGTGTGCATAATATGTCTTCTAAATATCATTTCTGCATGAAAAATCATTCTGGGATTTTGTATACTTGACTATTTAAAAAAATGCTTTAGTAGCTTTTTTGTTGGCTTTAATAACAGTATTTACATAATCCTAAATTCAATAAAGTATTTTATATGTCATTAACTTTATAAAAGATGAATGGCAATACTTTATTCTCTGTAATACCATTCCTGTTATTCTTAATTGGACACGTATTTTCTTATTTTGAGCCTCTGCATGAGAGTAGTTCATTGATAAAGAGATAATTTTTTTTTTTCTGCAGATCTGGGGATGGAACCCAGGGGCATTTGACTTCTGAGCTACATCCCCTGCCCTACTTTTTTATTATTTATTTTGAAACAGGGTCTCACTATGTTGCAGAGGGCCTCGCTAAGTAGCTGAGGCTGTCCACGCACCGCAATCCTCCTGTCTCAGCCTCCCGAATGCTGGGATTACAAGCATGCGCCACCATGCCCGGCTGATTTTTTTTTTTTGGGGGGGGGGCAGCACTGGGGATGAAACCCAGTATAGCTCAGAGCTATACTCCCAGGCCTTTTTTTTTTTTTGAAACAGGGTATCACTGAGTTGAAAAGAATCTCAACTAAGTAGCTGAGGCTGGCCTCAAATTGTGATCCTGCCTCAGCCTCCCGAATGCTGGGATTACAAGCATGCACCACCACGTCTGGCTTGACAAATATATAATTCTTAATGATCATGTATAATTTTGGCACTTACTTTATCCTACTGCCTAGAGGGTTGAAAGCAGCCCGTGGACAGGGGCTCTGCTTTATGCAGCTTTGAACTCATCCCTGCAGCACACCCAAGAAAAAAGGACATTTAACAATTCATTGAAGAGAAGCACTTGACACTCGTAAATTCATAAAGTTACTTTATTTTAAGTATACATTTAATTTTGAAAAATATAAATGCTAAAATATCTCATCTTCTTCATCTCGTAATTCCATAAAAGTCACAATAGAAAGCTTCATAAAACTGTAAAATACTATAATGTTATAGGAATTTTAGGCTTTATATTGGAAAAAATTATTAGTAATATATTGAAATGTTTTCTGTTCTTTATCATTTTGTTCCACCATGTTGATCTACTTCATTTAAAATAAAAAGATGCATCATTTCTCCAAAGTTAATAAAGACTTGAGAGAATAAAAATAAGAATATCTGAAAGTGCGTATTGATTCTGAAAAGCAACGTGTACGGATATGTACCAGCCATGAAAATGGCTAAAAAGAGGCAACTAATCACTCTGTTCACATTGTAGGACTGGGACAAAGTTACTTCTGGCTCCAATGTTTCAGTGGGTGACTTTAGCCCTGAGTTGCAATATTTAGGAAACAGAATTCAGGATTTGTGTATGTACCCATAGAGCACAATGAGATGAGCCAAGAAATAAGATATACCCAACTCTCTGGTCAGAATACAACTTGACTGATTAACATAATAAAGTTCATTTTGTTGTTGTTGTTGTTGTTGTTGTTGTTGCTGTTGTTTTGTTTCTTAATTTCAGGATGCAAGGGAGCTCAAGAAAATCAGATTCTGAAGATTCCCGTGGCCCTTTAGAGAGTGAGGGACTGCTATTATTTGATCAGCTCCAGCCACTTGATGCCACAGGGCTTCATTCTCATGCCATGAGAGCAGATGTGATATATTGTAAAATATAAATAAGAATATCTCAGGTTTCTGCACCAAAATCATTAAGTGGTATGTGAAAGATTGAAGAAAGCTTTGTCCCATCCCTAAACAATGCAACCTCTGTAATACAATTCAGATTTTTTTTAAAAAGATAGTCAGCAGTCAATACATTTCAAGTACTTTAACACAGTTTAAAAAAACTCGGAAGACAATCATTCTCTATATTAAACATCAATATATATATAAGTGATAAAAGATTTACTCCATGTATGTTGCTGCATGTGCACAAAATACACACAAACCGAATGACTGACAGTGGACAACTGCTCTACCCCTGTTCCTTGAGAAGGGGACTGGGGAGGGAGCTTGCTGTTTTCCTACTTTCTACTCAGTTAAATCTCCTCCTCAGACCCATCCCTCAACCTTGATTGGAAGAGGAAACAACAATACTTCCCATGGCACAAAAAATAATTAGGATTCCAAGTCAAGAAGAGGACTTTTCTCTAGGAAAACAGGGTCTCCAAGATCTTTTTTCTTGAATGCACGAGAGGCAGACTATTGACCTATCATCTATTTTTTTTCCAACAGTTTCTAAGTTGAAAGGAGTCCTGGATAACAACTGAGTACAATTAGTTTTTGCTTCAGGAAACATAAATCTTGTATGTCCATATTCAAATCAGAGAGAAAAGGCAGAAATACTTGACTATTCTGTTTGTGTTCAGTTTACATATAAGCAAAACTATCCCATCCTTATTGGTTAGTTCTCAGCCAATAATGAAACTCAGATAAAATAATGTGAGTGTTCCATGGGGACCTTAGGTTTTGCTGCTGAGTGTAGGAACTACCTCTGTTCCTCTGAAAATAATGACTAAAAATTTTCTTGGGTTCAACAATATTGAAAGAGTTTGCTTCTAACTGTTCCTTGCAGCAAATGTGTTATATTATTTTGTGGTGATGTCACAAATCCCAACTCTGTCCCATAGAGAATATGGACGAATCAGAATGCAAGTAGAATTTCATCTACTCAGAGGCTAAAATGATGTTTGAAGTTGCTGTAGTTCTTTGAATGTATTAACAGGGACATGAATCCCCAAACACTTGATTCATGATCAGAAAAAATAGTATTATAACTAGGGCATTTAAATATACAAAGTGCTTTTAACTTAACACTAGAATAAGTGTGAATTTTCTATGCACAGCTTTCAACCATTTTACTGATGCTTCTATCAGTAAAGAAAAAAGGTGAGATGTCTTAGACTTATACGAGGGTAACAGAAAAACTACTATAGAATAATCATTTTCTGAATAGCTCTAAATGCAAATTTGTGGTGTCAAAATTTGACAATGGAAGTTTTAACACAATGGTATATGATGTGCCACTATCATTTTAAATTTTTGGATCGAATGGGTCTAATTTCTATAAAAGTAAAAGTTTTAAGATGACCAGATACTTCAAAAGTATCAACAAAGGATAATAAAATTTCAAGAATTATAATTTAATATTAGTGAGCGGGAATCAGTAAGTGCATATTATGAAACCAAAGTAAGTGATTTTTCTCTGTGTCTAGTGCTCCAAAAACCAGCTACAATGAGGGTCTCTTACAATAGTAACTCATATGAACCCCAAATTACAGATTTCATATTTGAAATGTTATTTTTAAAAATACATACAATGTAACTCATTAAAACATGACACTTAAATACCATGATAAATCTCACTGATAAAGGTCTAGTTTTCAACAAGGTACTTTGAAACACACATACATATATACACATATGTATGTCCGACCACAAAAAAACTACCTCTTCATCACCCCAAAATGTGTGCCCAAGTTCCATTAAAGTGCACATCAGATTACCTCTGCAGAGCTGTGTTTCAGTAACACTTGATAGGCATGTAAATGGGCTGTTATTATTCCTACAAATTTTTTACTCTAAATATGGGGTGCTGTATCAATGATACTAGTATCTGTATAATAAAATATGTTTTCCCTTATTTACGTAATGGTAAATTTCATAGATCCCCTGATGGACTTTTTAAAGGGGTTCTTTTTTTTTTTTTTTTTTTTGGGCTTTTTGGAACCGGAGATTGAACCCAAAGCGCCACACCTGCAAAGCAGGTGCTTTGCCACTGAGCTACATCCTGGCCCCTGATGGATTTCTTATATATGGTTCGGGTTTTATGGAAACTGACACTCGAGGCCTGATATCTTTGCCCTTTGTCAACTGTCACTCTTTCTTTTTATAACTTTGCACATATGTACACCAGCCAAACACAGAGCACATACACAAACACACAAATATTTCAAAATGAAAAATAACTAACAATACTGCATAGGACACTGACATGGTAATATGATCATTATCGGTGCCTGGATCCTACCATTATCAAACATTACTTACTCCTATTATATAAGAATTTCTCTCTTCTCCCTCAAGCTCCTTCATAGAACAGTTAAATATCTTTTAAAGAAAGGGGGAAATGAAAAAAATGGATACTTAAAAACATGGTGTTTTCTTAATCTGATAGAGCCTTCTGGCTTACCTTAGAGACTGTGTTTTTGTTTGTGTGGGCATGTGTGTGTATGTGTGTAAAAATCACATTATATACAATACAATTTTTACAGAAAGCCTGGCAGCTACAAATAAGAGGTAGAACTACTCAAAACTATGTTTCCTGCTGCAGGAAAAATTCATTTTCTTTACAGTAATTAAAAAAAAGTTTAAAAAATTGACAAAAAATAAGTTGCAGGTTAGGCCCCATAATTTAAACAACAAAATCTAGGAAGAAAAATATTCTTCAATGTACTCAACAGATAAGTTCATTAAAGGGTTAAAAAAAGTTGCATAGGAAAAAGGGACATTCCAGCATTTGCTACAATGATGGCAATGGTTTCTCTATAGGGAATAAAGTACCTTTAGTTTTTCTTCTTTTGATAACTCTAAGATTAGGGTTTACAAGCAAGAGCAAGTGAGATATAGCAGCACTTTTTCCAGTCTTGGGGAGCTCTATAAGCAAGAAGGGACTCTGTCTGGAAGTCAGGGTTTGTTCTACCAGACAAAGACAAGCCAGTAAGCACAGCCCCAAAGCTAAAGTTTTAAGTTCCTTCAATATTTTAATAAAAGATGTTATAAAATACTTAACACTTTTGAACTCTGCTTAATAAAGAAAAGGACAGGATCTGTGCATGTCTGGAGTGACAGAAATTTGGTAGTCACAGGATATATCTGAAAACATAAGAACAAAAGGGAAATTCCTCAGATGCTGTTTCTAAGGAACTGTGCACTATTGTCTCAATTTTACCTATGCAAGAGAGAAGCAGAGAGAGTGTGTGGTGTTATTTGGCCAGTGACCAAACAATAATTATAAAATAGACAAAAAATTAAAATAACATTAACAACAAAACTTAGTTTTAAGAAAAACAAACAGGTTACAATGTAGTTTCTGTTCCCTTGCTCCTCCAGAAATAATCATTGTCTTCAGGCTCAAGTTCTATTCTAATTTGAGGCACAACTTTTACTGGAGTTCTAGGAGGACTAGAGAGAAAGAAGAAAGAAAAAGAAAAGAAACATTAAGCAAATCTGAATTCACACATGTCCATTCTTACTATTTTCCCCCGTCTCTTTCTTGTATTAAAAAGAGACATTTTTAAATGGAATGACTGTGGCATGAGAGTTAAGATATTCAAGTAAAAATTGTATAAGATCTGACACCTAGATTATAAAAAAAACAAGCCCCACCTGTAAAACACCAAAAAGAATGTCTACCTGGTGAATAATACTATCAGAAATTAAAGGACAAAAGTGACATGCAGAAAACACTCAGATATGCCAATGTTTTGAGAATCAAGATGGACCTATCATCTCTAGAACCTTGTTAGAGGGAAGGAAAGCAATGGATAAAAACTGCCAAGAAACATCAGTTGCCATTAAATTAAGCATGACACTGAAATTATAAGAGCTAATACTCATCCTGGGCCTTAACTTAATGATAATGAAAGATTCCATTATTTGGTAAGCAGGTCTCTTAGAATGCTTCTTACCAGTAAAAGCTAGGGTAATGTTTGGTCCTCAGGTGATTTATTTAGGATAAATCATAGAGAGGGAAGAGAACACGGAGTTCTGCCAATAACCCACCACTGACTACGTTTCTATAAAGCAATCACTTCACAGAACAAGGGAAAATACTGGGCTCTCCTTTACCTTGGCATTCCCAGCGATTCAAGAAAAGGAATTTTATCAGCATGATGTGTGGCGTTCAAGGAATGTTGATGATCTTTCTCCTGGAAAGAAAAACAAATCTGAAATCAAAAGTAGTAGACCTCTGGTAAAGTATAAAATTAGAATGAAAATAAAGATCTCCACAAAAAAATTGACGCATCTTTTACAACTGGAAAGAGTAGGAAAAGCAAGATTAGGCAATTCCAACAAGCTAAGCTAAGAGTCTAAGTAGTGTGATGAAACCAAAATCACTTGTTTCTTCTATTTTACATTTTCCGGGATGGACCACTGCTCTCTTTCCAGTGAGAAGAATAAGAGGGGAATAATTTCTACTTGGTGGCAGGAGCTTCTTAATGTCTGATGCCTACCCCTGAATGTCCCTCCATCTTCAACATTCACTATTTTGTTCAGCTGTCATTCAAGAGGAGGGGGGACTTTTTTGAGCTGCTCGTGGTGGAGCACAACCAATACTTGGGAAAATTATATAGGAAGATGGCAAGTTCAAGAACAGCCTCAGTAATGTAATGAGATTTTAAGCAACTAAATGAGATTCTGTTTCAAAACAAAGAATAAAAAGGATTGGGAGAATAGCTAGGAGGTAGCATGTCCCTAAGTTCAAGTCCAAATACCATAAAAAAGAAGATTATTGGGATATTTAGAAAAGTTTTTAGTCAAAATAGTCATGTGTATTTTGCTTCAGTCAATTTCCAATATCATATCAACTTTAAATTTATACTGCTAAAAGGTTTTTGAGAGGATAAAGAACAATTGGCACATAAACTTTTATCACAAGCCCTAGCTAGTGATTTAAAAAAATACTTTAAAGGGACTATGCCAAGTTACAACACCAACAGGAAACATATGTTCTGTGTAATGTGCATTGGTTTTCTTTTGCCATTAATTCTCTAGAGATGAAAAATGAAGTCAGAACATAGTTTGCAGAGCTTCGATGCAAAATATTTTAACCAAGCACCACTGATAAGAGTATATGGAAAATTAGACTCAGTCACAAGTTGTAACTACAAGTTGACAAAAAAGGTATGACTGTTTTGTTCTTTAAGTCTAAGATGGATAGCCTTCAACATGGATTCCAAGGATCCCTATCATCGCTCAGAATTTATGTCCATATGTAATTCCTTCCTAGATTGCAACAGAGTGGGTCTGTACAACCAACAAAATGTGGCAGAAGTGATGGTTTGTCACTTATAACATTTGATTATGAAAGATTGCTGCCTCAGTCTTGGTTTCTGTCTCGATTATCACTGGCTATGGGGAAAGCGCTATTACAGGCCAAGGAACTGGAACTCTCTGCCAAGAGCCATGTCAGTGAGGCCAGGAAGCAGATCCTAGCTCCCATCAAACCTCCAGAGACTCAGTTCCAGCCAATAGCTTGATGTGCAACCTCATGAGAGATCCTGAGCCAGAACCACCATGTCAGATGCTCCTTAATTTCCCAAAGTCAAGAAACATGTAAAAAAAAAATACTTGTTTGTTTTTACTAAGCTGCTATGTTTTGTGGTAATTTGTTACTTAGAAATTATATCTAATACCCATATTTTATCAAGAATCATTCATTTCAAACTATTCTTGGTAACAAATAACCTCTTACTGAAATTGAAGAGGTATTATCTAAGAGCAATGGAAATGTCTCAACTATCTCTTTTCCTATAACAGATGCGTGTACTTTGAAGTGCATCTAGAGCTAAAAGAATACATTTTCTTCAGAGGAGAACTAAAGTGTAAAATAGTTTGGAGGCAATTGCTTCTTGCTATTAGAAAAGCTTGAGATGTTCATGACTGTTACTACCAAGCTGCTGCCTGTTAACTCAATTACAAAGGAAAAGATGGCACGTCACAAACCATTACACTGCAGCTACCAGGCTATTACCCCAGATAAACCAATTCAGTTACAATGATAATTTTGAAATAGAACAGGAGTGAAAAAATTAGGAAGAAAAAGCACCTAACAAGCTGGGCTAATGTTTATGATGGCCAATTTAATTGACAATAATTATTTTAAATAGTAAATGTCAACAATTGACCCAATGGTCATTGAGAGACCCATCATGCAATTTCTCTTGAGCTGATTTGATCATTGGTTGACACCTAAGGAAGACAAACAATAACAGACAGTGATGTAGTACTACAAGCTGCAATTCTAAGTATGAGCAGGGTGGGGGTGGGGGATGAAGAAAATTAAAAACGTGGTTATAGGTTTAAAAATAATAAAAAAAGAAAACAACAAACAAACAAACAAAAAGCTGGTGATGACTTGGGGGAGAGAAAAGACTACCAAACAAAACTTTAAAAAGTTATGAAGAAAAAGAAGACGTAAAGAGTAAGATTAGTAATATAAAAGTAAAGTCTCCTAGGAATTTGGTATAAATCTTAAAAAAAGTATAAATGTTCATATAGAAAAAATAAAGACAAAATAAAGGGTAAGTGAATGTAGAGAGTTTTAAAGTGTTTTCTCTGCAGGTGCAAATCATATTCAAGCAAGCATGCAAGAGGTTAGTTCTACTCACTGTCAGAAGGTTTGCTATCACTTAGGAAAGGTTGCTGTTCCATGATGTCCATTGGGATTTTAATACTGGGAACCTTTTCTGAGTATGGGCAGTCAGACTGTGAAAAAAATGTACAACAGTTTTTAGAACATTTTTATTATTCCGCCTCTCTTACCTCTCAGTTTTGATCAATACTAGCTATTATTCATGGTACTAGGGAGAAAAGCCCTAGATATACTACTTTCCAGTTTGCTAACTTTTCAAGTTCTGCATCCTCTTTCCCCTTCACATTTGGTTTCTTCTCCTCTGAGTTAATGGGATTGAGTCCATTGAATCTAGAATCACATCAAATGGAGAGTACTACAATTTACCTATAAAGCACTCTACAAGCTAGGTTTCTATTCAACAAACATGGGCTGTCATATATGGGAAGCAAATACTCTCACTGCAAGAACACATTAAACCTAGAAAACTTACAAAACTATGATATGGCCTTAAAATTCTTCTTTCTTTATGCACTCTGATTCTGTCTTTAAGAAAATTATGACCTGTATTTCCTTCCAAAACAAGAGAAGAGCCAGGCGTGGTGGCGCACGCTTGTAATCCCTGCACTTGGGAGGCTGAGACAGGAGGATCATACAGGTTCGAAGCCAACCTCAGCTACTTAGTGAGGCTCTCAGCAACTTAGTGAGACCCTGTTTCCAAATAAAATATAAAATAGGTCTGGGAGTATAGCCCGGAGGTAGAAAAAAAAAAAAAAGACGACTTGTTTAACATCCAAATCAAGGAGCCCTCTATACACACTCAAAAATAAAACTTCCTCTTTTACTTTAAAACTCTACCAGATACTAATTTATGGTTAAACTTGATTTCAATTTGCTTATCAAAGATATTTGAAAACATAAGCAAAGAGGAGTAAATTAAATCATGAGGAACTATATATAATGGTCTAATATATACAGAGATTAATATATACAGAGATTAATTACCAGAATAAAGTGATAAAACTAGGTAGGTATTCATGGGATTGCTTAAAGAACAGGTCACGCAGCCCAAACCATCATAGATTTTCACAAGACTACTTTAAAAAATAATCATTAGCCAGGCATGGTGGTGCACACTTGTAATCCCAGCATTTGGGAGGCTGAGACAGGAGGATCGTGGTTTGCAGACAGCCTCCGACTTAGTGAGGACCTTTACAATTCAGTGAGATCCTGTTTCAAAATAAAGAATAAAAAATAGGGCTGGGGGTGTCGCTCAAAAGCAGAATACCTCTGGATTCCATCCCTAGTACAGCAAAGAAAAAAAAACCATCATGTTGAATCCAAGTCTATATTTGGACTGAAACATCCAATTCATCTCCTAAATGAAAGTACCAAGGAATCAATCTTTAGTTAAAATTTAAAAAAAATAGATGAGAACTAGGTGTTAAAATACAAATGAGTTTTAACATAAAACTTACTACCTATATTGAAAATTCCTTTCTGGTGAGTCTAAACAGAGTAAAAGTTACAATATCTGTTCAGAAAACTAAGATAATGCATTTAAATTGACAAGAAACAACTAGGATGCCACACATGCCTACTTTTTGACAATACCAAGAATGGTAAGTTTTATTTCAAACTTTTTTCAAAATTATAATAGCACTGACAGTTGAAGAAGCTGGCAACCACCTCTTAATCACAGCTCACCAGGCAGGTTCAAAAATGACCATAAGTAGCTCAAAACTTTGACAAGCCATAATTTTCATGACTTATGACTTCTACTCATAAAGTAAGCTTTAATTCTCATGTCCCAGTGTAGCTCCCAGTATTCATACAGCCCACACCATTCGACTATCAGGTGAACATTGGAGATTCACTCTTCAAATACAGAGTCTTCAAAAAATGGCTCAATTCATAGAACTTACTGCAGAGATATGCTCTAAACTGCCTGATTGGGTTCACTGTCTAGGAACAAATATATCTGTTTGCTTGTTGTGATAAAGGAGAAGTGGACAAGAGGAAGAGGAACAGAAACAAGTATCACACACTATGATTAAGAAATCTATTGAAAATATGGAGCTGAAGGTGGTAAATATTAACAAAACAATCTCATTGCTTAAAGCAAATATGATTTGTTGAAAACCATATCTAAAAAGTCTAAGAACATTTTAGGAATTCATTTGATTCCAACTATGTCACTAGAGAGCAGTAAATTTAAAATATTTCCCAAGGTTGGTATTTCATTATTTTTTTCTTAAAACCATTAGAGAAAAGGATTCTGATATTACTCCATACATTTATGGTGAGTAATGAATTTTTAGTTTGGTGTCCATGTACAGAAACTGAGGTACTTGTTTTAAAAAATTCATAATGAAATACTGCTTTAATCATCTTAATTTTTCAGGTAACCTTTTCTTTAAAAATGGTACAGAAACTCATTTGAAATTTTGATTTCTATTCAATATATAAGCACATCATTCTTCTTCATGCTGCATATTAATCTCTGCTGTGATTTAAACACATTCTCTCCTTTTTTGCCATCACTGGAAACAGAAAATCTATATACCTGCTCTCATTTAAGATGGATGGTGACAGTCATAAAAAGCTCCCTCAGACTCCTTCTCTTTAGCTAAATGTGCCTCATATATTTTGCCTTTTCTTATTGGATCAATTTATCTGAAATCTAATTCTGTCTGCTGCCTTCTTGCACTGTACCATTTCCAAGTTCAACAAAACGAATACAATCAGACAGACTAATCATTTGGAAATAAGCAGAGAGGCTTGGATTAACGTTTTAGCCTTGCCATTCATGGCTGCTGCACATTTAGAAAAATGACTTAAATACCTATAGCAAAGCCCCACAGTGTACTCTTTAAATATACAGTTTGATTTGATGATCATGCCTCAATAAAGCTGAAATATTTTTACCTTTTTGAAAATTTTAAATGACAAAACATTTCTTAATCTAAATTTGCTCATCTATAAAGTGAGAACAAACATATACATTTTAAAGAGAAGTTCTGACAATCAAGGACAGAGTGTGCATAGTCAAAGTTATCAAGTTCAGAGTAGACACTAAAAATTAACTATATAACTATATTCTTATTTTAGAATAGGTAAACACACACACAAACAAACACCATTTATGATACTACCTGGTAAAAATCCAGAATTAATTTTCATATGGAAAGTAACACTTTGGCAATCATTTCAAAAGGTTCCTGTGATAAGCTGTGTGTGTGTGTGTGTGTGTGTGTGTGTGTGTGTGTGTGTGTGTGTAAAAGAAAACCTAATTCTAGCTTTTTCTCTTGGCATTTATTACAGATTCCTATTAGAATATCCATCTATCTCTGAAGTGGTCTCCTAAAGAAAAGAAATGGTCAATTATTTCATTTCTTAACCTAATTGCCTAATTGCAAGTAGACCGTCTAGACTGTGACATGATAACTATAGGTTAAAAAAAAAATGCCCAAACTGCTGGGCGTGGTGGCGCATGCTTGTAATCCCCGCACTTGGGAGGCAGAGACAGGAGGATCTCGCAGGTTTGAAGCCAGTGGCAGGTGCTGGCTTAGGAGACCCTGTTTCCAAATAAAAATGTAAAAATAGGTCTGGGAGTGTAGCCCGAAGGTAGCAGGGCTTCCAGGAACCCCAGTACCACCAAAAAAAAAAACAACAAAAAAAAAACCCCAAACTCCAATTCCCTTTTTTATTTCTTTTTTTAAAGAGTTACAGAGATGATTTAGGATAAATACACTGCTAAATACAACTGTACAAGACTTGAGTTGAGAGCCTGTTCAAATAGAGACACATAGATCATGTGTGGTGAAATCACTGACATCTGTCCACATTAAGCTTAAATTTATACAAAATTGAGTAATTATCTTTAGCATAAATCTTGGATTATCAATAACATATGAATTATAGCATTACAAAACATCTTCCTTTATGTCTATGAGACTAGAGATCTTTAGATGTAGTTTTTTTAAGAAGTCATCATGTTATTATTAGTGTATTGATGATTACAGAAAAACTTTAGAAAATATAAAAAACCAAAGCAGAAAAATTAATGGCAAATGAAGATAAAATAAGTGATAAGTCACACAGCCAGATAACCTTAGAACTCAGCTCTCCTTTTCATGTTATGCATAAAAAAGGCATCCTCACATTTCTTTCTTTAACTAGATTAACTTTGGAATTCTGGAAAGTTCCTTACATCATCATTGTCACTGTCCAAACTTCCCTTCTTCTTTTTCTTTTTCTTCTCATCCTCCTTCTTCTTCTTGTCCTTCTCTGGAATGACATCATCGAGGAAGCTGAGGTCGTGCTGGGAGAAGAGGTAGTCCATACCTTTTCTGACAGCTACAAGTGCCAAGATCTGGAAGGGCAAATATAAAACGTATAGAAGAAACCATGTCAGACAAAGTCATAATGAGTGTTGATGCTGTACCATCAAAGTTAGCAGAAACCTATTTTGTATAAGGCTGGAGTATGACACTCATGTTGACCGACTGGACTCATAGAGAAAGTTGTTTTGTAAAAGTTGCAGCTGGAGCTTACTTTGTTATAACTGAAATGTATGATCACATTCAACTAATAGTTTAAATGTGCAAGGATTATTTTAGAGTCATTACCTTTCATGTTAGTTTTTCAATAACTAAAAATTTAAAGGGTAAAACAAGAACCTTCATAATTTCAAATGACTGAACATTTAAAATTATATAGGTCTTTGAAAATCAAGAAAATATGTACAATACACAGCACACTTAGGACATCTTCAAGAAGGTAGTACTTGAGACAGAGTGGACTATGTTACTTACTAGGCCATTTCAATCATACCATTAACTAAATACTTGCCACATGCCTAATACTGTGCTCCACTCTGAGGCAATATTATCTCTACTATTATATCTACCAAAAAAATAGATTATCATTATCTCCATTTTCCTGCTGAGGGAAGTGAAGCTTAGAGACGTTATGTATGTTCTATGAAGCCATGAAACTAGATGAACAAAGGGTCCTAGTGGTCTACTTCTAAACCTAGCATTCTTGATTTCTGTGTCTTTGGTCTATGAATTGCTTTTGAATAAAAATTCCTTTTTCCCTCTTTCAATCTAAAGTTACATTAAAGATATCTCTGCTCAACAACAGATTTAGTATGCAATTAGTTACAGGAGTCCTGGCTTGGCCTCAAATTAAATAGTTGTCTTTATCCGCATCATGCCCTCCCCCTATGCCAGTTTCTTCATTTCCTGGAGAAATTACTAACATCTGTCCTACTGACATTACAGGATTGTTTTGTGACCAAGTGAGAGCTCTGAAAAAATAAGAATACTTTGTAAAGGTAAAGCATTTTTAGTTATTAATTAGCACAAGCAATAAGTGATTTGCTGGATTTATTTCAAATTTATTATGGTCTGGTTTCAACATTTTCAAGTTTTAGAAAAACTAGCAGTTTGATAGGTAGTATTAATAGGTAAAAAGGGAGTCATTTCTCATATTCAATGTATTTTACTATAAGTTGATCCAGTTTAAGAAAAAAACATAAGGAAACATTAAGAAAAAATATGACAAGAAATATATCACTATTGTTTGTTGATCATTTTTGCTATGTCCATGGGAGAAAAAACATTTAGAAACTATAAATATACATACAATTAAATAATAATAATTTCTGGCAAAGAGAAGAGTTTTATAAAAAAAAAATTAAAAATGTAGTGAGTATATGGAATTTGTTTCCAAAATTATAAGGGAGATAAAAGAGATGTGAGATGATTTTCTTACCCATTTTAAGAGTATGTCAAAACAAGTATGGTGGTAATGTGCTCATAACCCCAGTACTTGGGAAGCAGAGACAGGAGGATTACAGGTTCAAGACCAGCCTCCGCAACTTAGTGAGACCCTGTCTCAAAATAAAAAATTTAAAAAAATATTTTTTAATGCTGAGGATATAACTTGTAGCTTCCCTTGGGCTCAATCCCTAGTACCACACAAACAGATCAACAAAAAGTATATGTAAACTGAGCATAGTGGCATATTCCTATAATTCTAGTACTTGAGGCTGGGACAAGAGGGCCACAGGTTCAAGGCTGGTCTCAGTAATTAGGTGAGACCCTCAGCAACTTAGCAAGACCCCGATGATTCAACATTAAAAATAAAAAGTTCTTGGGTTTATCTCAGAGGTAGAACATCCCTGGGTTCAATCATCACTAGCTTTTCCCTCAAAGTATGTGCAATTTTTGCAAGAAATAGGAGGATAGGGGAAGATATAAAACTTAGTCATGAGACCAAAGACCTTGCATTTCCTCTTTCCCTTTTTTACTTCTGGATTTAGAGTGGAATTCCAGTTGTTTGACCTTGTTTCTTAGGATAGTATCCTGGTAAGGCAGAGATTCCAGGCTCATTCTTAAATGTGGCATGATGCAAAACACAAGAACTTCAAAAGCTTGACTTTTCATTCCACTTAAACCCACTCTAATGCACTGGATAACTTCTCACCAGTCTCCCAACACTTCTATTACCTGGATATAAATATCCTTTACTCCTAGGTAGATTGGTTCTGTCATACAATATTTTTAAAATACCTAATGCACACTGGTATCTATCCTCATGTGTTTTGTACACTTGATGCTTATTGACAGTGCTCCTAACAATTCCACTCCCTTCCACTGATGAATTAGCTAGTGGCAGCTCAAGGAGGTTCACAGAACCTGGCATGAATCAGAGACAGTATTTGGACTCAAGTGAACCTGCTTCTAAAGTTCACCTAGACAGCCTTGGACATGAAAAGCATAAATTACACTGTCAAAGCTGGATCCAAGCTAGATAATATTAGAACCACACCTAACAGACGTGTATCTTCCATATCACAACAACCACATATCAGTATAACCTTATAGGTGGGTTCAATGAAAGGAATGCCTACCATGACGGGAAAAATGATAGCAGCCACTGTTGACTTGAGGATCCAGAGCAGGGCCAGACACAACACCTGCAGGAAAGTGAACAGGTGGACCCTGCGCAGGGGGACATGGCGCAGGTAGATAAAGTCTGGCTGGTGCTTCAGGGGCATCAGAAGCAGCTTCAGACGATCCATGAACTGGAGAGGAAAGGAGAAGAGAGTCCAACTGCATTACCTCAAGAGCTGATTTACCAGGCCATTTCCACTCTACCTAACTGACCACTAGTGGTTTATATTTAGGCAAGCAGTGTCCTTTTCAAAGGACAAAGCACTGGTCAGGTAGTGCAGAAATTTTATCTAGCACAGTCAGACCACAGTACAAGTCTGCTCATTTTTGTTATTTTGTAGGAATTTTATGCAGATATGAGATAAAATGGCAACTGAATAATAAAAATCACAAAGAATTCCCATAAATTCTAGATGTTCATCTCCTTGTATTCCATTTTTTATTATCTGAGTCTCAGGAGAGAGAGCTTGCTTCTATTTAAGTAATGATATGGTGAAGGAAGACATCTAATTCATACATCTTTCTCTGCCTCACTTGTCTTACCTGGAAAAAGAAGAGATGATATTACGCATCATACACATTCGGGAATGTTTTAAGAATCTAACAGAAGTATCCAGTTTAAAAATGGAATGCACTGATATTTCCATAAATTCCACATTACTTATCTACAGCATAACTCAACTGATATATCTAGTAATGTATTACCACTTCTTTTTAGAGAAGAGCCACATGAACATGATAGTGGGTTTCAATATATATACAACTAGATATATGAAACTAAAAGATGTTAGTGTAAAGTCATATATAAACAGGTATTAAAATGATGATTTCACATCTATGTGCCAAGTGCTGTACTTCAAAGAACTGCTGAGATGATACTGATGATGGTGAATAGGATGGTATTTAAGAAATTATATCATTTGCAAGAAGATGGAAAGCCCTGGAGAACATTATGTTAAGTGAGATCAGCCAAGCACAGAAGGAGAAGGTACATATGTTTCCTCTAATATGCCCAAACTAGGAAACACAGAATATACCAGAGGGACTCCAGATAATGGAGGGGAAATACCAGCAAAGTTTGAATGGAAAGATAGGAGAGGAGGAAGGCTGATCTTGATTAATGAGGGTCTACATCTGAACATGTATAAAATTATGAATAAGACATGGTTAACCTGGACAACCATTGGTGGAAGGGGGAAAGGGAAAACGGGGGCAAGGGGGTGAGGGCACCAAATATAATTTAAATGCATACTATTTATGTTCAATAAAAAATTGTTAAAAGAAAAAAATTTAAAAATAAAAAAAATTAAAAAAATTAAAAAAGAAAAAGAAAAAAGAAAAAAAAGAAAGCATCAGAGGATCTTACAGAGGAAAATAATCAGAAAATAGTCATTGAATTGACTAATTATGGGAACTCACAAATACTATTTTCTTTCTGGACAGAAAGAAATGTAAAAGTAAACTAAACTAGCATGGACAATCTTCTCCAGAGTAATTTCCTATTTAAAGAGTTTTCTTTCCTTCTGCTGTTAGAGCTATTTTTGACTAGTGGAGCTCTCGTTTATAAAGACTGGGCTACAAAATTTCTTGCTAAATTGATCTTGCAGAAGGGTCTAAGAAGAGAATCAAGGAATAAATAAGGAAAGGCGAGGAGGCACTAGGGTCAACACCTGTAGAATTTAAGAAGTTGACCAGTTGTCCATTTAGCATATATTTCCCCTTTCATCATGATGTGGTTGATTCTTTAATCAATATACACTGAGTTTCAACCATTGACAAAGTATCTAGAGCACACAGAATCAAACTCTGAATCCAGATTTGGTCATTCAGGGCAGACAAAAATTAGAACTATTAGTTTGGGGGTCATATTGCGTTTATGTTTTTCCGTTTAGAGGAATAAAGAATTTGTACAATGACAGATTAAAATAGTTTTGATAAATTTATACTTGCTAAAAGTTTCATGGTTATAAACAAACTCACGTTCACATTCATCCAGTGCAGCCTGGGCAAAAACACTTTGTAATTTGTAACAAGTGTCCCTGTGGTGAAGAACTACTCAATGGACCTAAACTGGGAATGGTAAAGTGGCCTTTTCCCTTTGGTGGGGGGTGGTCTGGCCATGTGCCCAGCCCCATCTGACTTTAAAACCAAGTTAATCTAAATTCGATAAATGAAAGCAAGGAACTATTTTGAAGTTCAAATAAATTCTTACAACGTTCACAGAACATGCAGTCTTTTCCCATTAAAACATTACTGAGTGCTAAATAAAGCTACAATTAACAAGGTGCCAGAAAGCAGCAGCAGAGCTTCTAGTTTCCTGGTGTCAATTAAATTAAACCTCAATTGAAAGACAAAGTTCCTTACAAAGTTTTCCCTAATGATTTTTTTTAAGATGGGGGTCAGGGGCTAGGGATGTAGCTCAATGACAGAGGGCTTGCCTAGCATGGGCAAGGCCCTGGGGAGGGAGAGAGGGAGGGAAGGTTACAAGGAGGGAGGGAGAAAGGAAGAAAGGAAGGGAGGAATGAAGGAAGGATAAATGGATGAATGGATGAAAAGAAATAAAGAAAAGAAACAACAGTGACCAAAACTGGGGGTTGGTTTTAGAGAAGCTGTGAGTAGCCCAAGTTTTTGACAAAGCAATACAGAGATCACATAGACTGCCACTGTTTATTGGTGTGAAGATTTTTGATCACTGAGCCCAGCCATGTGGAATGCAGGTGAAGGAAAGAAGAGACTGTGGTTAGTCTAAGGTTGAGGCAAGTAGTTACACACTGCATTATAGAGCACACTGAAAAAGTTAGATGTCTCTGAGAACAAAAGAAAAGAAGAGGGGGCAAAGGAGAGTTGCAGATAAAGAAAGAGGAAAGGAAGGGAAAGAAAGACTATTACTCTCTCCTTTCCTGGTCACGTGAATTTTAACAGCCCATTTCAAGAATGGGGTTTACAATGACATTTTTTAACATGAACTAACTCTGTTCACTGAATCGTAAATAAAAATTAGGTAAAAGGTGGTAAAGTAGAAAGTAAAAATTTTTCAAAAAACAACAGCTAATGATGCACTTTTCTTCAAAGGTCTATTACTGGACCTTGTTACTAGAAAAGCACTAGCGACAGGTCAGCAATGGAAAACTTACCTGTACACCATTAAGTGAGGCCACCCCCATATACAGGAACACACCATACAGAACAGGCATAGGAATAAACTGAGGAGGAAAAAAAATCAGATAAAGGTTAAGAACAACCAAAATAAAAGCATAAAGGGAGAGGGATGTTTTAAGACTAAATCTGAAACTAAAAGATACAACAACATGGCGGCCTCTTATTAGTGTGCTTTTATTGGTCACTTGATGAATTTCTAGACTCTGTCCTAGAAATAAATGGAAGACAATGGGGATTTTCAATTTTCATTTGATGCCTGCTTTTTTAAACATTGAACATACATGGCCTTAATACTATATTTTTAATTAAGGAGGAGGGATTTCTGTTTTCCTTTGCCCTTACAAGCCATAGAGTATGCAACCCAGATGCAGTGCGGACTGTGAGGCTGAGTCAGCAGCAGCTGATTGCCTCACTCTGGAGACCAAGGTCCCTCCATAACAGTCTGTTTCTCTTAATAATTTTTGCCAAATGATCTATCAGCTTGGTGCATAAATGCCTCTTTCAATAAAATAGATATCAAATGACTGTCCCCTTTCTTCCTCTCAGGAATATTAAGAGGACAAGCTAATGAGAACACAGCTTGAAAGGAGCATGGAACATCTGGAAGCAATTAACTACACACATGGATTAATATCCATCTCTTAAAACTCCAATTAATACATTTTCATGCATTATTTAGCAAAAAATCTTTTACAGTAGTATAAAGTGTTTTAATAATGATAAGGTCTGATGTGATGTCTGTACATTTTATTTCTCTGGAGACCTCAGAGACATAAGTATATGGAGCAGGATTAGTTAGGATGCTAGGGAGTCTTCTGTCTGGACAACAGAAGGATGTTAGGCTTGGATATTGAAAAGGAGTTCAAGTAATTTCAGGATCTTTCAAAGCAAAAATACTAAAACCACAACTTAATTAAGGCCAGTCTTACACATATACTCAAAGAGGTGATTGTAACCAGAAAACATAGTATGGCCTCAGAGTAATTTTTTTAAGTATCGCATATATTAATTAAGTGAAGCATAATTTCTATCAGCTTCTTTATTCCTTCTGTGGTACTGAGGATTGAAGGCGGCCTTGCACAAGCTAGGTAAGCACTCTACCACTCAGTTACTTCCCTATGCCTAGGAGCTTTTCTTGCCATTGTCTAAAGTGGTTCTGTCTCTGACATCTTTTGGCCACCTTGAGAGAACTAGTGGATCCTAAAACGGGTCATGACTGTCTCCAACTGCAACTGGTTATCCAGAGGAATAATTAGATTCCTGTGGAATAAATTTATTTCTATAAAATAGCAACTGCTTCTTCTACACAAGACTAACAGTTCTAATGTAACCGACTTTGATCTAAACTCAGAAAGACTGACCTGAATGTTGAAGGGAATAGGGGAGAGATGTTGGTGGAGGGGAAGCCAGCGTGCTGTAATACCCAGCAGTCACCACAGAGAGGTGAACACATTACATCCAAGCCACTTGTGTTTCCACACAGGCCTCTCAGAATGTTTCTATCCCTTACGATTATGTAAAATTAAAAAAAATAACAAAGTGACCATTTTATTGGTCACTTTGATAATTTCTTTATTTCTTTTTTAACTTTGGAAGGAAGTAAAAGGGGAAAGAGAAAAAACAGTTCATTCACGAAAAAAACTAGATAGAATTCCTACAGCAGTTACCTTTTAATTCTGGTAAAACATTTTTCTAGCTAGAAAGGAAATGACAAAAAGGGTCCATCCCTGGCCTAGTCTCCTAAATATTTCCTCTAATGTAGTTTAATGCCAAAATGAATGAAAGTTGTGTCTGGGGGTTTAGGTCCATTCTCTCTGAATTTATGATTACAGATTATCAACCAAACCAATCACAAAATAAAATCAGAAGGTATTATTAACATAGAAAGTCATAGCATATGAGGAGGAATATAACTTTATATATAAAGAATTTTCTTTAAAAATATTCTTTATTGGGAAGGAAATAATACCCATAAGGAAGGTTTATATGAAGTCAATTTGTGGTCAACATCAAAGTGATATAAATGTCTTATGAAATTTGCCATTCTTTTAAACAATAATACAATATGATAATAAAAATATGCCTGTATGAAACTCTTGATGAAACTTGAGAGAATTATTGGTTTAGAGGGTGTTTTATTGAATTTGGTTCATGAGTCACATCTAAAGGTTAATCCAAAAAAATTAATCACACTAGATTTATTTATCACAATGAATTTCCCAAAGGAGGAAGATTGTGTTTTTAGAAGATAAGGCCCCATCTTAAATTAGACCAGTATAATATATATGGTAACTGTAGCTAGACATTTTTAGAAAGTAAGACTGGAGAAATTGAAACATAAAAAACATAAGGTATAGCTGGGCATGGTGGTGCATACTTAATCCCAGCATTCGGGAGACTGAGACCAGAGGATCCTGGTTCACAGACAGCCTCAGCTACGTAGTGAGGCACTCCATAAATTAGTGAGACCCTGTTTCTAAATAAATTATAAAAAATAGGGCAGGGGGTGTAGCTCAGAGGTCGAATGCCCCTGGTTTTCAGCCTCAGACCCACAAAAAAAATGAGGTATATCAGAGTTATAGCAAATTGAAAATTGCCAAATGATAAAATTATGTAAAGAAAATTATATAATCAATCACACACACAAAGGCAAAAATCATAATTATAAGGTTGAATTACATTCAATAAACACTCACACACACAAAGGCAAAAATCATAATTATAAGGTTGAATTACATTCAATAAACACTAAAAATAAGAAAAGTGACTGATCCTATATCCAAGTAGAATATTGTAATTGATAGCAAATCAAAGATTTAACATAATCAGATGTCACCAAATTTTCAAATTCTGATAAATGTAGTTCTATAGTTTTTTATACTTTTTTCAACTGTATTTCTCTTTGATTTTCTGATAGTGATAGAATATTCCCGGAAGGAAAAGTATAAAAAGAATAATTTTAACAACAAAAGGAAATTGTTACTTCCAGACAGAGAGAATTCAGGAAAGCAGTAGAGAGCTCCTAGAAATGTGTGTGTGTGTGTGTGTGTGTGTGTGTGTGTGTGTGTGTGTGTGTGAGAGAGAGAGAGAGAGAGAGAGAGAGAGAGAGAGAGAGAGAGAGAGAAAGAAAATATATGAATGAGAATATGAATCACAGAAACAAACCCTGATTAAAGCACAGGGTTATGGAATTTAGATCTGTGTCCCAATTCTAGCTACTAGTTGTATAACCCTGAGAAAATTATTAACTTCTCTTATCTCAGTATCCTTGCTTAAAAAGTGGCTATGATAAAGATTACATATAAGAAACTATATAGTCAAATGGCTCACACTAGATACCCAGTAAATGATAAACATGGCATTGATGTAAGTCAGGGTGTTCATTATAATGATGACATCAATGGGGCTGAAATTGCTGAGGCCAGCTCTCTTTAGGCCCTCAGTGAGAGAGGAAAGAGGTGGTGCTGCGCAGACTAGAAGGATGGCTGAAAGATCAGACCTGAAGTCCTGTTTCACTTAATTTCTATCATATTGCCCTTTCAGTTATAGTAACTCTCTTTGGAAACATGTTATTAAAGTAATATCCTGGCCAGGCGTGGTGGCGCACGCTTGTAATCCCTAGGCTTGGGAGGCAGAGACAGGAGGATCGTGCAGGTTCAAAGACAGCTTTGCTGGGTTAAGAGACCCTGTTTCCAAATAAAATATTAAAAAAAAAAATAGGTCTGGGAGTGTCCCGGAGGTAGAAGGGTTTCCAGGAACCCCAGTAACACACACACACACACACACACACACACACACACACACACACACACACGTAATATCCTGATTCCCTTAAACCTCAAAAGTTAAAGCTGGTAAAGATGCTGCTGACTTGCAACCTAGTCCCTATCGAAACTGAAATGGGGTCTGATGAGTTTGTGAAAATGCCATATTTACCCCATGTAAGAAAGGATTTGAAACATAACAGAGGATCAAAGAAGCTGAGGAAGCCCATCTCATGGGAAATGAAAGGGATTGCATTCTTTGAGGGCAAGATTTATTTCAAAAGGTGACAGACAACCCATGGAGGGTATGAGATTGGCACTGGTGTCAGAACTGAGTTCAAATTCTGATTCTACTATACAAGGGCTTTGTGACCTGGTGGATTACTCATAAATTTTCCCATCCATAAAATAATTATTACTATCTTTTTTGTAGATGTCACTGGGGGAAATGATTTTTAAAAATCTGTGCCAAGCTCAATCCAATGACGAACACAATAAATAGTAGCTACTATCATCGTCACCACCACCACCAACACCCTGCCATCATTCCTCTTTGTTTTCCTGGTGCAGAGAAGATCACGCATATTGTATGAGCTCAACAAATATCTGCCAAATACAAATGAAATGCTATCTTCTACACTTTAGAACACTAAACAAATCTTAAAGATAAATTTTGGCCACTCCTCATGTTAAAGATAAACCAATTGAAGCAAAGGCAGCAGATGTAACAGTGAACTTTATTTGATCTATGTTTCCTGAGGCTTGCCAGGAAAAATGGAGAAAGTAAGCTCAAGGAACCGCCTTTCATTTTTTTTGCTGCCCTTTGCTCTCCCCCAGCCTCCCCATACAGAGTGCTAGGGAGAGCAGGAGATATTTCCACTGCAGAAACACCACGGAAACCAGTGCACCAGCCTGGGAAGCCAGTTATTCCTGCTTCCCAGCAGTTCTGTACTGATTCAGCAGTGAGAATCAGTGCTTTGCGGTATGTAGGACTGCAGCTGGCTAGGGTCAAGGGGTTTCTCCATGAACTTAAAGCTGGTGCACTCTAATTCCTTACATTCTTCTACATAAAAACAAAGTTCGGCACAGAGATAAAAACAAAGGCTATAAACATCATAAGTAAGCCTGCATAAGTGGCCAGGGGACACCACTACCTGTACTGCTTCATGTATGAGACACCATTGCTGAGTTCACCAGAGACCATTACACTTGTGAGGGAAATAAGGAATTGGGTAGGAAATGTGTTCAGCCATTTCATTTTAAAAAGTAAATATTGCACAGTTCTCTTACTGCCATTCATTTGATTTGCATCTCAAGACAGACTTGCGTAAAACTATTCTTGGAAGTTCTTACCTGCTTCTTTAAGAAATGCAGTCACATCAAGGAGGAAGAAAAACTCCCTCCCCTCAGGTAACCCCTGACACCACTTTCTGTGTGAATTCTGATGTTAATTATTAATCATGATTTTTCCTTAGTTGCAAGTTAAGTTTAAGTTAAACTACACGCTCCCTGTCTGCCTCCTTCTGCGCTGACTTTTCTGATGACCAAACAAGGGACTGATGAGTGCACAAACCTCAGCGAGCTTCAGTGGCAAGAAGGGAGTGTGATCTGAACTTAGCTGACATTTCAGGAGACAGAATTCCTGAAGTAGAGACTAGCCTCACTTATGAAATAAAAAAATCTCAATAGCCCATGCTTGGCTAATTTATTCTTGGGATTCTTTTCTTTTTAGTACTGGGGACTGAATCCAAGGGGCATTTTACCTTTGAGCTACACTCAAGCCCTTTTATGTTTTCTTTTGAAACAGGTATTGCTAAGATGCAGAGGGTCTCACTAGGTTACTGAGGCTGGTCTCCAGCCTGCGATCATCCTGTCTCAGTCTCCCATGTATAGGATTATAGGCATATGCTATCATGCCTGGATATTATTCTTGTTTTTAAATATAGGTTTCCCTATATTTGTTGTAGACTATATTATAAATATGCTGTAGAGCATATTGACAAAAAGTTTCATTTCCAACATTTGAGACAAAAGCTTCTATAACAAAAACCTTAACTGAACTATCTTTTCCACTGATTCTGACCCTTTGGGTTAACCCAAAGTTTCCAGGTAGAAATAACTATAATCATGGCTACTGGCAGCAGAATGCTTATCAACATGGATTATTTAAGGAAAGCTAAAGTAAAAGCAAACTCATGTTCATTGATTTCTCTCCCCTCCTCGTCTTTCTGGCTTCTTTCTCTACATTCTAATCTTTTCCTGTAGATACTAAAGTGCTTTGCATTTCAGGGGGAAAAATTCTTGTAAAGCACAAAAGGGCTTTCCACTTTAATTTGATTACAGCTGTATGTAGGTACAGGAAAAAACTGTGGTTAAAAAGAGGAGTTATGAGTTTTGCAAATCTACCTTAAAATAACAATTTATATAGTACCTATTCTCCATCCCTTTAAAATCATACATGATTACTCAACTGACAGATTCTCTATGATTAACATCACTTTGGCATAACATACAAAAAAGAAAACTTTTTAACACATATGGCATCCGTGAATTAGGATTTTAAACCGTATCGATGACAATCATATAAAAGTAAAATAATATAAATGTAATTACATTATATTTGGGTGGGATGAGTACATCTGGACTGATGAAAATATTCCCATCTGTGTATCTCTCACTGGTTACTCAGTGATTCCATAAAAGAAATCTTGCAGTTGTATCACACGCTGTTAGGAAGCCAGAGTGGGGAAGAGAAGAGCATCCCCCAGTGGTGCGTCCCAGAGTCTGGGGTCCTAATTGCCCACAACAAACTTTAAGACTTTGAGTGAATGAGGTCTCTGCCTGGGGAGGAAAGCTGTCGTTGGGCATGTCCACCAGCAGATGTGCTTTGTGTCAACAGGGGGACAGAGGAACAGAAAGCATTCTTGCAGAGGAACCAATGCTGTGAAACTCACTGCACCGTCAAACCTACCCCTTTGCATGGGCAAAGGTGGCAACAGATTTCCCTCTGTTCCTAAAGAACACAAGCACTATAGTCTTTTAAGGCCCTCTGTACATAACCAGAAATAATTTCTCTGAAGTTATTTTAATCTAATGTTGTTATCTGAGAAACACAGTCCTTCCTGCATCTAGTCAGAAATTAATTCAACCAGACATATGGTAGTGCAGAAACCAGGACAAAAGAGGAATCATTGAATATTTTAACTGTTTTCCAAGTATTTTGTATCTATTATATGCATTAGTTTAAATCCCCTAAAGGCAAAGTTGTTCTCACAGGTTAAGATATTATAATTCTGTTTTCTAAAATTCATCTGATTGACAAAAAAAAACAATAAAATTTGCTTATCGGAGAGAATTCTTTTTCCTTTTCTCTATCTGTTATAGAATTGTTTGATTTCTTTACAAAAATGTACTGTCCTATTACTTGTGTAATTAAATGAGAACTTTTAAGAATCTTAAAAATTTAAAATTGTTTTAAAATAAAAATCTTCAGAAAAAATTGAAAGATATTGCTAACAGTAGTTGTCTAGAGTTGTTAGATCTTTGGCAGTTTTCAAACTCTGTATTGTGGTATAAAACATAAAATATAAATTATCAATAATTGCTTAGCATTGTTTCTACAGTAGAAAAAAAGAATAAGATATGTCACAAAAAACACTGGAAGCTTTACAGGCAGAAATTTATTAACCACCCTCTTTGGTCCTACTTCTGCTCTTAAGTAAGCTTCCACATCTGGTTTATATTTGTCTAGGCAGACATCCATCATCTCATCAATCAAACCGCTGTTGACTCCTAACTTTCTTAATAGTCTACCTTTTCTTCAGGTACATTTTCTTCCTCAAAAGTTCATTCCTAAAAAATTTTCTTATTATAAACAAGCAATTTTGCTCTAATTCTTTTTTGAGAATAGAATAAAATTCAAAATGGCCATCCAGAATCACTCATATCCAGAATCACTAAGTCTAATGGATTTAGGTGCATGTAAGTGATGGAGCTTATAAAAGAAAAGATGTATAAAAAGACAAGACAGTAAAAACTGTGTCTGTGGAGGTAAAGATCAGTCAGGTTGAACAGCAAAAAAACTGCCATTCTCATAGGTCCAAAAGGTTAAATACTAGTAATTTAATTTGGTTTAACCAAATAACTGAAAAATACTGATAAGGGAAGGGGTAACAGGGAGAGAAGGAAATCAAAATAAGCATCTTTAGAAATTCTCTTGCTACATACATGTGCTAAAAAACGGATCAGAATCTCACAACTATTTTAGTCTTCACATGCCTAATTAATTCTGTGTTCTGAGGGGGAGGAAGAGGTGAGTGTTCCCCATGTTTACCTTCAAGATGGGAGCCATAAAGACTGACAGACCAGTCAGAATAAACACAAGGGTTCCAGTGACTCTTTGTTCCCTGAAACCAAATCAAAAGGTTACCAATATACCTCTTATATTCATAAACATACTCATCTTTTTACTTTAAAAAAGGCGTACATTGACCAAATCAATGTGTGGCTAAAATAGCAAAGATGTTGGTATTATATAATTATTACCTCAAAGACATCATATGAACTCAACATAACTATTAAAAAAAAACTTGTAAGACTATTGCAATATCTGATTTAAATTTACAAAAAAAAGAAATAGTTCCGCTAAAGATTTTTCTCCTTTTAGAGTCAGGAAAGAAAAATCACTTGCTCTGGGACCATCAATTACTGGCCTCTCTGAAGCCCTTATTTTTTAAACAACTTGTCCTGTTGTGTAATTACACCTTCTTTCATAGGAGACAGATATTACATTGTCCCACATTCTAATTAACAAACAGCTCAGGGAAATTTCATGAGTGCAATAAATCACACCAGTCTAATTTACAAATCTACAACAACAGAAGCACTTTTTAACAAATATGATTCCCATCCAACACCCCTCCCCCACCCTTCAAGAAAGAATTGCCCACTGTTGAGGCGTGGGAAATGACAGCTCTGTCCTGTGAGCTATCCACTCAAGTGCTTAGGAGCAGGGTTTGCTACAAAAAGCATTCAATAGAGTATAAAGGTCTTCTTCTACCACTAAATTTAACAGCTGGAAGTCAAAGCTTCTCCGTGCTTATTGGGATAGAAAATGAACTGAAAAATAAAAATTTCTTTCATTCATAAAATATTCAAAATTATAAGCAGACTCAAGGATGTTATAGGGCCTTTAGATATGACTGAGATTAAAGTAAGTACTACAGTGCCCAAATCACCTGCTTGTTAAAGAAAATGAATAACCTGATTGTGTGCTGATGTTGTATCAATGAACCTTGAATTAACCAAAGGAAATTTATATATTGTAAGAATATAACTAAAACAGTTGTTAACAACTCTTTTTCTGATGAAAAGACCTTTCTAGAATAAAAAATTACAAATTAACTATTATCAACTCTATCTCCCCCAAATCTGCCTATTTCCTTATGGTTGACACATAGATGTATACATGTATCAATCATAAGGTGTTTGTAGAGTCAGTTCCCTCTATTTTAACACACACCTCACTCCTAGAAACTTTGGTTGTTCTCCAGGTGCAGAAGTCTCTGTCTCCATCTTCAAACTGTCTATGTGAGCAATGGAGATGACAGTAGCAGCCACATACCACGGGAGAGCCATGAAGGAGCAGACCACCATGAGGATGGCCACCCAGAAGAGATCCAGGTGGTATCCAGCTCCTTTCTGTAGAAAGAGAGAACAAAACAAGGGGGAATAAATATTTGTTTTGTTATCTAGTTGTATTTCTGAGTAGAAATTAAGAGAAACTGATTCATTTTGCTTGAGAAAATATTTACTGAAAGTGAAGCTCCTTGAGGGAAGGGAATTATCCCTAGCAGTTACGCCAAGTAGCCACTTCCTACAGCCACCATAGCAGAACCTCTTCTACCACAACTCTGGATAACTTTAAGCCACAGTTTCGCTGAGTATCTGTTTACTGTTAATTAACTTCTCTGCATTCAATGTCCTTATTAGAAAATAGAGAAAGGAGACTACTTTGAAAAGTCATCAGGATGGTTCAATGAAGTAACAGAGGCAAAATATCTAGTAGAAACCTAGTAGTTGTTATACTAAGAGCTCAATAAATTGAAGTAGTAGCAGTACTGTGTTGGCTGTTATTGTTAATGTAGGTATGATAAGCACATTAAAAACAAGCATACTAGCTAAAGGGAAATTGAGAAACAAAAGGGACTTTAGATAAATGAGGAGAGAAACCAATAGCATAGTGGAAGGGGGGTGGAGAAGAAGAGGAGGAAAGGAAGAGGGCAACATGATGAAGCAAACACTTGTAATGACACGATGAACATATATAAAGTTATCAATACCAATCTCAATAATATGTACAGGGGAGCAGGAGGGAATGAGGTGGATCCAGAAAGAAACACACCGAGTGCTGTGTGCATGTATGTTTCTACCACTCTTAGCCTCATTATAAAGTATAAGGAGCCAATAAAATATATTAGAAAACAAAAGCAGGCATTCTGTTTTCTCTTCCCCAATGGTGTTTTACAGTATGGTATTTATCAAGATGGTACTGAGTATATGTAGACTACAGATCTAATAGTAATCTTGAGTTGGTATGCAGAAGAACATTTCTCACCTCTCATACCATATAAAAATAACTACTTAACAACCTATCTCCCATCATCATTAAAGTAATTAATGCCTTCTAAATCAGAATGGGTTGATTCCAAACATCATCCAGTGATCACAATAACATTTACTGGCTGGAAGAGCAGACAATGTAACAAAAGCTCTAGGTCTTTTACTCACTAAATAAATATTGTTGAATGTGTCCATGATGTTATTCTATGGTTATATTTCTCTGCTCTATTTATGAAGAAATCAAACACTTAATGCCCCTATGGAGCCTGAGAAAACAGAGCAGTCCATTTTCACAGCATGGGAGCGGCAGCACCAAGAGTCAGAGGATGACCGATGGAGGGAAGCCAGAGGCTGGCCTTTAGAAACGAAGCCTAGTGATTTCCATTAGGAACCCGGGAACTGTTATCATTCAGATCCTGTTACAGCTGATGGAACACGCTCTCTTCACTGAAATGCCAAGATTGTATCCCTGGCTTGCACACATGGGTCTAATCATGCTCCCTGAGAACTCCTAGCAGGCAAGGGGAGCTGACAAAGGAAGAAAAGCATGTACTCATTTAGTCTAGGTCTGGCTGAAAACAAAAATCATCTTGGGAGACAAAGAGGTTGATATATATATATATATATATATATATATATATATATATATATATATATGCACAGTTCATTTCAGAAAAAGGTAATAGTGTGAGTTTGGTCAGGTGCGGGGAGAAGAGACACCTGTAGAAGAACAGAAATAAATGTATTCTACTAATGACTAGTGACAAATGAAGTGAGTATCATGATATATCTAGGATCTCAGTCATTCATTCTTTCAACAAATATTGACTGCCAGCTTGGTAGCAGGTGCCATTCTAGCTGCTGGTAACACATCTTGAAGAAAGCAGACAGCCAGTTCCTATGTGTTGGACCTATGCCCTCTTCTAGTGGTTGCAAAATCTCAGGTCTAATTTCCAGGTCTTTGATCCATCTTGAGTTGATGTTTGTGCAGAGTGAGAGGTTGGGTTTAAGTCCATTTATCTATGAATAGATAACCAGCTTTACCAACACCATTTGTTTAAAAAGCCATCTTTTCTCCAGCGTATGTTTTTTGACACCTTTATCCAATATCAATTGGATGTAAGTGGTGTGTGTGAGTCTTCTATTCTGTTTCATTGGTCTATGTGTTTGTTTTTGTGCCAATACCATATAGTTTTTATAACTATAGCTTTGTAGTATACTTTAAAGTCAGGTAACATGATACCTCCTGTATGGTTCTTAAAAAGCTGTTTGCCCTCATGGAGTTTTCATCCTAGGAAGGGAATCAACAAACACACACGAACAGACTATATAATAGCTTACGTAGTAATAAGTACTAAGGACAACTATAAGAACTTAGGCCTGTACACTGAGTAGGACTGGAAAACACAGGAGGGTTTTAAATGGAGGAGTTACATGATTTGCTTCTGTTCTAAATATTGCTATGTGAGAAACGCATTGAGTAAAGTTGAGCACAGTGAGGCCAGTTGTTTTGGGGGGAGGGGAGCTATTGCCATAAGCCATGCAAGTGATGGTGGTGATTACAACCACAGTGTGAGAAGTGGTTGAATTTGTGATGTACTTCAGGATCATGCCTACAGGATTAGTTCTCTTCTGTCCATGAAAATGTCTTATGACCTTCCTGTAGAACATTCATGATCTGGTCTACAGATGATGTACCAATATCTACAGCCTCATGCTATGCCTGTCCATTGCTTGAATCCAATACCCCTTTCAATAACATGCAATTCCTCAAGTGGGTTTTGTGTCTCTCCCCATCTAGCCCTTTTGACCTGGAATAAGCTGTATTCTTCCTTTTCCTTGTTGGCTTTGACCTGTCCATTCTAAAGTCTTAAGTTAGCTTTCACCTTTTCCAGTAGTTTATCCTGCTAGGTGAGATTGGCGAGTCAGATTAGTTCTCCTCTTTTATGCTCCCCTGTTTTTTATGTTATGTCTTTCTCTATTCTACGACACATTATTTTTGAAAATGTATGTGTATTATCTATCTTTGACATTGAACTGTAAGTTTTAGGACCAAGACTGTGTCTTTTTCCCCTCTCTATTCTGAATATCTTAGTAGAGTACATGGTGCATAGCCAATTCTCAATAAAGGCTTATTTTTAAAAATGTATGATGAAGATGGGCATGGTAGTTCATGCCTGGAATTTCAGTATTTGAGAGCCTGAGACAGAAGGATCACAGGTTCACCAGACTCAGCAACTGAGTTTTTCTCTTCAAAAAAGAAAACTTTCTTGCTAATCGTAGATGTATAAAATATTTTTGTGACACACAGAGGTTAACACCTTTATGATCATATAGTTTCAAGCCTTACTTAGATTCAATCACTTAAATTCATGCTAGAGGCACCAATATCATAACTTATAGGTAGAATTCCTAAATTATGTTATTAGAGAATCTATGATAATTTAAAGATGTGTGCACTGAAGAGAGCAATGGTTGAAAGAACATCTGTTGCGGAAAAAGACATGCAGGACACTCTGTGCCATCTTTATTTTTTCTTTATCTATTTTACAAAGTCTGAGTTAGATACACTGAGTCTAGCATAAAGGGACCATATAATACTAAAGAGGGTGAAATGAGGATTTGAGATCATAGAACATGTAGGTAACTATGCACAATCACCAAATAACAAAAGTTCTGGGATAAAATAATTATAGGGACATAATTATTTCTTGCCCTTTGGCATCACTTCCTTCAAAAAGTCTTCCTTCCCTTTAGCCAAACTGAGACCCCTGGATGTTCTGAAGATTTAGCAGGGAAAATCATCATGACCTAAAAGCTCAACCTGGTCTGCCTCTGTACCCACTCCAGCCTCAACTCCCTTTCTCTCACTGCAGCTGCATGGAAAATTTAATCATCCACCCTCACCAGGTGACCTACTCTACTACATAGCCTGCACACACCAAGTGATTCCTTTGCCTGCCTGAAACAATCTTCCCATCCAGCCTCATTTAGCTAATTCTCACTAAATACCTGATATCTCAGTACCAGTGCCACTGCCTTGGGGACCTTTCTGTACCTTCTTGCTTAGATCAGCCCCTCTCAACCCACCCTCCTCACCTCTTTTCACAGCACCCGCCATCTGGCACTATCACATTTTACATGACTATTTGAATTCTTCCTCTCTCCCTTATAGACCAGAAGCTCCATAAGGACAGGGCCAGGTATGCTTGTGTTCACCACTAAAATCCCAACACCTAGCACAGTGTCCCAGACATTTTGGACACTCGATAAATGTTTGATGGGTAAATGAATGCATGAGTAGTCGTTCATCTAGCAGTGCTTTGCTAGGTCCTGGAAGTAAAATTACAGATAACGCATAGTCCTTTTCCTCAAGTGCTTTACTGTGGTGACAGAGCCTGAGCAATCAAAATGCATGTGTAATACTCTGGTGTTAACAGTATCTCCAGTGGGGGTTAAGCTTGGGGTGCCATCAGAGCAGGCAAGAGGGCCCAAATTCATCCCAAAATTAGAGATGGTTTGGACAGAAGGTGTTAGGTACTTAATTTGAGTCCTAGAATGTGAGCCATAACCAACTGGGAAATTAGATATGATGACAAAGAAGAAAAACTAGGCAAAATGAGCAATCATTTTGAGAAAATAAAATTGAGTTGGTGCAAAGGAGAAGATGGGGAGAGGAAATAAAAATAAAGTTAAGAACTTTGGTGTCCTGCAAAAGACTTTCAAATTTCTTATCATAAGAGCAATGGGAAGTCACTGAAGGGTGTCAGGCAGGCAATACATATGATCAGATTTCTGTTTAGAAGGATCCTCTGCTGGTTTAGAGAAGATATACCAGCAGTGGTCAAGACTAGAGACAGGAGAGATATGAGAACATGCCACAATCCAGGAGTGATATGATGCTGTTTAAAGTAACAACAATGGAAAGACACTATAGATAGCTAAGAGAGATTTTCTTTTATTGGTGCATTATAGTCTCACATCATAATGTAGATTGTGTTGACAATGGCATACATTCACACAGTACTTGATGCCCCCCACCCCGTCTCCCCCTTTCCTTCCTTCCCTATACTGAGTGTCCAGGTTAACAATGTTATATTTGCATGCACTCACAGAGTTGCAGGTAGCATTTCCATTCATGAACCTCAGCCTTTTTTCTCCCCTACCCTTCCTCCCTGGTTCCACTAAAGATCTCCTCCATTATCTGCAGTGTCTACCAAAATCCTTCAAGGCACAAACCATAGCACAGAACAACTTTTACCTTCAACATTTAACACAAGTGTTCCACACATAGCAAACACTCAATATATGCTCAAAAGGTTAAGTGTGCCCTTCACAGTCTAGCAACATCCTTCTTTTTGTGAATATAAACCTAGAGGATGGTCTATTTTCTGAAACTGGAGATTATTTTAAGTACAAGGATAGGAAGTGAACGTTTATTTCCCTTTGAAACTGTATATGCTTTGCAAATACAGAACAAAAGTACTTTAGGAATAAGTCCACAGAAATCAAAATCTACAGAGGGGAAAGATTAACCTAGTGAGCTAAAGTGTGCACTGGTGCAAAGATGGGGTCGGGGGTAATACAAAAGAGGAGTCAGGAGCAGTACACACATTCAGAGACACAGAGTAAATGTTCATGCTGGGAGCATCAGGAGCCAGATATGTGCTGGCTGATGGGGACAGGAAGAGCTGTGACATGGTGCCTCCCACCAAGGGGCTCACAATAGATGGGAGGACTCTGACTTAGGGGAAAATCACAATACACTCTAAAAAGACATGCCCACAGATTGGGAAAAGATACCCGAGAGTACAGAGGATGAAGTGGTTTTATATTTGTCCATTTTGTGGTGCTGGCGATGGAACCCAAAGTTGTTCTATCTCTGAGCTATACCCTCAGACCTTTTTTATTGTTTATTTTAAAACAGGGTCTCACTAAGTTGCAGAGGGCCTCGAAAGTTGCTGAGGCTGGCCGGAAACCTGTGATCCTCCTGTCTCAGCCTCCCAAGTACTAGGATTACAAGTGTGTACCACCACATCTGGCTTAGGATGAAGTGTTTAGCTGTGCCTGAAGAGGACCCAGGACATCTCAGCAGGGTTCCAAACAACATGAGTCATCTCATGGAGAACTGGATATCAACTTGTGTGTGTTTTCAGTCATCCACCACCTCACACAGCCAACAACATTGCGAGCCAGGCCACCAAAGACAATAAGCTCTTCGGGTACCGGGGTTTATTGATTCTACTATATGGAAGTGTGATGGACCATCTAAGAGCTAAAATGCAGAATATGTCACGGACCTTACACTGAACATATTTTGGCCTAGCAATATAAATAAGGTAAATGACACAAAGTAAATATTTTGCACAATATCGTGTGACTAGTGCCACAGAATAATAAAAGAGCAGAGAAAACAAAACAACAATAAACAAACAAAAGAAATATGAATTATACCAGGAATGAAGGAAAGTTAATCCATGAAGTTTTATATTTGAAGGGTCTCAAAGGATAAAGAGGATTTTGATAAGTAGCAATCAGAGAGGAACAGGAAAGAGAGATTTCTAGCCAGGGTACTCAACAGAAGAAACTGTCAGATTTGAAAAGAAAACAATGACCAGAGCACCTGGTGGTATAGAGAGAATTGTGTTATGTTATGTTGTTATGTTATGTTATGTTATGTTTTATGTTATGTTGGTACTGGAGATTGAGCTCAGGAGCATTCTATCTCTGAGCTATACCCACAGCCCTTTTTTATATCTTATTTGGAAACAGGGTCTCACTAAGTTGTTGAGAGTATCACTAAGTTGCTAAAACTGGCTTCAATCCTGATATCTTCCTGTCTCAGCCTCCCAAGTACTGGGATTACAAGCATGAACCACCACTTCTGTCTGGCCTAAGAATCACTTTAAATGTAGGTTGAAGCCATCTCACAAGGTCTCTTAAATTTGAGACTAAGGTAAATGGATGTTCTTTGAGGGGAAAAGGTTTGGAGGACCAAGGTAGGAAGGTTTATAAATGTAAGACATACAAAAACACTTTTAAAAAATTAATGCTTTTGAACTGAAGCAAGGGAGGTTGACCATTAACTAATTAATTAAACCATTCAAAAAATATATGCATGAAATAAGAGGACTGGATCCAGATTTGTGACAGTAGGAACAGAAAGAAAAAACAGAGATAGTAATGCAGCCATTTTAGAGTGAATTCAAACAAAACGCAGACATTCAAATTAAAGGTTTTGCCATAAAAGTTATCAGAGAAAATTAGTTGTCACAACTATCCAATATCTATTTTTAGATACCTGTCCTAGACGATTTCTCCCTCATCATTAAATCCAATCCATGACAACACTCTTGAAATTCTTTTTCACATGAGAGATATCTCTAGTTTTGAAGTCTGAGCTGACTCTGTTCCTACCTGTCAATGGCTTAGGGAGTGACCTTGGAGAAGTCATGATCTTGCTGGACCTGGTTTGCTTTTGAGCACTTTGCAGGGATATTGCAGACATAACTAACCAAATGATGGTTCCCAAAAGCCAAGGGCCTTGGTGTTCCTGCATCAATACAGAGCTGCTCAACAGAGTGGAAAGGTGGATCCCATCCCAAGGAGGGCAGACAGCCAGAGCCACCTGACAGAGACAAAGCAAATGCCACCCAGAATCACGCTGCTGCTGTTAATGTCAGGATGCCTCCATCTCTCATGTTGCTTCAGGTTTCTCTATTGAATCAATTTCATAGCAATTAGAATATCCAATTTTCATATTCCACAGCTTCCATTCCCTAGAAAAATGTGAATGAAACCATGTCCAGCGTGAAAAGCCTTTGATTCTAGATGAGATGTCCACTGGTATCATTAGATTTATGACAGAAGACTGGCCCTTATTTCTTAACTATCACATCCAAAAGAATGGTTTCAAATTAAGCAAGTCCAAAAGTGATTAAAACTTATAATTAAGTTTCAAAAAGCAAATACTAATGTGGCTCAATTATCTAATGTTTTCTATGAGGAATAGAGAAATAAAAGTTTCTTATACTTTACCAGCCCTCAATTTGCTAAGTTCTAAATTTTTTTTTTTTAACGGTATTGAGGATGGAACTCAGGGGCATTCTATCTCCAAGCTACACACCCAGTCCTATTTTTCATTCTTTATTTTGAAACAGGGTCTCACAGAATTGCAAAGGGCCTCACTAATAGCTGAAGTTGTACTGGAACCATGATCCTCCTGTCTCAACCTCCTTAATGCTGGGATTAAAAGTGTGTGCTACCAATCCTGGCTCTAAGTTCTAAATTTTATTAATAAGAAAACTTAATGAGCAAAAAATAGGCTTTTACCTCCAAAAATTCATAGCAAATCTGACCAATCATAGACTAAAATTAAGAATTTGTCTTCAGCCCTGTCTTTACTTTTCCCTCCCTTTCTCCTTTTCTTGCTTTTTCTTGTGGCACTGGGGATTGAATGTAAAGGCATTCTGCCTCTGAGCTACATTCCTAGCCCTATTTTATGTTTTATTTTGAAATAGGGTCTCATTAAGTTGTGGAGGGCTTCATGAAGTTGCTGAGCCTGGCTACAAACCTGAGATCCTCGTCTCAACCTCCAAAGTAGTGCGATTTCGGGTCTGTGCCACTACCCCTGGCTTCCAGTCTTTTTCAGAACAAAAATATATTAGCCAACACCAATTTATAGTTTTTGGTGAGCTAAATCAATACCAAAAATCCTCCCAATAGAGAACATCTAAAAACACACACAAAAAAAACCTTAAAAATCATGTCTCATCTGCAAGAAAGAGAAACATCTGGAGACAAAAATAATAGAAAGTGAAAGAAAAAAAAAAAACACAAAAGGTCATTAAGCCCCAGAACTTGGAAAAGCCACTAGAGACTGTGCCAATTCTTGGGGTCCTGAAGGCCTGAGTTCATAACTCTGAACTCTTGGGACAGGAACCAATGCTAGAGGTACAGGGCAGGGGTAAAGATGGGGACACTATCTAAAAGAAAACTAGGATACTATGAACTAACAGCATGCTCAGTTAGCCAATTAGAAAAAAGACTCTAAAGTCAGTGAAAGTTACTCTACAGAGAAAGTCTTCTCTCAACCTTGCCACTGGGTATAATGCCAAAGGAAAAGAAAAAAAAATCGCCAAGGATATTCCTAACCATAAATCTGCAATTGATTTTGGGGCTGGAATTCACATTACCTCTGTGCCCTGGACAATCCCTAGACAAAAATGTGATTTTCAATTGTCCTGGCCTTAGTTGTGCCCCCACTTCATATCTACCCATCTTTATTGGTGGTAGATATACACTATCAAATCTATCCCTCATGAAGCTTTAAACCCAATGAGCCATTTAGAAGAAAACACAGAAGACAAAAGAACATGATGAATGAGATCATGGGAGAGCAATCACCAAGGCCGACTATGGCAACATTTTCAGTACAAATGTGGCAGATTTTATTTTCTAAAAATTGCTGAAAAATACCTCCCATCTCATACATTTTTCTACAAGGTGATCTTGCCATTCCACCACCAAAAGGCGGTGTCCTTTTGCCAGGCGTGGTGGCGCACGCTTGTAATCCCCGCACTTGGGAGGCGGAGACAGGAGGATTGTGCAGGTTCGAAGCCAGCCGCGCTGGCTTAAGAGACCCTGTTTCCAAATAAAAATATAAAATAGGTCTAGGAGTGTAGCCCGGAAGTAGAAGGGCATCCAGGAACCTCAGTACCACCATAAAGAAGAAAAAAAAAGATGGTGTTCTTTCTCATCTCCTTGAATAGAGAGTGCCCCTTGTTATGTTGAGCAACTGACTAAGGCAAAGGAAAGCTATGTAAATAAGTAAAGGCAGAAGTGTAAACATCAAAATTGCCTAACATTTTCCACGTCTTAATTCTTAGAAGTCAGCTTCCATGTAACAAGTGCAAATAACTCAGGAACCATGCTGTGAGAAGCCCAAGCCTTGCAGAGGATGGAGACAGCAGGCAGACAACTCAAGCAGTATCAAGGAGTTAAACACTGAGACATGTGAGTGAAGAAGCTATCCTGGACAATCACCCTCCCACCCCCACTTTCAAAGACCACATAATTAGAAGTATATATTCTCTAAAATACATAAATAATGTGTCATGTTGTCTAGACTAATATAATGCCCAATTCATGGGAGGCTGAGACAGGAGGATCACAGAGTTGAAGCCAGCCTCAGAAACTTAGCAAGACTTAGCAACTTAGTAAGACCCTGCTTCAAAATAAAAAATAAAGCCGGGCGTGGTGGCGCATGCTTGTAATCCCCGCACTTGGGAGGCGGAGACAGGAGGATCATGCTGGCTTAAGAGACCCTGTTTCCACCGGGCGTGGTGGCACACGCTTGTAATCTTGTAATCTGTGCTTGGGAGGCAGAGACAGGAGGATCGCGCAGGTTCGAAGCCAGCCGCGCGCGCTGGCTTAGGAGACCCTGTTTCCAAATAAAAAAAATGTAAAAATAGGTATGGGAGTGTAGCCCGAAGGTAGAAGGGCTTCCGGGAACCTCAGTACCACCAAAAAAAAAAAAAAAAAAAAGAAAGACCCTGTTTCCAAAAATAAAAAAGTATAAAATAGGTCTGGGAGTGTAGCCCAGAGGTAGAAGGGCTTCCAGGAACCCCAGTACCACCAAAAAATAAATAAATAAAAAATAAAATAGGGCTGAGGGTTAACTTGGAGGTAGGACACCCCTGGGTTCAATCACCAACATCATAAATAAATATATAAGTAAGTATGTAAGTAAATAATGTGGCACCATATAAAGGTATTGCTCCCAATTTCACTAACATGTATGGTAGACAAGGTGGGGAGAATGGGATAAGATGCAAAAGAAAAACACCAATAGCTGTGTGCATGTGTATTTGTATTATATTGACCCTTACTATGGTGTACATGTGCAATGTACTAATAAAAGTATAAATAAAAATACCAGAGAGAGATTTGAGAAGGAAGCTTACATGACACAATCTTGACCATGAGTTGATAAATATTGAAATGAAGTGATAAATACCTCTAGTTATTTTACCATTCTTTTTATTCTTAAATATGTTTCAAGCTTTTCATAACATGTAGGAATAAATAAAAATAGTGTTCTCAGTTTTGTAGGACTCTCATATGCTTTGCGAAAGCAAGTAATCTCTGGATGCCTGAAATTAAGTATTTGCTTGTTTAATAGACTTGGGCACAGGGAAATTAGCTCACACTTTACAACAACAAAACAACGGCATGAAAACAGATGAGAAAGGAAGGTATGAAGAATAAGAAATCAGCCAAGAAAACAAAATTCAAAACCAAACCTGCAAAGACAGTAAATATGTAAAATAAATAAATGAATATATGGAAGGATAATAAAGAAGCCAAGGACTATCATAATATAGATAAGAAAGACTTAGGAAAGGACAAAAAAATTCTAAAACGAGGGCATATAATTCTTGAAAAAAAATCTCAATAGTATAATGGAACAATAAAAGAATAAAGTAAAGATCTGAGAAATAACCCAAAATATATTACAGAGAAAACAAAGAATAGGAAATAAGTATTAAAAAACAGGTTAGGATAAATGGAGAACAAGATGGAATTGTACAATAAATCTTTATGTGGAATTCCAGAAGGATGTATTAGCTTTAATGGGTCAAATATTTATAAAATTCTATAATTGAGAAAATATACTAATCTTCATATTCAAGAAGCCAAATAAGTACAATACATAATAAAAATCAATGCCTGTGAACATTGTACAACTCAAAAACAAAGACATAAAAGATCGTAAAATCACTAAAGAGAAGACAGATTATTTATAAAGCAGTGAGAATTATACCAGTAGTTCATTTTTATGGAAATCAGAAATAATGGAAAATAGTTTTTACATACTAAAAAAAGTATCTTTCAACCTGAAATTACATATCCAGAGAAACTACCTTTCCAGAATGAGGGTGAAACTAAAACATTTCAAGTAAAGAAAAATGAGTGAGTTTATCACCCAAATATCCCAGTGGGAGGAATTTTTAAAAGCTTGGTAAAGTAAACACTATGAATGAGAAATAGTTTAGTCTGAAGGAGAATACTCCAAAAAGAAAGTTGGAAATACAAGAAAATTTTATAAAGAAAAGATGCTATTTGTTATTTTCTCCTAACCTATTAAATTTGAATTATTAGTTACATAAAATTTTCATAGGCTTTAGTAGTCTCATAATTTAAAAAATAGTTTGAAACTTTCTGAATTATAAAATGCTAAAAGTGATATATTAATTTTGTAAGACTCACTTTTCTAAAGAACAACAAACACCTAGGCATAAAATCATGAACAACAGAAGATAGGATGGCAAGAATAAAAATAATTTCCCTCATTCTGTTTATTAATTGCTCACAGGAGAAATACCTTTGAGTAAGTATAGAATATAAAATTCAAAGCCAGGCCTTACAATGCATTCAATGAATATATGAATTATGGACTTACCATTCATCTGGGAAAACAAGGCATAAGTATATAAGCAGTCTAAGAACAATCTTCAAAATAAAACTGCCTCAAAGTAGCAATCTCTCTGTTGATGTCAGAGGTTGGATGGAGAATCATTTTAATGTAAGTTTCCAAATGAATTTTCAAACCTTTCTTTGATCATAACTGAAAACCAGTGTGTTTTTTTTGTACCAGTAATTCCATGAAAATGTTTTTTCTTTAGTAAAAATATATTTCTCTAACTTCTCACATCAGGTGGAATATGTATAATTTTCATAATCCTATAAACTGTCTTCTACTGAAGCTTAGTTAATCTTCATTTCACCCTTCCATATCCCCAAATATGCTGGTCCCCAGGACAGATACATGCTTTCTTTACATCAGCAAGAATTCCAGAATATTCCTCTCTTGTGTCATCCAATAATGTCAAAAAAATGCAGAGGAGGCTTTCAGCAACGGACTTCTAAGATTCCATGGATGTCATCTCGTCACCTACAGTGTGCTTCAGGAACTAATCACATGCTTTGGATCAATTCATCACTCTTAGCTTTCTCTCTCCTAAAACTTTCAAAATCTAAACATCTCTCCTCTTTGACCAATTATTCTCCTTTTCCTCATCCTATTATTGTAGAATTGGCTCCTTTCTCACCATCCACAGTTCTATTTGGGAAGTTCATCAGAATCCCTCCATCCTCATCTTTTTTATTCTTCTGCCTGGTAAGTTTCTAGAGTTCAACAATCTAGATTTCCTGGGTTTTTCCTTCTACCGCCCCTTCTCTGCTGAATTTCCTCTCCTGCTTCTGGGTTACTGATTCTCATTTATTTTCATGCCTCCCTTATTTGGCATTTATGAAAAGTAAGTACATTAATATATATGGTTATTAGAACATGGTCTGATTCACAGTAGGCATCTATTAAATTATAGTTCTAAATAGTGTTGTTATTTGGGTTATGTGTGCATGTATGCCTCTACCATCTTATACTCCACTTAGATGTACGACTACAATGCATCCAATAAAAAAATTTAAAAATAGTGTTGTTATTAATATCTCATTTCCCCAAATAGTATTTTTGAAATTTATGTCATAAAAAGTTATGAGCACTGGAGAAATGTCTTATAGAGTAAGAACATTTTAGGCAGCTCTCTTGAAATATATCCTAGGCCACTAAAGTATTTTCTTTAGACTAATGAAAAAGTTAATAACATTTTAAAAGCCAATATGTAAAAAAAGAGAAATTAATTTTTTATACTTTAAGATATATAATACCCTGAGATAAATGTGTAGAGATATAAAAAGTAAATGTTTACCAAAAGCTTATAACCATGAACTACCTGAATAATCTTTAAAAATCAAACTTTAAGCTGGGTATAGTAGCACATGCTTGTAATTCCAGTACTTGGGAGGCTAAGACAGGAAGATTTCAGGTTTGAGCAACTTAGCAAGGCCTTTTGCAAGCCCTTAGTCTTAGTAAGACCGCATTTCAAACTAAAGAATAAATTAGACTGTAAAATAGGTTTGGGATGTAACTCAGAGGTAGAATGAAATGCCTGTGGATTTGATCCCCAATAATAACACACATACACACACACACACACGTTTAATAAATCTCAACACAGAGAAATTATAAATGTTAAAGGAGATAGAAATGCTAATTACCTTGATCTGAACATTAATACACATTATATACATTAAATTGTCACACTGAACCCATAAGTAAGTGCAATTATTTTTCTGGTGCTGAGAATTGAACCTAGGACCTTATGCATAACAGTCAAACACCCTACCACTTAGCTACATTTCCAGTCCCTAACAAACATTTTGAATAAATATAATAATAATAAATAGAGAAATAATAAACAGAAAAAAGTGCATAGTAAACATCAGTTAAATCTTTGACATTTTCTTTATTAAGGACATTACCCCATTAAAGTCAGTAGTATAGCTGGAGCTAACAAACAATTGTTTGTATTTACTCTTTGGTAGTCATGGAAACATGATGAGACACATTATTTTCAGATTTCACTGAATTCTTCCTAAGGTATCATAGTAAGGACCTGTGTCAACACACAGTGCTCTACAGCTGCTGAGTCTTAAGGAGCATTAGCTATGGTGAAATGCCCAATAAAGCTCTCTTGGTTTTGAATCAGTCATGGTTATCCAGTACTACAAAGACAGTAGAAACAATGATGACCATTACTACAGACACGTACCTTAAGCTTGTGTTCTTTCCTGTTTACTATCACGGCTGTGATTTGCTGGTCCATGAATATCAGAATGGTGACCAAAAGAGCAGGGATAGCCGCAGCAAGGCACACCCACCAAGGATTTCCTCCAAATGGGGGCACAAACCAACCTCGGTTTGGACTTGTTGGCTTAAAGCAGAGAGAGAGAAAAACGTTCAAAACAATATCAAGAATTAATATACACTACTTGGTGGGAAATCAATGGGGAGTACAGACTTTTATTAATGGAGAGCCAACATATTTAAAAAATAGAAACAGTTATAGGCTAAAGAGAGATTATTTACCAAAAATCTTCCCCAAAAATTATACTTTTGAAGAAATGTTTAAAGGAAGGAGAAACAGAATATGGCTGTTGAGAATGCAGAAGGCACAATTTTTATATTTGGAATGCTTTAAGATGGAAAAAGGCAGCCGGGTGTGGTGGCGCACACTTGTAATCCCAGCATTCGGGAGGCTGAGACAGGAGGATCATGGTTCGCAGACAGCCTCAGCTACTTAGGCCCTTTGCAACTCAATGAGACCTTGTTTCAAAATAAAGAATAAAAAATAGGACTGAGGGTGTAGCTCAGAGGTAGAATGCCCCTGGGTTCCATCCCCAGTTCCTCAAAAAAAAAAAAAAATATGGGAAAAAGTATTTTAAATTTAAGAGGTAGCCAGAAGAAAACTCCAAATATAATATTCACTGAAGTAGTAGCGAGAAGTTGCACAACCACCAAGAATTTTGTTCATGGGTTTTACCCATTATACTGAAGTTGTTTCTATTACCAAGTTCTAACAGCATCATCATTTAAAGAGTTATAAATATTTATGTATGTTACAATTAAACTAAACATTCAATCTCTTATTTCATACATGAAAATGATACAGAAGCACTAGTTAAATCCTCAGAAATATTACAGAAAGCTCGGGGAAAAGTGATCATTTTTCCAGTTCTCAGTGCATTTTCTGTCTACTATAGAAAATAAATCTACTTTTCCTTAATTTAAGGAAAATTAAAGAAACACAAAGCCAGGTGTGGTGGTGCACACTTGTAATCCCAGTACTTGGGAGGCTGAGACAGGAGGATCTCCCAAGTTTAAATCCAGCCAGAGCAACTTAGTGAGGCTCTTAGCAGCTTAATGAGACCCCATTTCCAAATAAAATATAAAATAGGTCTGGGAATGTAGCCTGGTGATAGAAAGCCCCTGGGTTCCATCCCCAGTGCCACAAAAAAGGAAACACAAATAATTAAACAAAAATAGAATACTATCTATGAGTTATTTTCTCCATATTTTTTAATCAAGAAAGTGACACTTCTGAAGGTATTTCCATTCTTGGTCTCATTTGCTTATAACTCTATCACTGAATCTATCTACCTTTTACTACCTTTACCAGGTTATGAGTTCCTAAAGGAAAGTACTTTTTCTTGCTCATTAATGCATTTCAAATCCCCAATACAGAGTCTAGCTCAAAGCAAACATTTAATAAATACTGACTTAAGTGAGTTAATGAATAAATGAACAAGAACTTGTCTTTGCTGATGACTGTGCTAACAATGCCAAAAATACTGTTTGCTGTACCACACATGCATATCCCTTCTTCAGTGCAGAGGCATTATACTACAGCCACCATCAGCACAACATTTCCTAGCACACACATGATCTCAACGGGGAGAAACTGAGGACTGTTCTAAAAAGTAGGTAAAAGACTTGTGATAGAAAACTAGCTAGTGATATACTCAGAAATGACTGAAACATGGATTTTAGCAAGTATTCATATATATATATATATATATATATACACATACATATATATATATATATATGTTTATAAAATTAAAAAATCATATCTTCTTTGTAACAATTAAGATTCATATTATGTGTAAATGTGTCTAACCAGTAATATGGAAGTATAAAAATTGAATTAGGCATCTAGAAGTTTCAGTTTAATTTCGCTCTTCGACACTACTAGTTAAATAACCATGGGGATTTTATTTAATTTTTATGAGGTTCAATCTCAACTTCATAAAATATGAATGATGCTAGTTATGTTGCATACTTCCTGGAATTATTATATGAATCAAGGTGATAAGGTATAGGAAAATACCTCAAAATTTGAAAAAAATTTTAAAATATATGGCAGAGTTTGTAATGTTATGCTCTATTTTAAAGTAAAAAATAAATACAACATGAAGTTGCATTTGATCCTAGTCTTAGCATTTAATTTTAGTGAAGAAATCAGACTAACTGTATAAATAAGCAAAACAAGGTATTCTTCTGAAATAAAGAATAAGGATGGGCTTGTACAAAACTGAGAGACACATGAAACTGGAATAGGGGAAAGGAAATAAGAGAAGGTCAAAGAGTTCTGACCAAAAGAGACATTCCCTTACCTTGAACTCACTTGGCACAATTAGTTTTGGAGTGTCCACACCCACCAGGGCATCTATTCCACAGAAAATGAGAATGGACAAGATAATGGCAAAATCACTGAGCAGTTTTCTCGCCTGGAAAAGTAAAAAGAAACAAAAGACCATTTTAGCACCAGATTCATATATTAGCCTGTGACTGAAATTAACAAAGAATCCTGTCTTTGCTAACAATTTAAATTATCACATGGCTGGACATGATCAGATCCCATAGAGCAGGGGTGTGTGTGTGTGTGTGTGTGTGTGTGTGTGTGCATGTGTATGTGTGTCTGTTTGTGTGTGTAAAGGCAGAAAAGAAAGGTTAACCAAATATAATACACTCCTGAACTACTATATGAGCACCTGCCCTATATATAATACAAAGGACACCTAGATAAGAATGAAATCTAAGCACATACTGCACAAAGAAACAGGATTCTGTTTACTTGGAAGGCAGTGCTATAATAAATAAAATAGCAAATCCTATAAGGTAACCTGAAAACACCACAGATTTCTCAGGGAAGGGTTACAAGTTCTAGTTCACCGAGTGAGGTAAAAAAATCAAGATCAGAGCAGTGTCAAGTGATGGAAGAGGGAAAAGCGAGGTCTGCACTAGCTTTGTCAAAGAAAATATTCCTCACTCCAGGCTACTGCCTAGAGCCTCCTGTGCAGGGAGCATCTCTCTTCTACTACTTCTCAAATGGGACTACCATTATTTTGTCACCCTTCAAATTCCTAAGTGCCTGTCTCTGGTCAGGACAAGATCTGGCCTTATGATATGCAGCACTAACCCATGTCCTTTCCCATTATGTGGGTATAGAATGGCCACTTACAAGCATTCAGGGGCACATAGGATCATTTTGTTGCTTGGAGGCTGCTCTGTATGCCCTAGTAGCATTGCCAAGGCCCTAAGGGCATTGTTAGAGCACAGGTACATGAGATCCCCATTTCAAGGGTATATAGTAGGGCACAATTTGGTTATTCATCAAGGATTTATTCAATTCCTAATACTCTGCTTGGTACAAAGGATACCATGGTGAATAGAATGAACATGTATCATGTCTTCAGGAAGCTCAGAGCCAAGTTACATTCAAGAAAACCTCCTCCTAAGTAATAACAGGGGTGACTCAGACGTTATCTCAGGGAGAGCAGTCAAAATTTTTAATGCAGCTAGATTACGGATGGATGTGAGATCAATCATGGGCTGAATGGCTACATAGTTGTCAGGACAGAGAGTCTCTTATAAGAGAAGCATAACTATGATAGCCAGGTATTCAACAGAAACTGAAGTAAGGGACGGAGATTACTTGGAAGGGGGTGTATTCTAAAGGCTGTAGTGATTGATTGTTGACCATTATCAGATGTCAAGAGTTTGGATGTCAAGCAGCAGGATTTTTTTTTTGGGGGGGAGGGGCAGGGCAGAAGCTTCTTTCCCATTTGGAGGGCCAGATTCAAGTTTACCTTTCTTGAGAAGTACAACCAAGACACTAAAGGCCAGCTTTAGGACCTCTTGTGGCAAGTCAACATCAATGACACATAACTTCATAGATGGCAAAGATTCATTTTGAAAGAAAACACAGTGCAGCTATTGGAAGCATAGGTATAATAGTCAGATTGCCTGGGATGGAATTCCAGTGCTCAATTGCTTCATTTGCAAAAGAGAGCCAAAAGAATACCTACAACATCATTGGTTGGTTGTAAGAATTAAGTCAAGATAAGTCATGTAAGTGCTTAACCTGATGCCTAGACAAATTAATGATTATTATTTCATGGTCCATGTTCCAGAAGGTCCCTCCACCACAGAAACCACTAGAATAAGAAAATGATTTATTGTCAAGAGGTCTTGTAAATGAGTTTTCAATTCCACAAATCAAGAAATAAAAGCCCAGCAATAATATGGAACTACTGCTCAGAGCTAATTTTGGTTGGAAGTATCTGGAATTATTGTAGAAAAAAAAGATGCTTCTCAGGGCCTTACTACTGGAAGAAACACTCATTTTTTTAAGGTTTTGTGCAAGTAGTGTTGACACTGGCAGTTCAAGATGGACTGGCAAAAGATGGTCATATGAAGCAGTTTCAGGAACATGAGGATGTCATAACCATCCCCCTGATCTAATAGGTCATAAATCGCTAGAAGACCAGAGGTCACTGCAAAGGCAAAAGGAAGTTAGTTCTTATTTATTACTCTCCAAATCCTGATCCAGCAACTTTAAGACTAAATATCCTATAAATTATTCAAAGGGAGTAAAGACTTATTAAAGAGATAGTTTTCTTTCTTTGCTTTGCTTTTTTTTTTTTAAATAAACAGAAGGGAAATAGAGGGCATCAAATGAATCCAATCTACAGATTCTTGGCAGAAATTCTCTATGACCCACACTTCTGGCCCTGCTAGAGGACAGATCGGGCACCTAGTCAATGCTGCTGCTTTAGGTGAGAGAAGAGGCATTTTCAGCCTTCCATTGGGTGAAAGTCTCACAACAGCAATACAACAAACTGGATGTCATCATGGAAAGCCCACCCTGGTACTTTTGACTTGGTCTCATATATTCCATGAGACAGCAACTTCAGGGCATGTGAAAAATTACCCTCTGAATTGCTTTAAGAACTTTGTAAAGGTATGAAAATGTGTAGAGAAAATAACTTTTTCACACCAACTATATTTTAAGTGTTTGTTTTACAAATATACACAACTGTCCAAACTGAGTGGACTATAAACTTATAATATGTGCATTTTACTAAGTTTTACCTATATTTATTTATTTTTAATTTTTTTTTTTTTTTTTTTTTTTTTTTTGCGGGTCTGGGGATGGAACCCAGGGGCATTCGACCTTCGAGCTACACCCCCTGCCCTGGTTTTGTTTCTTTATTTTTGAAACAGGGTCTCACTAAGTTGCAAAGGGCCTAAGTAATTTGAGGCTGGCCACAAACTATGATCTTCCAGTCTCAGCCCCCGGAATGCTGGAATTAAAAGTGTGCACCACCACGCCCAGCTCTATACCTCAATTTAAAATAAACCTCCATTCCACAAAACATCACAGAACTTCCAAATCCGTGTTAGTGTGGCCTTTCACACTGTTTTCCCTGGGAAAGCTATTCATTTATTTGTACAGCACTGCCACCACTTCAAAAAATTCCACAATTCCTTTTATAATTTTATTCTTGGGCAAAGATTGATTGTATAGCTAAATTAACCACCAGACCATATGCCTGAAGGATCCATGAGTCATCTTTAAAATTTTTATTTTTCTTGTTTCAAAATTAATATATGTTCATGAGAATATTTAGAAAAAATAGGTGAGAAAAATTATCTTAAATCCTACTACCTAGCCGGGCATGGTGGTGCACGCTTGTAATCCCAGCATCTGGGAGGCTGAGACTCAAGGATCGCAGTTCATGGACAGCCTCAGCTATTTAGTGAGGCCCTTTGCAACTCAGTGAGACCCTATTTCAAAATAAAGAATAAAAAATTGGGCAGGGGGTGTAGCTCGAAGGTCAAATGCCTCTGGGTTCCATCCCCAGACCTGCCAAAAAAATGAATAAAATAAATCCCACTACCTAGAAATAAGCTTTAATATTTATAAATATATTCATCTCTGTATATATGTCTGTTCCTATTTATGTATGCATTTAGAGTTTTTCACATACTGTTTTATATCTCCCTTTCATGTTTTTCTCTCTCATTTAATGTTTTCTATAATAGTAAGCTCTAATGACTCTGTAGTATTATCCTCAAAGGATATTCCCAAATCTTATTTTCTAATACCATACTATTTAGATTTCTTCCAATGTTTCACCATAATAAAACCATAAAGAAATCTTTTTATGTGTCTAAGATTGTTTTAGAATGCATTTTTATTAGCAATATTATTTTATTAATGTATATACAAAATTTTAAGGATTTGGATATAGAATTCCAAACTACTTTCTAGAATGTTATATCGATTTACCAATTTTCACTTTATTCAACAACATACAAATAATAATAAATATTATTAAAAATTAAATCCATATTTAAAAGGAAATCAATTTGTCACTACTGAGTATTCAAAAGAATATAAAATAATCAAAACTCCTATAAACATAATTTTCTTTTTTTGTGGTACTGAGGTTCCTGGAAGCCCTTCTACGTCTGGGCTACACTCCCAGAACTATTTCATACTTTTTTATTTTTGGAAATAGAGTCTTTTAAGCCAGCACTGCTGGCTTCGAACCTGCGCGATCCTCCTGTCTCTGCCTCCCAAGCGCGGGGATTACAAGCGTGTGCCACCACGCCCGTCTATAAACATAATTTCTATAGCTTAATGAAACAACTGAATTTCCTGCTCCATTCTGAATTTTTATATTGAATGTAAATCCTATATGAATACACCACTCTATAAAAGATGGCCTTAATATGTATTCTCAAAAGCATCTCATTCAACTTCACAAACTAAATATTATATGGAGTGACAGTAAACACAGAACTCCTAATGGATACAGAGTGCACTCTAATAGAATATTTGTATGGGAAGAGTGCAGCCAGCCAGTGTAATTTTTCAAAAGCAATTGACTGGAATACACTAGTTACCATGTTCTGACCTAGGAGTACTTTGGTATTCTGAAGGCATTTTTGATATCAGATCTAGTGGATCTACTTTTCACTCTACTGCACAGGCCATGAAGTCTTCTTTGCTGGCTTCTCTCTACGTCCTCCCAACTCTTGACTTGAGAGTTTCCTGGAGTTCAGAACTTGGTTTCATCTACCAGTACTCTTGCTATATGTGAGCTCACTTAGTTTCATGCTTCAAAATATCATCTATATGCTGAAGAATAAAAAAAAATCTGTATCTCTGGGATAGACCATTACTCTACATCCCAGAATCATTGGTCTGATTACCTGATACCTCCACTTGATTTCTTATAACCATAATAAATTTATGTAAAAAGGAAGTGCTTGATCTCCTCACTCTGCTTCCTCCTCCCCAGCCCAGCCTGCCCCACTACTGATGCCCTTGTCCCATTCTTTTAGTAGTTTTCACCATCTTAATTAATGGCAGCTAAGTTCTTTTTCCCATTGCTGAGCCAAAAACTTTGAAACCCCCTGGACTCTACTATGTCAAAAGTCTGAAAGTTATCTTGAAAAAACATCTAGCCTCTTTTCACTTCCCACCAATTTCACTGCTAGACCTACCCTTTCTAAGTAATCACCGTATCTCAAATGGGTCACTGCATCAGCTTCTTAGAAGGTCTCCTGTTCTACATTTGTTCCTCTTCAAAATGTCAACAGCACCCAGAGTAATCATGTTAAAATTTAGGTCAGATAATGTGGTAGGTAGGATAAAATATGATGTTATGCCCTAAAAATGTTCACACATCTTATTCCCAGAACCTATATCTATACACTGTTACATGGCAAGAGAGAAAGTTGTAGATATAGAATAAAGGTAGCTAAGTAGTTGACCTTGAGATTGGAGAGATCACCCTAGATTTTCCAGGTGGGCCCAACATGACCACAAGGGTCCTTATAAGTAAAAGATGGAGACAGGAGAGTCAGAGTGATGAAGTGAAAGGAAAATATGACCAGGCATTGCTGCCTTTGAAGGTGAAGAAAGGGGCCATGAATCCAGGAATCAGATCCTCAAAGGTGACAGAGGCAAAGAAGTACATTATTCCTAGAGCCTCCAAAAGGGAATGCACTGCCCACACACTGATTTCAGCCCAGTAGGACCATTTTAGACTTCTTACCTCCCTATCTCAATTTTGATCTCCAGATCTGACCACTCACGTCCAATTTTAAACCAAGCATGGTTGTGGCAATTTGATAAGATAACCATAGAAACTAATAACTAATAAAACTGATAGGTATGTATATGTCTAGTATACATCTGATTACTATACATACTTACACATACATGTACTCACATATATGACTATTAATATATGCCATATACATGATAAAGACAGTTTGGACATGGGTAATAGAGTCTATTAAGTGTGACACTATTATACTATACATAAAGAAGTAGGTAAAATGATAAATGCTAATAAATGTCAGGATTACAATTCTTAAAATGTGGTTTGAGGACAGCCTCAACAAGTAGTGAGACTATCACCAACCAATTAAGACCCTGTAGAAAGAAAGAAAGAAAGAAAGAAAGAAAGAAAGAAAGAAAGAAAGAAAGAAAGAAAGAAAGAGTGAATGAGTCAGGCTGGAGGTGTAGCTCAAAAACAGAATGCCTCTGGGTTCAATCTCCAGTACCACACACATTTATGAAGGAATAAGCTATCCTTGTAATAATGCTGTTTAACCTCAATAAAATCACAGCCAGGGTGATATGTTCTACATAGTACACTCACTTTATTTCCCATACCTTTTTAAAAGTTGTATAAGCCGGGCATGGTGGCGCACGCTTGTAATCCCGCATTCGGGAGTCTGAGACCAGAGGATCACAGTTCACGGACAGCCTCAGCTACTTAGTGAGGCCCTCTGCAATTCAGTGAGACCCGGTTTCAAAATAAAGAATAAAAAATAGGGCAGGGGGTGTAGCTTGGAGGTCGAATGCCCCTGGGTTCCATCCCCAGACCCGCAAAAAAAAAAAAAAAAAAAAAAGAAAATTTGTACAATAGAGTTCAGTTACAGGAGAAATATCTCCTGGAGAGTGTTATTATTAGGGCATCATTTCTAAGATACTAGATCCAGTTTAAACATTATAGTTAAGGAAACTGATTTTTCCCAGCCAGTCTAAAACTTAATTCTAAATACTCTAATTAGAAAAGGCAGGTAGGATGCATTTTAGTGGGCTATTCATATCTTACTCTATACTAAAATTAAACTTTAATTTGAGCTAGGCAAGACCAGTACAGTAGAAGCAGAAAGTGCTCTAAGGATGTCAAGCAATATGTACAACATCCCACAAGGTACACTTTGGGTCTGTGCACAGTAGTTTTTAATCTGATTTTAAGGAGATAAGAATTGCTTTCTCTGGGTCCTTCTCACATTTCCAAACACATTTAGAAAAAGTAAAGTATTATTTTATTTTTCCCTTTTATTTCATCAAACATGATCTCTTTCAATATATTAAAGGAATCAAATTAGAAACTCGTTGTTCCTAATTCTCTACTAGCTATTACTGGTAATAATTAGAAGTGCCAAAGTTTTCATGAGAAAATCTTTTCCCACAGGATTTCATGCCCAGTCCTGTGGATTCAGAGACCTCAAGTTTAGTTTGGACTAACGTCATCACTTGAGTATCCATCCAAATCAAATGTTAATTCTCTCCAGGTTAAACTTCAGTATTCTGACAATACAAATTATCACAATCTGAGAGAATACAAATTAAGATATTTTGTAGACAGCAGGAGTTTGTCCAAAGGTTTTTTTTTAATAGTACACGGGTATGCTATGATCTATGATAATTCCTACCTCAAATTATGAAACAGAAGAAGAGGTGCATGCCTCAAGAAAGACTGTAATGTCTCTTTTTATATTGGACAAGTTTTGAGCTCTTATTTTGTTTCCTGTTTCTTAATTAGAAAGATGAGGAGAAAAATATTTTTTTCTCTGCAGAATTAATGAGACAATATCTCAATTAATAAAAAACAACCAGATTAAAAATTTAAACTACTAAAGCAAAAAAGAAATTAAGTGGATGAGAAAGGCAATTCAAGTAACCATACACTGTTCTCTTACTTTTGGTCAAAAACAACCTCATAAATCTATTATAAAATATTCTTTATGAAGGGTGATATAATATTAATTATTGAGAGAATCATAATCATAGAGACACCAACAGTGAGAAGCTAGTTAATTTACAGGGGGGGAGATATAAATTTGGTTCTTCGCAAGCCCCAGAGGACATTTGGTTTCCACTTTGCAAGGACTGCAGCTGCTCCTAAATTAACTGGGGGGAAAGGGCCATGGGCCTGCCGAGCAGCTCTCAATTGATGGAGCTGTTACAAAGAGACAACTACAGCAGCAGGCACCCCAGGGGCTCTCAACAAATATTAATTCATGATGTCAATTCCTCTAATGATCATGGTGCTTGGAAAATGCTAAACAACAGTGTAAAAAAGCATTTATTCTAAACGAAGAAAAAGTACACCAAACGAATATGTGCCTTTGGGTGATCACAACAAAAAACCCTCAAAATGCCATGATAATTTTGAAAGTTGATCCGCCTAGTAGCTACTATAAAGCACTGTAAAAGAAATAAGTACCAACATTACTCATGGCAATCTAAATCCACTGTATGTTTTTATTCAGTAATACCCACTATGTCAGAATTCAATAAAAGGGAAGTCTGGCTTAGACTCTAAGATGTAAATGCTATAAGATCCAAGTCAGGGAGGCCTGGGAAAGAAGTGAAGTGGGCTGGACCTCTGATCCGGGTGGAGCTTTGAGCTACCAGGTTGTCTCCTAGAAGAGGAGTGGCCTAGTGAGATGGTTCTGCTGCAATGCTGAGACTTTGGCAATCACTACCAGATCTCGCCTTCCATCCTGCCACAAAACTACAGTAGAACAAGAAACTCGATAAGCATGTGCCAGAAACAAATGATCAAACCACATGGGAAGTATCAAGTCCCAATCTGCTCTCCACTCATAAATTGAAACTGAAAATCTGGAGCTAATCTAGAGAAGGGGAACCAGAGGAGTAGGAATCTAGAAAACACATCACAAGAAAAATAATGATAGGCCTCAAGAAGCCATCAGCAGAATCTATCTTCCAACATGTGAATTTTGTCATAGGAAAGAAGGATGCAATTGTCCATGAGCTCCAGATGGCAAGAGCAGACTCCGTGGAGAGGCTAGGGAAAGCAGATTTGTGTTCCTACCAGGAATGCCTGTGGGATACCAAGTTCCTATTCCAGGAAGCATTCTAGCAGCATGAAGACCACCACTTGTCAGAAATTCAGAGGCAATATCAGATTAGATGGTATTCAATGTCCTAATAATACAATTTGTTGATTAAAACCCAATTATCAAAATTCCTTGACCGTGTTGTCCTAGGGTCTTTTGGGCTATAGCTCAACCCATTATAAAAAAGATTTTAGGACCTAAAAAGGAATATGGATATATATAACTTATTTTAGGGTATAAGATTGATTACAAAAAGATGCATTCTATGGACATAATGCATTCTATGGACATAAATTAGATAACTAGTACATTATGTGCATCAGACAACCTAGGATTAGGATAGGAAAACATTTCCTGCTAGTGCATGGATTTCAGTGCTGTTGACTTTTCTATGATAAGCAAGCAATCTGAAAGTGCTTTGGACCAACAGGGTATCATGGTCAAACTACTTCTATTCATAGACGGCCTCTCTAGCATCATTAGAAACTCTCTCACAATGTCTTGGCCAATCACTGCTTCCAATCTCATTTTTATCAAGGCTCAGTTCATCTTGACTATATTTTTGTCATAGAAGAACTGATACATAATATGTTAAATGTTTACTAGTATGTGTTCATAACTAAACACCCCTTTGCCATTTTCATAAAGTCATTTTTACATGAGTTTCAATGGCATGATGAGGTCTGATATTTTGAGCCAGACAAATGTCACCTATTATTACTAAGATGAAAACCGTCCATAGAATGCACGCCTACTATTTCTTACTCATTTTAAATACACTATTTGTTTGACAGTTTTTGCCATTCAACAAGAAGGTTTCTAAGAAAAAAGGAAAATAGAAGGGGAATGTCACCAGATTTGTATAAAGGGTTATTTACAAAACTAAACATATTTTAATAGAATTGTCCCAAACCAAATGTCAACCAAGAAATATGGTTCTGAAAATATAACTACTTGTAGAGTCCTAGACTTTTCTGTATTTTACAAGGATAAAAACAAAATGTTTCACCTAACTAAAATGTTTATTATGTTCTCATTACAAATCTTTAAGCTCTGAATTTTTTTAATTCATAAAACCAGTTTCTCAAAAACTACTACCAACTTACGTAAGTCACAAAGAGAGAAGTATGCTCTCCCAGGAAATAATGCGTTTGTATGGGGCAAAAGAATCAAAATGAGTCATCCTTCTTTGAAAACACAAAAATATAACTTACTCAACAAATCTGTATTAATCACTTACTATGATAGGTCTATTATTTGTCTTTACAGAGTAGTTCTATATTATTATATACAATATTATCATCTAGTATTGTATCAAGTACACATTAGAACAATAATTTTGGTTCAATATTGAATTATTATGCCAATTATAAGATTTAGAATTGTAGTTCAGCATTATGTACAGATAGTACAGAGGTATTAAGTTGTGCATGCTACCTGAAATTTTAAGATTTTAAGGGACAATAACAACTGGGAAGTATATTTTTAAAATAAATTTACAGTGACACCAATTGGTGTGATATTTAGAATTGAAACTCATTCCTAAGGGGGTATATGTGGAAATGGAGCAGTCCTTAAGGCATGTCTTCTCACATATATCAGCCAGCCATGCTGGGGGTGTCTATACCACAGTACCAGTAATTTTGTATACTTCATAAGGTTCTATGGCTTTCTGATGTCTACCACACACAATTCTGCTCTATTTTAAGCTGTTTTTATTTTGCTATCAATATGCAGTGATAGCATCATTGTTCACTGCTTATGATCATTTGGTGGTGTGGGACCTGGAAGAACATTTCACGTTAATGCTTTGAGCCATCTGCCACAGAAGATCACAGATTATGCTGTGATGTTCCTACTAGAACTTTGATGCTAAAATAGTTTGACTAAAGACTTGAGGCTGATGTAACAGGCCAGTCACAGTATGGGAGAGCATGCCCCTCTAAAATGGTTGGGAAACACAAAAAAAGACAATCAATGGAGTACTGGTATTCTACCCATGAGTCTGCTGAGTGTCTGACTCTATAGAAGGGGCTGATACGGGCTGGGATGTAGCTCAGTGGCAACACGCTTGCCTGGCAATTGCACCACCCTGGGTTTGATCCCTAGTTCAAAAAGACAACAACAGCAAAAAAGACCCCCTTTTAAAAAAAATAAGCTAAGGGGCTGATAGACCAATTAAATACCCGACAGAGAGGTTAGCAAAGGCAGTCTGTTTCATCTTAAGAGCTCATACTGATGGACTGAAGTCCATCAGAGACTGAAGGATAGTGAGCACCAATCCTGGTCTAGACAAAACTCAATGAGCAAAGGAAATCTAAGTTAACAAAGTGAAGTGAACACAAGTGTAAGGAGCAAAGAACAACTACAGCAGAATAATCAAGGGAACTGTCACCATCAACATGAAAAGCAACACCTGAAGCATGCCATGTGATCAATATCTTCATTTTTCACACCAGACCCATTCTCTACCCCTCTGTATCATGCTTTTTGCCTTGAGACAATGACTTGTGTGGCTACAATGAGATTTCTTGCTTTCGGGCTTCCACCTGAGTCAAGCCAATAATAGGCAGAGGAGGCCATCAGGGAGAGAGAGTAAGATCAGGGTATTGACTGTCCCAGAATGATCCCTGTGAGATGGCTTCAGGCTGGCTTAATCCTGCAATCCAAGGTCACATCATCTCTCAAGACAACTCTACTTTCTCTCCTTCCAGGCTCCAGTCACTACTCCCTTCCCACAGGTTTCGGATCCGGGATAGTAACCACCCTGCTGTTACAAGTACAAGGATACCATAATCTCTCCTATGGTTTCCCTAACTTCACCTGTGTAAATAATACCTTTACTAAACTCTCAAGTTATCCTAATTCAAGTGTATTATTTACTTCCCGCTGGAACCCATACACTAAGTATGACTTTAAGATTTTGATTTGGGAGGCTGTAGGGAGAGTTTATATTATTGGCTGAGATGAGAAATACAAGGAGATGCATATGTTCGACCACAAAAGAAGTAAACCATGCTCCAAATTCACAAGCACAGTGACTGTGAATCATCCAGAATGACGGACTGGCAGCAGTTGCAAAAGCAAACCTGGCTTAAAGATGGAGATGAAAATTAACTGTTCGAAGTTTGTAAGAATTGATCATTGCTATAAGCACTGGTATGATATACAGAGAACTTAAATAATTTAGGAGATGGAGCCAGAAAACTCTTTAAAATTACAGAAGTACTAGAGCTTGTAAGGGTGTTAATTATCATATGAGCTCTCTCCCTTTGTAGTGTAGGTGAAGTAACTAAAGTCTGCAGTTAGCTATCCAAGGGCATACAGTTGATGGCAGTGCTGGCACTGGGATCTACAGTTTCTGGGCTCCTACATCTGTGCTCTTCCCACAAAATGCATTCTGTACTTGACTGGTTTCCACTTGTCAACAAGTACTGAGCACCTGGTCTGCAGCCAATATCCTGATGCTTGACACTAGGCACAAAAGAGAAGCATAAGAGTTTTCAGGCAGTTTACAGTCCTAACGGACCGAAAACCCACAGGAATGTATAAAAATGAGAGTACAAAAAAGAAATGACTGTGTAAGCTAAAGAAGGGGAGGACATTTTGCATGACAAGGGCACTGTCACTCAGAATTAACATTCTGAGTTCTAAGAGGTTTCCTGTGAATTGTTGGTACTAGTGAGAAGCTGGAAACAGTCTTGATTATTCTCACAGCAGTAAAGGATTATTCTAGAGCATCCAGGCAATTTTTTTTTTTGTTGTTGTTGTTATTTTTTGTGGTACTGGGGTTCCTGGAAATCCTTCTACCTCCAGGCTACCCTCCCAGACCTATTATCCTATTATATGTGTGTGTGTGTGTGTGTGTGTGTGTGTGTGTGTGTGTGTGTGTATGTAGTGTGTATTTTTTTTTTTTTTGGTGGTACTGGGGTTCCTGGAAGCCCTTCTACCTCCGGGCTACACTCCCAGACCTATTTTATACTTTTATTTGGAAACAGGGTCTCTTAAGCCAGCGCAGCTGACTTTGAACCTGCACGATTCTCTTGTCTCTGCCTCCCAAGCGCGGGGATTACAAGTGTGCGCCACCATGCCTGGCTCAAGCAAATGTTTTAATTATAAAATATGCAAGTATAGCAATCTATACCCTTATCTGCTCTTACCCACAGAAACCATCCTTCTAAATGATAGCTTAAGCCTGGTTTGATGGGCACACCAATAATCCCAGTACTGGGGGAGGCTGAGACAGTAGGAACTCAGGTTTAAGGACAGCCTCAGCAACTTAGCAAGACTCTCAGTAACCTAGCAAGACCCTAATTGAAAACAAAAAATAAATAATAAGTGTTGGGGGATGCAGTTCAGAGGTAGCATGCCCCTGCATTCAATCCAACCTCCTTTGGCAAATAAGAAAATTGATGCTCTTATGATTCATTTATAAATATGTATATATTTATGTATTATTTAGCTGTAATTGTGAAGTAAGGGTATGAGGAGACAACAGACTAAAATCCTACACATTGACACGCTGATCCTTAGAAATGACAGTTTTCTTCCTCTATTAACTTTAGGACATTACATTACACTAAGTGAAATAAGCCAAATCCAGAAAAAAGCAGATACTATGTGGATTCACTTATATGTGAAACTTTAAAAATTGAATTCATAAATATTTGACATCCATTGCACATTGCATGGTGACTATGGTTAATAACAGTATATCTTCTATTTCAAAATTGCTAGGAGGATATATTTTAATCACAAATCATGATTAACTATGTGAGAGTATATGTTAACAGCTTGATTTAATCATTCCACAATGAGTGTACGTGTGTGTGGATACATATGTGTGTATATATATGTATATGTATATGTATATGTATATGTATATATCCAAACATCTCATTGTACTCCATAGATATATACAAGTATTATTGTCAATTGAAGAAATAATTGATCTCTCTTCATCTTAAGGGAAAATGTTTATTTTGCAAATTACAATTTACAAGTACTTGACAAATTTTCCACTTTCTACCTACCATGCCTAAATGACATTAGACTTTGAAAGGTAGTAGTGATGTTAAAAGTGTAAGTTTAGAGCTGGGCATTGTGGTACATGTTTGTAATCCCAGTTCTTGGGAGGCTGAAACAGGAGGACTGCAGGTTCAAGGCCAGTCTTAGCAACTTAGTGAGGTTCTCAGCAACTTAGTGAGACCTTGTTTCCAAGTGAAAAATAAAACAGATCTGGGGTGTAGCCAGACCTATTATGGGTAGAAAGCCCCTGGTTCCATCCTAAGTACCCCCCCCCCAAACACACATGCCCACTGTATATGTATGCATGTATATAAATATACATATTTATATATAATTATATATATTTTAAAAATCAACAAAAACAAACCATAAAAAATCAAGAAGCCACAGCTGGGCATGGTGGTGCACGCTTGTAATTCCAGCATTCAGGAGGCTGAGACTAGAGGATCGCAGTTGCAGCCAACCTCAGCAACTTAGTGAGGCCCGCTGCAACTCAGTGAGACCTTGTATCAAAATAAAGAATATAAAATAAGGCAGAGGGTGTGGCTCAGAGATCGAACGCCCTGGGGTTCCACCCCCAGCCCCCCAAAAAACAAAACAAAAAAACCAAGAAGCCAAGAGAAATAATTACAAAAGAGAAACCTCAATAAAGAAATTTTCTTCAAAAACTTTTACTAGGGAATCTGTTTTATCTAAAACTAATCCAGCTGAAGAGGTGGATTAAGTCAGCACCTCTCCCGGTGTGGGAGCTGGGGTCACAATCTCAAATATGGTGTGTTATGAGGCAGGGGAGTCTTAAACAACATGGCATTGTGAAGACAAAGACTGCCTCAAAGTGCAGATTTTAGGGAAGGGAGGTGTGTGTGTGTGTGTGTGTGTGTGTGTGTGTGTGTGTGTGTGTGCGCGCGCGCGCGCGCTGCCCATTTTAAGCAAACTAGGTTGAATATTTCCTTTTATATTTCCCTTCGTGGAAATTTTCCATTCCTTGGGCCATTCGATTCTAGACATTTTATTATTGAATCTTCCCATTATTCTCAATTTAAAAAGTTGAATCAAAAAATGTAAAATTTCCTGGGTAAAAGTGATTATCTTAATTTTAAGTTTAATTTCCTAGGAACTGAAAAAAGACTTCCATCAAATGCATCTCATCTTCTATAGTTCTTGTACAAAACACAGAGTTTCCACGAGATGCAGCTGTATAAAGCAAAGTAGTATTTAAATCATGTGTAATCAGGGTTACCTAAGTAATACTGGCATCCTAATCAATTCAAGAATCGAGCTGTAAAGCAAAGGATTATCTTAGACTCACTCTCCAAGTGAAAAAAATACCATTAACTAAATGTTGGTCTTATCTTGTGGTTTCTCAAACAATTAGTTTTGTCTTTAAATGCACCCAAGCATAGTAATGGGAGACAGGATGTCTGTACAACCCAGTTCCGTTATCAGTACCCCAGCATTCATCATACGGGAAGAAAAGTTTGGCTCATATGACAGGCATGCCTTATACCAATACTGGTACAACAGCACGGTTCAAGTTTACTCCTACAGCTCATAATTCAAATACTAAAATACTAATATACAAGGAATGCTGATAAACAAAAAATCCCACACTATTAAATGCTGATAAGAAGTCCCACAATATTAAAATTTCTGATTAATATAAAGAGTTTTGCGCATATATATATATACCCTAGTATCACACACAATATATATATATACATATATATGTGTGTGTGTGTGTGTGTGTGTGTGTGTGTGTGTGTGTGTGTGTGTATTCCTGGAAACCTTTTTACCTCTGGGCTACACTCCCAGACCTATTTTATACATTTTTTTTTTGAAACAGGGTCTCTTAAACCGGCATGGCTGGCTTTGAACCTGCGCAATCTTCCTGTCTCTGCCTCCCAAGCGCGGGGATTACAAGTGTGAGCCACCATGCCCGGCTTATTTATTTATTTATTTATTTATTTATTTATTTATTTTTGTGGGTCTGAGGATGGAACCCAGGGACATTCGACCTCTGAGCAGCTACATCCCCTGCCCTATTGTTTTTATTCTTTATTTTGAAACTGGGTCTCACTGAGTTGCAAAGGGCCTCACTAAGTAGCTGAGGCTGTATGCGGACTGCGATCCTCCGGTCTCAGCCTCCTGAATGCTGGGATTACAAGGGTGTGCCACCATGCCTGGATTTTGCTTATGTATTTAAAGACCTTATTTCTTATTACTTTTAGATAATTATATCCCAATTTTTCTCTTCAATACATTTAGAGTTATGACAGAACTATGTGACAAAACCTTGGGAAGGTTTTCCAAAGCTGGACAATAACTGTGCTTAATATATAACCATATAAATAAAGACTAGAATGTAGTGTGTGTGTGTGTGTGTGTGTGTGTGTGTGTGTGTGTGTGTTACTGAAGATTGATCCCAGAGGTATTCTACCTCCAAGACATACCCCCATCCTTTTTTATTTTTTATTCTAAAACCTGATCTCACTAAGTTGCTGAAGCTGGTCCCAAACCTGTAATCTTCCTGTTTTATCCTCTCAAATATTGGGATTTGAGATGTTAATGCATTAAGATGCATCCATCTTAGAATTTAACTTTTAAAGTGTACAAAATTATATTCAACAGGTTGAACTATGGGTGCCATCTTTGTTTTATATAAGTGCATTACCGTTAAATCTTGGGTACTTACTGTGGTTGGAAAATAACGACTAGTTTTGAATTTTTTCAGCGCCATAGAAGAGGTGTATGTGCCCAAGAAGAGAATAAAAGACATGAGTGTGATGTCAGGGACAAAATCACAGTTGTTTCCCACGAGCTTTCCTCCATATTTTGAGCACTCCTTCTTTGACAAAAGTGCCCAGTCGAAGGTCGTATTATGGTACTGGAAAAGAAAAAACATTTGATTTTCAGAAAACACTATTGCATCAAAAGTACTTATTATTTTTTTTTTTGGTGCACTGTAGTCATACTTCTTAATAGAGTACAAGATGGTACAAGAGTAGCTTTTGATAAATGAATAGCAATAGAGGAATTACAGTAAATGTTTCTATTAAAAAAAAACTGAAATAACCACTAGAGGATGAAACTTGATGAGTGGTTCCTGGAATAACAGGTAAGGGTGGGGGGAGAGACCAGCGATTACTGAACGTACATTGAGAATGAGGCAATCCGTTGCTGAGTTTGGGCTACTGCCTTACAGTCACCCTTTTGTTCAATGGAAACAAACCACAAAGTCCTTCTTTCCTATCAACTTCCTGAAAGTAAACTGAGATGTATGAATATCCTAAACCCCTAACTGTAAGACTACTGTAAGATTTTTTGAAACTCCCTTATTGTTCAAAAAAAAAAAAAAACCACTTAATTTTGTCGCACGTAGCTTCTTATGTGTCTGCCTGGTGGCCCTGTTAATGCTCTTAAAGTTATAGTGGGTTCACTACCCATCTAGCATGTTTACAAATAGGATATTTCTTTTCTAGCTAGAAATTGGTGATTGAAGGAATTTGCCTATAAAAATGTGGACAGTGACAAACTTATAATTGCATATCCTAACATAGTGCACTTTTACTTCTTGTTGACTTCAGGTCAGCAAAATGGGCATCCATGATTGGAATAACCGGGATACATCTGAGGCTGTGGTATTGTATATGGGACACCCACCCTCATGTCACTTAGACTCAAGCATATGGGTCAGCTGTCACATACTGCTATTGTACCCACGCTCTGCTTCTCTCTTACAGATCACACCTCTTCCTATTTTCCATTCCTAATACACAGGAGGACATTTCTGCTGGCACAGCAGACATGGCCAGTGCACCTGTGCACAGCTGCTCATGACTAGCTCCTCCCCTAGAGAACTGCTGCTAGCCACACAGGAGCTACTCAACCTGGAATGCTATGATCTCTGATAGCCAGTTACTACTGATGGACCCCAGCAGCAGGTATAAACTACTCCTTTTGTCTAAAATAAAATAAGTGGGAACAACTTTATGGCACAATTTATGCTCCAGAGCTAGCCAGGGAATCAGGCTGATGTTCCACTCAGCTGAGATCACGTTCTGTTTAACTCTTCCCTGTCCTAAAATGCTTCTCTCACGTATTTTATGGAGAATCTGCTGTTACTTAATTATGTGCACCTGAAATTCCTGTGGCCGAATCTGCTTCTGAGCTAGCCAACTTACTTGAAAGAGTTGTTAACCAAAAGTTAGTGGCTTCTAAGCCTAAAGAACTTTTTCTAAAATATTATAAAATGAAGGAAACTCAGAGATCATTTCACCAGATTTCTCACCGCTAGTATTCAATAGTCCTGAAAGATGGCCACTGTTGCCTTGAACATTTATTGTGATAAGCAGTTTCTTGATAAGTGGTTCCTTTGCTTAACAAAATTTCTTTACAGATATTTCTTATATTTGAGCCTTCTTATATATATATATATATCCTTTAAGTGAGTTTCTTTTGCTATGCAGAGAGTTTTGGGGTTGTTTGTTTTTGCAAACTGTGATAGTTACGGTCATTTCCTGGAGAAAGATTTTTAAAATCTTTCCTGCCTAAATGAATGCCAGTGTGGCTGGGTGTCTCAGCTTAGAAAAGTACTAAATAACTACTACCTTATATCCTTCATGGGTCCAGGGCTAATAAGTATGTCACATGCTAGCTGAAGAGTTATTTGAAAACACCTTGCAAATGAATGTGTAAAGATAAATTTCCATTCCTTCACCAAATGTTCTTGGAAACTTTGTCAAAAATAACTTGACCATATATGGAAGAATTTATTTCTAGGCTTTTTATTTTACTCCACTAGTTTATATATCTGCCTTTATAGCAGTACTACACTGTTTCAATTATTATAGTTCTATAAGGCTTGAAATCAGAAAATGTACATCTTCTAGCTTTGTTCTTTTTCAAGAAGATTTTGGGTATTTAGAGTTCATATTTCATGTTAGGATAGATTTTTTCTGAAAAAAAAATGTACGATAGTTTTACCTTACAAAAAAAGAAAAAAATATCCTCTGGTAAGAAAGAAAGCAAAAAGAAATACTGAAATGTTATCTCTAAGTGATCAGAAGTTTGATATCAGACAAATGAATCTGTTATGTGAGATTATCATTGTTAATTTTGGATAAATTGCTATAATATTAGATGTCAACCACTAAGCCAAGCATGGGAAGGAGGGATGGGGAGGGAATGAGGTGGGATTGGGTAGGGGCTAACTGGGCGATGTGTGCATGTATGTCTACACAAGTTTTTATGCCATTATGATGTTTGAATATAGTGCACCAATAAAACATAAATAAATTTCCACTGTCTTTTGTAGGCAAGGGTTCTACCTCACACCAAACACATCATCAACATCTTTCACCATTCTATAAATTCTCTTGATCTGAACAATCTAGTCATAAAAGATGACACTCTGGCCAGAAAGAGTTCATATTTTTATAGAGCTCAAAAGGTAAAGTGCTTATATAAGTCAATAAAAAGTAAACTTTAAACATTTCCTTGAAATATTTTTTTCTATATTAACTTTAACTTGTAAACAGCTGAATTGCATAACTGCTCTTTTATCAAACTCTGCTTCTGCAAGGTGATTAATCATGTTTCATTTTGTTTTTAGACTTCTGCATATGGGTACTTTCAGAAGAATTCATTTCAAGCTTAGAGGTCATAATAGGTAACAGATTTGTTTTTAAATAAGTAAAAATGTACCCTAATTTTGCTTCCACACTTTAATAATCAGCAGAATCCTTCTTGACAACTAGATTTCCCCAAAAAGGAAAAAGTTCACTAAAAATTCCAATAGGCAGTTCTATTAATTTCCCTATAAAATTCAAGTTGAAACAAAACTATGCAGATGTACATGAAGTAAATGATAGATATTCTCTTGCTTACATTAACATAAAACAATATCAGTCATTTGTAAGCCCCAGTGATTCTTTGTATCATTTTACCAAAATTTAGTCTACAAACACCATATTTCATTAAGGACTTAAGTTTAAAAATTTTAGGCAGCATGCATATATATCTTAGCATATATAACATTTCTGTACACAAAAATTTCCACTCCCATAAAACTTAAATGATACCAAAACACAATTTTATTTAAATATCATTGAAAAGACATTTATATTGTTATTATTTCAGTGTTATTATTTGATATAAACTGATGTTGGTGAAGGTTAACTCCATAATTTTAGGTAGAACTGTATCATGAAGAGATTAAGACAGACACTGCCACCATGACCTCCCTCAGGTTTAATTCAAGACATTCAACTCATGTCACTGACATTGGCCTGTACCCCTTGAAAGATAATTCTCACACCTTGATAGTTTTGATCTTTATTTCTTATGTGCAATTTTGCACATAGTGCTTAAGCCTGAAATAACAATGTTAAGAATAAGACAAATGGAAACATAATCTCCAGAAGTCCTCTCTGCCTGTTAGAACTCTTACAGCACATCACTTTTTCTTGGGATACTTATAATTTCCTATTACAATGACACTGTAGCCCCCCTTCTAGTGGTAAGAGTTTGGAATTACTGAGAGAACATTCTGGTGGATCAGGAGATCTGGATCCAGAAGAAATGTCAAGTTTAGAGATACAGACTTAGTCATCTGCAAAGGGCTGATCTCTGAATTAGACTTACTACAACTGCAAAGAGAAATATCCAGAAGGGAAAAAAGGAGTGTAAAACATAGTGCATCAACAATGGAAGTCAAGATGCCACAGAGGACAGTGGAAGGCATGAGAGGGAGAGGAGGAGCACAGTGCACTGAGGAGTGAGTGGAAACTAACGATCTGCAATAGCAGGAACAGGCTAGGTTTTGTTTTTGTGGTCCCCCCCCCCCACCCCAAGAAACAGTGTAGCAAAGAATAGGCTAGAATGCAGGAACACTGCAAGGTCAAGGCAAATTTCTCAGAGTTGGTGAAGAATTGTGGTATTTGTGGTGGATGATTAAGAATAGGGATGAAAGGGAACAGGAGGTGATGAGAACAAGAATGAAGAAGAAAGATCAAAGAGACAGAAAGACAGACACTTAGCAACTGTTTGAACTAGGGATGGGTAAAAGCTAAAAACTATAAAAGTAGAGAGCCTCAGGACCTAAGAGACTTGCATCACTAAAAAATAAGAAAGAAAGAAAATAGCAACCAAGAGAACAGCAGAGTTCAATTTAGGATACAGCAGAAACCAACGAAATCTTATTTAACTGAGTGCATGGAATTTTTCATCAGGTTTGTAATATTTAGTATATTAGAGGAATAGACCTAACAAATCATATTTCTTTTCTATCTGGAGGACAAAGTTAAAGTAAAATAAACTTTCAATTTAGAATTACCAGGTAAAATATAGGATGCCCAGTTACATTTGAATTTCAGCTAAACAATGAATAATACTTTTATGGCAAGTATGTCATATGCAATTTTTTTTGGAGGTACTCGGAGTAGAACCCAGGGGATTTCAACCTCCGGGCTATACTCCCAGACCTATTTTATATTTTATTTGGAAACAGGGTCTCACTAAGTTGCTGAGAGCCTTACTCAGTAGCTGAGGCTGGCTTCGAATCTGTGCGATCCTCCTGTCTCAGCCTCCCAAGTGCAGGGATTACAAGCATGCGCCACCACGCCCAGCTACAATTTTTAAGATATACTTGCACTATAAATTATTCAATATTTACCTATAATTCAAATGTAAGTGCACATAAGATATCTTTATTTGTTAAGTTTGGCAATCCCAATCAGATACAGACTATTTTGACTAAAAATAGCATCGGGAAAATAGAAAAACAAAGACAAAAGGGTAGAAAATGCACTGTGACCTGATTGCATTCATGAAGTAATATAAGCTTTAGGAGAGTGATAAAGATGAATAAATGACAATTTTTAAAGTTTCCTTATATAAAATATGTTCATTAGAATATTAACTAATAATAGATGACCATAAAAAAAACATTGTAAATGAGTGATGGAGAGATTAGGAAAACAAAAAAAGGGAGTCATCAATTTTACTGAGTACAGAAAAAATGAAATTAGACTAAGCCCTGAGACCAGTACTGGTCCTTGTAGAGGCTCATGCACATGGTAGGGAGAAGAGGAGCAGCAGGACAAGACCATGAAATGATGGAAAGAATAACAGAGCCAATAGACAGAGGAACTCAAGTGACAAATTTTAGGTATATATTTGTTTGTTTGTTTTCAACTCCTATTTATTTTTGGCTCATGGGCAATGTCATCTTTTCAGATAAAAAATAAAGCAGCAAGTTCAACACAAATAGAAATCTGAAGTATAGGGTTGGACAAAATCAAGGGTAAGAGAAAAAGCAATAGCAAAAAAGAGATGAGATGTTGCAAAAAAAGACAGAGGGCATCTTATTGCCCCTCCTCTAGGGAGTGACTTAAATATTTCAGTAGCAGTATATACACTTCCACGTGCCAGGGATATTACTCATTTTGTGGGGAGAGGAAAAGGCAGAAGTGGGACATTTCTGGAAGTTTAGGGATCAAGGCTGGTATGACCCCTTTTGATTCCCTTCCATCATAGGAAAGGAAGGGATACACCCTGTGAGGGATGTGAAGCAGGAGAGGGCAGGATCCCACCTGACAAAGTGGGACAGCCCCTCCCTAGGGAGCTGAGAACTAGGATAGTTAGGAGACTGCTAATGGAAATAATAATACTACCCTTTCTCCTGAAGTTGAGAGATTGAGCATGGAAATGCCTTTAGTAATGCAAATGACTTTAAAAGTCTCAACTTCCCTCTTTAAAAGAGTCTTGTAATAGAAAACCCCATTCCTTCCTTCAGTGACTTCTATCTCTATTCTCCTTGTCTACTACTTGGGCTAGGATGCTAGCCATTGCCTGGGTTTTCAGCATCTGGCTGGTTCCAAATGGGGTCTGGATTATAATTCTTTATGCATGAGCAGAAAGAATGGCTAGAGATAGATAGGTTTTAGATAGAGAGACTAGGTTTAGATAGACACCATGAGTAAAGATGCTGACACGGGGAAACACAACACTTCATTCACTTCATCAATAAATCCTTTAATAAAAATGTATGTATGCTCACCATGTGGAGGAGCTAACAGTGAGTGAACCAGATGGGTCAAAGCAGCTGACTGTGAGGAAAAAAATATGGAAAGGAAATGGGACCATGTTGCTGAGGATGTTAACTGGGGTCAAGCTCCTGAAAAGAGGTTTCAAGCAATCTATTTTTCTGGATCTCATTTTCAAGAGAATCATCCTCTTTATACTAAGTGGATGTGCTTCAAATTCCTAAGAATAGAATATATATAGACTGATAGATAAATTTTAAAATTTAAACTACTATAGCATCCTCTCCAATAAAAAAGTGAGGATCATCTGATATGGGATGAGCAGGTGTTGAGTTGTTGAGGCCAAGTGATGTGTATATGGGAGTCTACTGTACTATCCTGTTTTAGTAACTTAGTACTTGAAATTTTCTGTAATAATTTTAAAAGTAGGAGCATGTGTATCTTCAAGGAGGTTTAAGGACAGAACGGTTTTTACACTTGAATTTCTCATTGAGAGAAAATCACAAGGATGTTGTGCACAAGAAGATTATTATGACATCCCATCTCCCATGAAAATGAATGTTAACTCCTAGAATCACCCGGAAGGTACATCCCATCAAACCATTTTTGTTTCCATGTCTGACTGTCAAGCAGAATTTATGTGACTGTAATAGCTCTTAGCCCTATGATTAAAAGCATCTCCATGTAGACATGATATGTTTCACTGTGTAATATAATGAGCAATAAATAAAGATTCTACACTGTTCTCTTTGAGTATCGGCAGGTAAAAATATATGCCTTTTTAAATACAATAGAGGGTGCTACTATAAACAAAAGATTCAAGGTTAAGTAGTTGATGTACTTTGGGTCTTTTCCCCCAGTGGGTGAGCTAGATTTGTAGTCATCTTCAATCTTACCTCATGAGGAAACTCCTAAAGAATGTTGCTTCGGGGTTAAAGGGAAATAACAAGTAAAAGATCTAGGGGAAAATTGGCAAAGATGAGAAGAAATAAAAACACAATGGATTCAACAATAAATGGAAATTCTGAAAAACCTACCTTTTCTTTTTGAGGTATGGTTATTCTAATCTCTGAGATTTCTAATCTCTAGATGCTTAAATGCCCCCCCCCATTCTTCCCTGAAACATACTTCTTGCACCAGGAAGAAAGCTTGTCGTCATGCTAATGAAGCTAAAGGAGGAAGGCCTCCCTCCCTCTGACAGGATGTTCTCAGGCCTGTGAAAGGAGGGCTGGCTGGCCCAGGGGGCTGTGTGTCACTCTTGCTGCACCTTCTCTCATAATCTAATTATGGCTTAGATGAAAGGAAGGGAATTAAGTCCTGATGACTGTCTGTCCTAGGAAAGGTTCAGGGTAGCAGAGCTAGCATGGCCCAGCAAACAGAGGACTGAGTGGCCCAGCAAAAGCAGCAGCTTCCAATTTCTCCTTCCCACTAACCTTCTGCATTGCGGAGGTAGCATAATAATGGTAATAATAAAGAGAACATTAATAGTACCTAACGCTCTCTGAGCCGTGACTAGGTGCTACTCTGCTAAGTACTGCCTATCTATTAATTTGACTCTATGGTACTTGTAAATATTCCTATCATCGCCATATGACAGATGGCACCCCAAGAGGCATCCCCAGCCTATGACGTCATGGGGTCCTGCACTTGAAACTAGGTAGTCTGACATAAGAACTCACTCTCTCTAAGTCCTTCTACATAAAACATCATGCAGATTCCAGAGCAGAACGCTCCAAGTTCAAGGTCTGGTTTTACCTTATACTGGTTATATGGCCTTTGGAAGGATGGTTACCTTGTTAGGCCTCTGTTTTATCCACACAATAAAATAACATCAAATTATTGTGAAAATTATAGATAATTAAGGAGAAGAACCTGGTATCTAATAGGTGCTCAATGAATTATAGTTATTATTGTGGTAATAAGTACTATTAAGTTCTACTCAGTTCTGAATCCTTTACCTATATCATCCATGGATAGTATATGCATGTGTGTGCATGCATGCATGCATGTACAAAGTACACACAAAGGTACTTATATGAATGAAATAAAAATGAAGACAAGAACAAGAACTGTCATTCATGATAATATCAATAAGCATACGTGCACACATACATACAAATTTTCCCCTCACTTCTTTCCCTAGAGGGGCTGACCACAGCACCCTAACATTTTAATTAATGGATCTAACTGATACATACACAAGGGACCTGATGTCCTGGAGTAGAGAACAGCCATAGGAACTGAACGGGTAAACATTTCAGTGAAGAAGCACTGGTGTATTGTGATGGGCTAGAAATAGCACAGGTCGTGGAACCGATCAGTTCAAATCATTGTTCTACTAATTTGTGACTATGTGACCTAGAGTGAGAAAGGTTATTCACCTTCTGGAGCTTCAGCGTGTCTCAACTATAAAATGAACATAATTGGGTCGGATATTTTCTGTTAATGATTATAATACATGGTAAGGCTTATAATGATTGTAATATGTGCAAAACATCAGTTTTTAGTATGCAATCTATAAACAGTAGCAAAATCATAATGATTATGTATCTACGTCCTCTGTCATAGACATATTAGAAATTAACCAGAATTTCTTCTTATATATTATGAATCTTATGGTGATATCTTATTATAATCACATGTTATTTACTGAAGTCTCTTCCAGGACTTGGTCAAAAATGCAGCTTAAAAATCCATTAATTTTAAACTTTCCTTGATTATGTATAAAAAATTTTAAGTTAGAAAACCATGCATTTTAAGTCAATGGAAGTGAGTATTTTATTATTTTTATTGCATATTAACATATGCTTTTTATTACCCACCCCTTTTCACCACAAACAGAGTTTTAGTTAAAAGTACTTAAAGTCTAGAAGGAAATATTTCCCTATATTTTAGGCGATTACCTTTGGCTAGCTGAAATTGAACTTTTTTCTACATATGGTCTTTAAAACACATATATGTACTCTTTCACACACAGAATTAAGTATGAAAAAATAGAGTTAAAGTTTGAAGAAAGTCAGACAAAACTCTAACAGTCAGGAAAGAAGTCAAGAAGGGCACATAATATGAAAATAAAAGAGAAAAATGCAAGAGTTGCCCAGAAAGGATACAAAACATCATCTTTGAAAGGGATGTTATGGGCACTCACTACATAATATCTGCAGAAGTGTTCTGGTCTCCTGAGAGATGGGCACTCTCTCAATACAAGGTATTATGTTGTCTGTCTTTAAAACTGAGAGATTGATATTCTTTGGTAAGATTCCATATTTGGCATAGAAAAAACACAATTAGAAGCCTGAAACAGCATTTTCCCCCTTTTCTCCAATACAAAAGTCTCCTTCCAGTGTGTGACCTTCCATGCAAAACAGCTCATTTTTAAAGCTTGGTTCCAGTGCCTTAAAGATCCTTGGTTACAAGCCATGGGAAAGGATATCATGTGATACAGGCACAGTCCTTTCTAAGAGGCAAGGAAAATGTCCTGCTACAATCACCCTTAGTGAGGAAAACACAGCACCATTTGGCCAGTCAGAAGAATTATTTACTGAGCTAGAAACACAGAGAATACCAGGCTCTCATTTTTCCGGGACTCTCATCTTCCCTTATGAAAATATTTCAAGGTCACAATTTATAGGAGTTAGAAGTCCTAAGGTTTGAAAATCAGGTTATTTGAGGCTCATTTCAACTTCTTTTCAAAAGGCAAAAAAAAAAAAGAGAGAGAAAGAAAAAAAGAAAAAGGCAGCTAATTAGAGCAAAGAAAAGTGCTCTTTTTCTGCGTTTCCAGTACCATTGATTATTAAATATGTGTTTATGCTAGAGTTCCTGAATGATAATTGATAATATGATATTATTATAAATTAAGTGTATGATATATAATCAATATGAAAGTGGTCTGGAACATTAAGTCACTTACTATGTCAGAAGAAATAGTTGGCAGATCTTCTGTGACCAGCATGGTATCATTAGACATTGAGATATTAACTGTAAGAAAAGAACAATTTTTACTATAAAAGTAAAATATGAACAACCTAAATACATAATGAGGTTTTCAAAAATTAAAATAGGGCCAGGTATTTAAAACATCTTCAATAATAACCTATCAATAAAAAATATTTAACTATGTTCACTTTTCACTTGAATAAAATAATCAAAGATTTAAACCTATTTGTTGTACTCTAATCCAAAAAAATTTAAAAATTGAAAAAAGAAATTTATACTGGATGTGAGAAAGTTTATCTTTGCAAATGTATGGAAAGAAAAAAGTACTAAATAAATGATGTAATGGGAATGAATATTTAATCTAAAATTTATTTTCGTAAAATGCAACATGGTTAGATTTAAGATGTCACTTACAGAATAAATTATTTAAGCCAATCCTGCCCTTCAAAATATTACATTCATTTTTTATTTTATGGGTCTAAAAATTAATGTTTTTATTAAAACATTTTTATGTATCAGATAAAACGTTTCTTCCTCTTATCAGAAGACTTATGTTACCCAGAACATTCTTAGTTTATAAAAAAAAATCTTATTATGTTTTTGTCTTTGAGAATCACAAATTTCATTTTTTTATATTTTTATTAGTGCACTGTAATTATACATCATAGTGAAATTCAAGGTACATAAATACATGCACACATCAAATAGTTTAACATTTAAATTGCAATTTAATGTTTGAGCCCCATCTCTTCCAATCTAGGCCCTTAAACTCTCTTTGTAGTATGCCATGTTTCAGATCCCACCTATACAAACCTTAATAAAAAAATACATAGATTTATTTAATGTTTAAAATTTAGAATATGAGATCCATGCTGGAAAAAACAGAGAAATACTGTTCCTGATTTTTCCCCAGACTCAACTAAGTCTGATTCTTAACTAACAAGAACTCAAAAATACTTGTTTAATTTCAATAAAGGAAGTTAGGTAAATCAGTGTTTTATGAGTGAAAATAAATGAGAATAGATAAAGGCAAAAGAAGATAAAACAAGGAAAACAAAGAATATAAAACATTTAGCCTGAGTCTTAGTTCTGCTCTATTTTGAAATCCATTCTAAATCATATCTAACATATCTTCAAAACCTCTATGAAACTAATAACCTAAAGGAATCAGCTGCCAGGGCTTCCCTAATATGGGCATGCTATTTTTTCTTGTTTCATTACTAATAAGAAAGAATCAAGTAAAAAACAGGCTAAAGAGCTGGGCATGGTGACCTATGCTTATAATCTAGGTACTTAGAAAGCTGGGACAGGAAGATTACAAGTTTGTGGTCAGCCTCAGCAACTAAGTGAGATCCTGTTTCAAAATAAAAAATAAAACAAAATAAGGCTGGGGCATAGCTCAGAGATAGAATGCCCCTGGGTTCAATCTCTAGTACCACACACAGACACACACAGAAAATGAAAATACGCTAGAGTCCATTTGGCCCAAGTAATAAAATTAAACAAGAATTCATTCCGAAAATGAAAACAAAACATTAGTAAATTATTTTCATTAGCAAAGCTTGGGCTCTTAATTGGTATTTTTTCTTTTTTGTAGTATGGGGGATGGAACCCAGGGGCATTCTACCTCCAAGCGACACCCCCAGTCCTATATTTTATTCTTTATTTTGAAACAGGGTCTCACTGAGTTTCAAAGTGCCTCACTAAGTAACTGAGGCTGGCTTTGAACCTGTGCAATCCTCTTGTCTCAGCCTCCCAAATGCTCAGATGACAAGCATGTAGCACCACACCCAGCTGGGCAATTTGTTTTAAAATCTTAAAGTACATTATGTTGCTCTGTTTGTTCATTTTAAAACACCTTAGATCACAGGTTTGTTTGTTTGTTTGTTTGTTTGTTTGTTGGCACTGGGGTTCCTGGAAACCCTTCTACCTCTGGGCTATACTCCCAGACCTATTTTATACTTTTATTTGGAAACAGGGTCTCTTGGCTTCAAACCTGCATGATCCTCCTGTCCCCGCTTCTCAAATACAGAGATCACAAGTGTGTACCACCACTCCCAACCCACAGGTATGCTTTTATCCCTGTTTTATATAGTGGACAGACTCTGAAGGAAGACATGACAGGTCACTTCCTTAGCATTACAGAGTCAATCAGAAGCAGAGCTGGTACCAAGACCTTCTTCAGCATTCTTTCTCATCCTACCCAGTTTCTAACCACCAAAATCAAGATGATGTATGTGGCCACAGAACTCAAGGTGGGATAGTATTCATCAATGTTAAGATGATGTGACTCTAAACTATGAGCTGAGATGTCTGATCCTTCTGAGGTTTTGAAGAGAAACAGCATATGTGAGATCACAGCCAGTACTTAAATGCCTGTGATTCCTGAGCTAGATTCTTCAATTCCTGTCATAAGACATTAAAGGTCTTTTTGTGACACTTTTTTTTCTGCATTAAAAAAAGGGTTAGGGCCAGTGCCAGGGCCAGCGAGGCCGGGATCAGAGCCTGCTGAGGGGTGAGGCTGGTGCTGGGGCCTCCAAGGCCCAGATCAGAGTCTGCCAAGGGGTGAGGCTCGTGCCCGGGCCAGCAAGGCTGGGATTGGAGCCTGCCATGAAGCAAGGCTGGTGCTGGGGCCTCAGAGGCCAGGATCGGAGCCTGCCATGTGGCGAGGACAGTGCTGGGACTTCTGAGGCCAGGATCAAAGTGTGCCATGCAGTGAGGCCATAGCTGGAGCCAGGGAGGCCGGGGTAGGAGCTTGCCTTAAGGCAAGGCCAGTGCTGAGGCCTCAGAGGCCAGGATCAGAGCCTGCCATGAGCCAAGGCCGGTGCTGGAGCCAACAAGGCCAGGATCAGAGTCTGACGGGTGGCCAAGCCAGTGCCGGGGTCTTCAAGAGTAGGATCAGAACTTGCAATGCAACATACACAGAGAAATATCACAGAAAATAAAAAATCAGATGCTTTCCCTAATATGCAAAAACTAGGAAGAAATGGGTAATAGGAGGAAATCTAGTTGAAGAAAGGGACCTATAGAGGAGCAATTAAGGTGACCAATCAGAGGGGATGGGATGGGGGAAGATGGAATCTCTTTAAAACACATGATGTATGTAAACAAATAAATATATCAGAGTTAATCACTAAATCAAGCATGGGGGAGGGAATGAGATGGGGATTGGATAAAGGCTAATTGGATGATGTGTGCTTGGATATCCTCACAAGTCTTGTATTCCATTGTGATGTTTCACTACAATGCACCAATAAATATATATTTAAAAAATAAAATCTAAAAAAAGCATAAAAACCAAGGGTTAAGGAGTTGGGGAAAAGATTTTAAAAGCTTCTTCTTTATGAAGTGAATAATGGATACTAAAGACCAGCATTATATTAAAATAGGATTCTAGTTTTAGATACACATCATGTCTGCTTATTTTAATTCCTTTATGTTTTCATTTTTCTCTGAGACAAACTATTAAAGCACATTGGCTATCAAAATTCCAGAAGATCAGCACCTAAGACACAGGAAAAAATATGTGCTACTTTCCCTAGTTTTCTTTTTTCTTTTTTTTTTTGTGGTACTGGGGATGGAACCCAGAGGCCTTCTACCTCTGGGGTACACTAGGCCTATTTTATATTTTATTTGGAAACAGGGTCTCTTAAGCCAGCTGAGGCTGGCTTCGAACCTGTGCGATCCTGTCTCAGCCTCCCAAACACAGGGATTACAAGTGTGTGCCACCACGCGCAGCCCACTACTTATTTTAATAAGCAGCTGTTTCAAAAGAAAGAATTCAAAATAAATATATTTTAAATGCTCTTCCATAAATATGTATTGGCAGGGCCCAGTAGAGTCCATAAATAAGATTAAAAGTAGATTTCTTCAGGCTCACAGACAAGAAAATGATCAATTACAACTGGGACTTGGTCTATAAGAACCATTGGTCACCACTTGGATTCAGAAATACAGGGCAAATACTTTGGCAACCAATGGCAGAATTATCCATTTATATGGAATTTGCAATATCCTTAATTAGAATTCTGAAAAGGTCAAATGACAAAGCCAAAACACACTGCATCCTGTCTTTACTATTTGCTCAGCATCATGGTTTATAAAGTAAAGAAAGTCTTTGTTCTAAGAACTTGGCTAATTTAGATTTGTCCAGTTGTCACTAGGATAGTCTCTGCTCGATCCTTGATTTCAGAGAGTTTCCACGGGTTATTCCTTTTCTGTTAGATTTTCACTTCTCATTCACTTCCTGTGTATCAAACTGTAGTCGATCCTTTTGAATGGGGGAATTTTGTCAGTAGTAGACATTTTAAAGTGAGTCTGAGACTTTTTCCATCTTCAGCTGGCCTTTTCTTCCTTATGATTAATTAGAACCAAGAGAAAGAACATGGAGAGCAGTGTGGCTTCAGCTATGGAAGCTATGAGTGGGGAAAGGTGGTGCTATCCCTGTGTCAGTGCCAGCGCACCTCCTGCATAGGGATTATCAGTTGCAGTTAAAGATCTCCCTCTTTGTCCTCCAGTGGACTGGCTGGTACCAGGAGCTACCCATCGCTCCCGTGCTTACATATGAGCAGGAACTGTACCATCAGGAATACGCACAAGCTCACCTGAGGCCATGAGGTCAAATATGAGCAGCAATTGGTCACTGAGTGGAGAACTGTCTGCTTTGATGGACCAGAGCATCACAACACAGAACAGGGAGTATTTGGGTGAACTGGGCTTGAGTTCTGACTCTTCCACTTCCCAAACACAAATTCTTTCACCAAGTCCTGAGGACACCACTCTCGTGACCACAGGTCTCTCACTGGTGAAACTGGACTTGAAACCATCTATCTCATATGGTTATTGGGCAGATTCAATATCTAACTATTAGCAAAGTGTCCAGTATTAGGTAAGATCTAAATAAATAATGCTAAGGTTATTACCAGCTCTATGACTTGCAGAAAGAACTCACTCAGCTGCCTCTACAGGCTTTTGTGATGATTAAGTATACATATATTGTGTTATTAGAATACCCTAGTAAAATATGTGCTTTTTATATAGCACTTAATAGTAGACTAATTTGAATCTCTATTCTCAATATAGCTTCTAAGGTTTACAATACTGTGAAACTGATTAATCTGATATAAGCAAAAAAAAAAAAAAGATTTAAGAATACTCTTTGAGATAATGAAACTAAGCCAGGTGTGGTGGCACATACCCATAATTCCAGTACTTGAGAGGCTGAGACAGAAAGGTCACAGGTTCAAAGCCAGCCTCAAGAACTCATTGACAAGATCCTGTTTCCAAATAAAAAATAAAATAGGCCTAGGGGTGTAGCTCAGGGATAGAATGCTTCTAGGTTCAATCTCTGGGGGATGGCACACCATAAAAGTAAACTTGCACATGCCATTGCGTGCAGTATGGTATAGTTCATGGGAGATAATTTAGGATGATTTTTATTTCCTAATTTTCTCTTAATAAGCTACCTATGAGACATATGGTCTATCATATTGGGCCACAGGAGATATACTCAATAGTTGTTTCATTGTTGCTGTTTTGTGGTACTGTGAATAGAACCCAGAAGTGTTCTACCTCCAAGCTATACTTCAGCTCTAGTTTATTTTTTATTTAATTTTTAAACTTTTATTTATTTATTTATTTATTTATTTATTGCGGTACTGGGGATGGAACCCAAAGACATTCTACCTCTGAGCAACACTCCCAGGCCTATTTTTTAATCCTTTATTTTTGAAACATGGTCTCACTGAGTTGCAAAGGGCCTCACTAAATAGTATCTAAGGCTGTCCTCTAAATGCAATTCTCCTGTCTCAGCCTCCTGGAATTATAAGCATACACCACCATGCCTGGCTATTTTTTTATTTAGAAACAGGGTCTTGCTAAATTTGAAACTAGCTAAAACCTAGCTATGTTCAAACATGAGATCCTCCTATTTCAGACTCCCAAGTACTGGGATTTCCAGCCTGTTCCACCAGGCCCAGTTATAACATGTTGATGTATCTCACTTATTAGGAAAATAGAAAGATTATATAGAAAGAAACAACAGTAAAATTCCACTTTAGTAACAACTGTTTTGGAGTATTTGGAAGCCTCCTCCTGCTGTAAATAAAATAAAGCTATAGAAACAGATACTACTGCTACTTTTTATAATCACTTGGCATAGCCTTATAGGTTCACAACAGGAAAAAGGTGACTTTTACTTAGACTAGAGGGAATGACACACTTGGTGCCTGAGAAAAAAAATTTCCTCCTCTTAATCATTCATCCATTATTAAGCATGTTCTCTCTGGAACAGTCAACAAACAAATCAATAAAATATATCCCCTCTGTTAACAATATAGTGTCTATCCCCTTGAGGCTATTTTTTCTTGCTTTTATAATTTATCATTTTTAGCAAGGCTTCTTTCTCCTCCAGATATGAAACCAACACCTGGTCAGAAATTTTACTTTGGTCTTTTCTAAAATATTAATGTGACCTTGAGAATATGGTCTCTACAACCTTTATACATTAGGCAAATGAAGAGAAATACTGGAATATAATGCATTTATTCCTAAAGTCTAGGTCAAATGTGAATTTGACCTCTAGTTATTTGAAAATAATACTACTTAGAAGATAACATCTTATATAAAAATATGTACAAATATGTATATGTATGTATTATATTTATTGCAAGTAGCACAAGTCTTAAAAAGAAATGAAATAGACCTTTGGCTTATGTTTGATGATAGACAAAGGAGAAAGGAAAAAGGGTAGGGAAGAGAAGGTAGCATGTCCTGCTTCCTATTTACAAAATTATAGCACTTATAATTTTGAAAGAATGATAAAGATGCCACTTAGAAGAACAAAATGCCTTGCCTCTAACACCTTAAAGCCTTTTTATACATGAACTTGTGTAGTGTACAGCACTTCTGTAGTCTTGAGCTTTCATGGATTACATGAACTGAACTTTTCCCCCCCTTAAATATAGCTTTGATGTTTCATATTTGTCTATAATAGCGTACTGGTTTGTAATTACTGTGGAGGACAGGATTACAGTAAAAGTCTAATCTATCTTTCCCTAGGAAAAAAATCTGAAAAATAAAGTTAAATGTTTGAGTTCTTTTAAAGATTGCACTTGGAGTACTGACTAGGACATCCTTTGTAAGACAGTAAGAAATGTGAAAAAAAAAAAACATTTTTACTCATCACCCATTAAATGCTAAGCAATTTTACATGTGTTATGTCATTTTAATATTTACAATGACCACTGAAAGAGTAGGCACAATTTCAAATGCAGCTCACAGATTACGAAATAAAGAGATTAATTAATTAGCCTAACTCAAGTTCACATTGCTAGATAGTATGAGAGATGAAATGCAAACTCAGTTCCTTTTATTCCAAAGCACATATGTTTTATACTTTATTATACTAATAAATTTCTAGTAATTAACTGGAATATGGTGAGCTATCCCTCAACTGGATATTTTTGTTTTCACTTTTGGCTTTTGAACCAAAGTATCTTCTTTCTGCCATGTTTCTGCTATGTAACTATCAAGGCAGGGTGGGAAATATAACATCTATTGCTCCTCCATTAATTAATAGCCATCCCATTTCTAAGAAAAGAGAAAATTTTACACTAAAGAAAACTTTAGTCTAAAAGCCATGTTTCTACCCATGAATGTCAAACTTCCTGGCTGATTTTCCTTCTTAATTCTTCTGTAAACTGACATACATGGCGTACCAAGCAATAATTGGGGCCAAAAGGACGGGAGAAAAAGCGTGTGAAGTAAAGGAAGATGCAGAAGTGACTAAGTTTTCTGGAGGCAAGTGAGAACCAGAAAGATCAAGAAGGAGGAGGAATAGACGGACAATTGCTTTTGCAGAGGCAAACAAAAATTCATAGCATATGGAGGGCATGAAGGGAGTTTTCTTAGTGATTAGTGACCCCTTTCCATTTCTGTAAAATCGTGTCTCATTTGCAGGATCACGACTCCATCTGTGCAGTTGCTGGTTCGTTGTTACATACTGTCCCAGTGTTGAAAAACAAGCCATCCGCCAGTTTAAATATTATTGACTCATTGATTGAATGCTTTTCCTAAGAGTGCATGTTGCGATGAAAGGCCAGCCTTTTGTTGTTGTTAGAACACTTCCCCGAGCTGTATGTGCTCTGTATTATTCTCTCACTAGCATTTTTCAGTTTGTTATCGAGGGGTACTACATTTATGATGGATCTCTGCAATTTGCTACCAAAACTATTAAGATTATGGGAAAGTATTAATGTTGTCATACAGTATTAAGGTGGCAAAGGAACGATCATTAATCTTATCGGGTTTTGTAAAACAGGAGGTTGTTCTGAAAATGCAAGTATCTGTTTGCCTTCTTCCAAACCAACTATGGGTTTCACCTCTGTAGATAAAAAACAAAAAAAAAAAATCCCTCATGTTCACACACATACCTTTCACGAGTGCCTCTCATTTGAACCACTCCAGAAATAAGGGGTACAACCAAGAGTCTGGCTGCAGATAGACTAACTGGCAAACAATGTAGGATTAGAAGGAAAATCAGTGAAGACAGGCCTGTTTGCACTGTCATTCATACCTGAAAGCTAAACACTCTTCCTAAATTTTAACATAAGTCATTAATAATGCAACTTGTTACATATTAGAAGACACACTAAGTACTCCCTGTGTACTCTGACCACTTCCTTTTTCCTTTGAAACAATTTTATTAGGTACATACTACTATTAACCCGATTATACAAACAAGGAAGATGAGGCCAAGCTACCTTGGGAAAGGAACTTGGCCAAAGCCACATGTTTGGCATTAGCCACCCTGGGACGTAGATATAAGATTTTCTGACTTCAAAAGCCATACTCTATTACTTTACTGGTACCACTTAAAGCACACAGAAATCATCTGGTTCCTTTCTGAGCTGACACTTTGGTTATTTAGGATTGAGTTTTCAGACACCTGGGGAATACAGGTCACAGAAAAAGCTATTACCTCTAAAGCCTACACTTGCCACGCATATGTCATACTGGTTCAGTCCTCAATATCACTTGTTCAACAAAACAAAGATCCTTTCTGGAAGGGAGATTGCATAGAAAATCTTTTTTAACTATAACACATTCAGGCGTGTCTTCCTTGGTTCCACGTTATCTTCTTTGCCAGCAAACAATTAAAACAATGATTGCAAGTTTTCATCAGCCTGGGGTAGGTATGGGGCTGATACCAGGCATAGTTGTGGCTTGAGACAAGTGCGCCGAAAAAGTCCTCACCTGGCTTTGGGAACACCGCAAACCACAGAAGGGCTGGTAAGCTTTTTCTTTAGATAGTCTTGGTGGATTTGGACTCAGATTTGCCCAAGATATCAGCTTAAATAGTTTTCCCGAAGTAAATTAGTGAAATGGAAAGTGCAAAATACCACAATTAAATATGTCTGTGAATCCAATATTCTGAATGTTTAGACTTCCCTGAGAATGTAGGCTGAATGTCTACAGAGGGTTTTACCTTCTACTCTCCCAGAAGAGCACCACCTGGTTATGGTTCTTTGGAGAGCACATTTAATTGATTGTAATAATAAAATCGAACATGTATTGCATGCCCATTTAGTCACAAGTTTTTTAATTATGAAATATTTCAAGTCAGTATACATCTTAGCACTACTAGGCCATCATAACACTGAGACAATTGAACCTTTAAATTTCCATTTTGGCTGAGCGTGGTGGCACACGCTTGTAATCCCCACACTTGGGAAGCGGAGACAGGAGGATCATGCAGGTTCGAAGCCAGCCCTGCTGGCTTAAGAGACCCTGTTTCCAAATAAAAATATAAAAATAGGTCTGAGAGTGTAGCCCGGAGGTAAAAGGGTTTCCAGGAAGCCCAGTACCATCAAAAAAAGAAAAAAATTCCACTTTTTACCTCTCTCTACTATGCTTTTAAGCATGGGCTTTATTTTAATGTATACTGATTTTATTTAATCAAGACAAAAAGAATCTGTGAGTGTCCCACCCTATCATTTCATCAGTATAGCTGACTGTCCCACTGGGGAAAATTCTGTTCTCTTTTCTCTCAATCTCCCAGATGCAGCTCCTCAGACTTCTCCACCCAGGTGGCAGGGAAGAATGGGATGCACCACAAGCACATCTCGGAGTAATCTGACACTGCCTTCTGATATCAGGAAAATTCTTTGTAGCATCTTGTTTATCTTTTACATATATCAGCATTTTTGCTGGGTCTGCAATATAGCCATTTTTTTTATTATAAATATAAAAAGCGTTCTCCCTCAGAATGCATAGCTAAAGTGAACATTGCACGAACGTGCAATACAAGCTCTAATTTCAACTTCTGATTGAATCACACAGCAAAGAAAACTCAGGCTTCAAATTCCGGAGGACGGTGTCTCAGAGAAAATAAGAGACAGTTCTTTCCTGAGGATCATGATACCATGTGGAAGATTTCCAAGCATGACCTCTATACCTTCCGCCACACACAGGCCAAAGAGAAGGCAGTGAGTAGGTGTCCTCACCTGGGTCTGGTGGCATACAAACACAGGAAAAGTGAGTGTTATAGCCCACTCTGAAGTCGGAGTTGATGGGGTAGTAGTCTGCGAGCTTGATCATCTTCTTGAAAGCATCATAGATAAAAATGAAGCTAATCAGAGAAGAGAAACCCTCTTCTGTGAAACGAGTGAAATACTGAACCAGGAAGCTGGCATCGGTGGCTACCAAGATGAGACACAGGAAGGCTGACCACAGGCCGATCCAAAGGCGAAACTCCAAGTAGTCAAAGTTATGGTCCCTGCGGAGGAGAGGAAAACCAGTTAGACTCCTTCCCAGTGAAACACACAGAAGGTAAATCTACCAAATGCATACAGAATGATTACTAAAAGTACAGTATCACTTAACAGCTGGAAGCACAGCTCCATTTTCTCTAGACAGTTTTAAAATGTAAGGATTTATCTTAGTGGTATTATTAGGCAGGGTCTAGAAGTTTGGAAAGGCACAGGGAAAGTGGTGACACCACGTGTATGTGACTAATTCGTTAATTTCCGCATTCAAAAAACATGGTCTCTATACTGTTGAAGTGTGCAGAGTAAACAACCTGAAAGCATAATATTGGTACCTGGCATGCATGTGATACATGTGTTAATGGCCAATGAAGACACTAAGATCAATGTGCTCTGTGACCCCAGGTCACTGCAATCTACAGAGAGAGACAAATGGATAAAAATAATTATAAAATGCTAAAGAAATAGCATAACGGATAAAGGAGTAATTCTGACAGGGTGGAGAGATGAAGATGAAGAAAAAATTCAAGATATTCAAGGGTAAGCAGGAGCTTTCCAGACTGACTAGGGAGGGTCAAGCCAGGAAGACAAAACTGTTAAAAAGGGTTGGGGCGTAAGATGGCATGCGGAGCTCACTGTGGATAGAGCACCACCAACAGAGGAGGCAGCGATGGAAATGGGGGCTGTTGCCAGATGGAGAAAGGCCATCTTGCCATGCTGCAGCCATATGTGACCAGGCACCATGCGGTTTCCCTTTTAGCCTATTGCTGAAATTTGGTGTGAAGTACCATGTGACCACATTTTTTTCTGTCTGTTCTTATCCTTCATCCAGCTTAGAATAGGCCACCTCCATCTAATGTATCCTCTATCTTTCAATGCCCTTTCTATTTCTTATAAGCAACTTAGTTCAGGATTCACAACTTGGAAAAGATGGGTCAAGTCTTGATACTTTATTATTTCATATGTATTCTCTTAAAATTATGTGGAGAACATTTTAAAACAATAATTTTAAATATTTATCTGTGATTAAAAAAATAAAAGCAGATAGGAACATTTCTTGCCCAGGAACCATATGTCATACATGCTTGAAGCTCTTCAGCCTTGATTTTAGACCATGGGTTTCTAACAACTACCAGTGATGTATTTTAATACTTTCCCAAAGGCACCATCTCCATTTTCTCTACCAGAAAGCCAAATCTGGACCACCAGCAAGTATTTGTCTGATAAGAACCTCTGAACTAATTATTTGCATTGATATCTATGCCTGCCCTACTCAAAGCTATTGTCCATAACCAGATACTTCATCAAAAGCCATCTTTCCCTGGCTTCCCACTGTTTCTAGAATAAAACTCAGTCTTTACCTAGCCTAGTACTTGGCCACAGATGGTGTCCAAAAAGGACGTGGTGGATGAATGAATGCCCGATGGCAGCTTAAGACCAGACAGAGCCAGTAACTGACATTAGTCTATGAACTATCACATGGAACCAGGAGATGACTGATCTTGTGCTAGTTGAAAATTATCAAACATGAGAAATCAAAGTTCCTTAGTAATTATAATGGTTCATTTTCTGTCAATTTGACCAGATTGCAGGTGCCTGAATATTTGGCCAAGCATTGATTTGGGTGTTTATGTCATGATGTTTTCCTTTTCTTTTTCTTTCTTTTTTTTTTAAAGAGTAACATTTAAATTGGTAGGCTTTGGGCAGATCATCCTGCACAATGCAGACAGGCCTCATTCAATTAGGTAAAGGTTTAATTGAAAAAAAAAAACCTGGTCTCCCCAAAGGTAATAAAATATTCAATAGTAGACTATCTTTGAATTTCATAAGCAATATCAATTTTTCCTGGCTCTATAGTAGAAAGCCTTCAGACTCAACACTTTTTCTCCTGGGTTTCCAGCCTGCTATGCAGATTTTGGGCTTGCCCATAAAATTATGTCATCCAATTCTTCATAATAAACCTTTTTCTGTATATGAATCTTATTTGGTTCTGCTTCTCTAGAGAACACAGTAATACGGACACAAATTTGTCAACTATACCTCATTTTATAGATAAGACATCAAAGCCAATAAAAGTTGTTCAGCCACTGTCAAGGTTTTAATGGCAGAGTTGGATCAGAAAGTAAATATCTTGATTTCTGAACTGGTCCTTTAAAAATTATCCCACAGTTCCCCTTTATAATTTATATTTAGCTCAAGATAGGGGAGGCATTAATGTTACTATTCTTTGTGTCTCCTTTTCATCAAATTACAAGAACTGGAATTCAATAACAGAGTATTAACAACGATATAGAAAGTTACCTTCTATAGATTTTCCAAGACTTTTTAAGTGTGTTTTGATTATCTTCCAATTCTATATCTACATTACTACTATTTAATCCTATATATATTCTTGTAATATAAGTACATTATAGAAAAAGCTAGGTTTTAGGAATTTTATTTTTAGGAATTTTAGATAATTGATATCATTCAGTGAGTTATTCTCAGAATAAAAGTGAACAACCATTGTTTCAATACTTTTGAGCCAATAGATTCTTCTTAAAACTTTAAAACAGATAACTAGTTTTACTTCCCTAAAAAATTGAAAGTTATAAAAATCTTGATTTATTCTAAGAATGCTAGTGATTGTTACAGAATTGATGTTTATAGGACAGAATGAAAAACAAACTTATGAACTAGTTAATGATTAGAAATACCATAAGATTGGATACAAAGAGAAATACATGTATAAACTTAAATATTAGAAGCTAAATAATATATCAAAGTAGCTATCTAAGGGACTTTCATACTCCCAGAACAGTTCAATGTTAACAACCCAAATAAAACCAATGGCCCTTCATTATATATGTATAAAAAGTAGTGCTTAGAACAGTAAGAAAAAAGAGAAATGAGAGATGAGAAAGTTTTAAACAAATTGATGATCTGAAATGATGAACTTGAGCTTATAAAACAAGGCTCTACCTACATGTCCAGAAATGGTAAAATATGTTGGGAAAAAATCTGGGCAAAACAATGTAGAACAGTTTCTTTCCTAAATGACCTCTCAGACCCTTTAGCATGAAATACCAAGAGGAGGATGTAATATACAGCACTTTCCAAACTTACTAGGAGCGCAAAAGCTCCCCCCGCCCCCGCGGAGCATTTAATGGGCCTAGTGATGCATAAAACATACTTTGAGAAATAATTATTCGCAAAATGCTTTGTATCTAAACAAAATATTAGCACCGCTGCTATGAGAAAAGCAAATGAATAAATTCATAGCACTGTGAATGAAACCTTCATGGCATGCTACGCAATGATGGATGTAAAGCATTGTTTCTCAGATGTTTCTGTTGCTTTACAACTCCTTTCAAATAAATTACTTGGAACTATTTAACAGTACCAATTATGATGAGACAGAAGGCAAGTGAGAAAGAAACTTGCTTGGTGAAAGGAAATCATCTCTATCTTACAATTACTTCAAGCAAACCAGGACGCAAACATTTTCTGTAGATAAAGGCTCTGATCACACTTCATCCCATAAATCTTTCTGCAAAGGTTTTGCATGTTAGTTCCTGTTTATAGTACATGCTTGTTTAATCTTTCCACAAAGACTTGCTTGTCTCACAAAATGTTTTCTTAAACATATAAAAAACCGTTTGACTCTTCCTATAAACTGACAAGAATAAAATCCCTTCCTATGTTCTTCTCAGAAGTAATAAGGAGGAGAGATGTATAGTAACGACTTATGGAAAACTTACATAATTTAAATTTAGAACTTCATATTCTCAAAAGATTCTTGCTGATGTTTTCAACCCACTTTAAAAAAAAAAAAACTGGTTTTAAATTCTTACTCTTTCCCTGATCTTGTGATCATTTTTGATGATGTAAAGTTTCAAAGTTATATATGAGTTCTTAAGTCCAGAAGGCACTGTGTAGAGAATGTCTAAAGTAAAAGTTCTGAAAATGTTTGACAGTATCAGAATAAGGAAATTCTAACAAGGAGTGCCACCAAGTCATATGAAATCCTGTAATCTAAGGATTGAGAAGTACTAGTAAAGATAATTCCTAAGGGTATCGCATATATTAGAAACAGACCAGAATACTCATTCTTATTTTAAATCTATTTCTGTGCTATATGGCCACTTGTATAATTCACTTAACTCAACTTCTTAGAACAATCCACCAATTTCTTAGAGAAAAACTGATACCATTATTGTAATGCCGCCTGGCAACACCTAGTGACTCCTCAAAAGGCCTGGGCTCTGGAGTCAGAAAGCAAAAACTCAAACCCCAGCCCTACCACCTACAGGTGATGTAACATTTGGCAATTCACTTATTGCATGGCTGCTTCTCCTCCATCAAGAGGATACATTTCTTACCTCACAGAACTGCTATAAGAATTAAATGAGTTAGTACATGAAAAGTGCTTAAAATAATACTTGGTACATGATCAACCTCAATAAATGCCAGTTATTATTCGGCTGAGTCTTGAAAAGCTATCTTCAGTAAAGAGTATTGGAGCTGGGGTTAGGATCTGTGGCCAGATAAATAGCATCCCCTCTCTTTCATTAATGAGCCACGTGACCTTATATCATTTCATTTCTTTAATGTGTCAGTTAGGATTGTGGCAGGAAATGCTATTCTCAAAGGGGATTCTGAGGAAAACTGAACAAAGGGGCTATTTACAGAAGGGAGCACAGAAAGGCAAGGCACTCGGGGAGGTCACCAGGAAGCACTACTAGCTGGAGGCTTGAGAAGACGCAGGAAGGAGAGGAGTCTCCAGGCGCTGGTCAGGGCCACACCAGGCCAGAGAAGCCATGGCACACAGGCTGACATCCTGGGGGAGACGCCCCTGTGGGACTGCCTGGAGAGCAGACACCAGGAGGCTGGGAGAGGTCTGCATACTGGGAGGGCTCTGCGCTATCCTGCTGGTGCTCCCCATTAGCCAAACACAGCAGGAAGGCAATGAGCATGGGGTTGTGTCCCTTAGACCCCAAGGACACTAAGCAGGACAATAAGGGAAGAGAATGATTAGGAAAGGAGAAAGCAAAAAAAAAATGCAACGGTTAAGCCTAGATTGAAACAAATGTAAAATGAGTGGTGGACTACACAATTTTAAAGGCATTTTCAACCTTTTAAGTCTTAACCTTTCAGGATTCTGGCTGACTCTTGGATCTACCTAGCTGCTCTTCTGTGCTTTATCCAGACTATAAATATTCTACAATCAAATCATTCTAATTTATGATGAGATATGTATATACGTACTTGCTGAAATTAAATAGAAGCCTTTCAAAAACTAAGACAGGTCCTGTGCTGCTCAAGATAGTGAGCGGTTGGCCAGCAAAGAGGCAAAAGATAGCCCCAGAGACGGCAGTGCCCAGGAAGCTCTCCAAGACGCCCTGCAAGAGAGAAGACGCAGACGTTGAGTAAAACGCATCTACTTTTCTTCCCATTGGTAATGTCAGCAGGACAATGAAGCTACAGGAATATGTTACCATGAGGTCCGAAGCAAACAACAAGAATGAAAACTTACCAACCCACACCCTGCCTCCATGACTTCATCTCATATACAATCCAGCATTCTCCCTACCCCTGGAGTTGGATTGCTCCAGAAAACTTATTGACTGGAATGACTGGTGTATAGAGGGCAAAAGGCGGCTGTTGATCTTACTAAAAAAAAAATTACTTGGTGGTTCTAGCAATAAAAGAACATTCTATGAATCTACCAAATGGGTAAAAATAATTTGGTACTTCAGGTGTGTCTTTCTCCTGTGGTTACTTTTCTATCTTTCTTCTTCTATCTTTGAGCTATACCCCACATTCTTCTTATTGTTTTTTGTTTACAAACAGTGTCTCACTAAGCTGCTGAGAGTCTCAGTATGTTGCTGAAACTGTCCTGAAACCTGTGAACCTCCTGTCTCAGCCTCACAAGTAATGGGATTACAGGCATGCACTATCATACCAGACATGTGGTTACTTTGAAATGTTTATTTAGCTTGATTTTGTTGTTGTTTAACCCTGATTTCACCTTGTACAAAGAAGGCACTTTCATGTAGCTGTATTTTATACACAGGCATTTTTGGTTTCCTAGAGAAAAGCTTTTGAATTGGAGAGGGGAGCAAAAAGGATGTAAAAAAAGTGATTTATACTCCATCCTGCAATTTCTAATGCACCAATTAAAAAAAAATTCTCATTACATACTCATTGTTGTCCAATGTAAATTTTACAAAGGCTTCAATTGACTTCATCTCTAGGAGAAATAAGTGTGCCAGGGACATGAACAGCTAAATATTATGGCCACATCACCTTGTAGTTAGAGTTCTGGAAATCAATCCATTATTTCCCTTTAACATAACAAAAATAAAGAAACATATGTCATCAAGTATCCAGAACTTACAAAATGGGTCTAAACTTCCAAATCATGTCAATACTAACACTTTTGTCAGAGTGTGTGTGTGTGTGTGTGTGTGTGTGTGTGTGTGTGTGTTACTAAGGATTGAACTCAGGGGTCTTCTGCCACTGAGTTACACCCCTAGCCCTCTCTAAAATTTTTCTTATTTTAAATAAGGTATCACCAAATTTTATCTCTTTTGTATATTGAGGTTATTATTTTCATGCAATGCTTCAATAAATATTGAACATTCTTGTCCACTGTTTAAGTAGCATAATGCTGAGAAGTGAGATGACTTACACTACTTGTATTTCACAAACCATCTACTACAATTATTTTCAACAATTTTTCATACATACAAAATAAGCAGAAAGAATGTTAAGATGATCACAAATATTCCATCAGTCAGCTTCAATAACAATCATTATTTTACTACTTCTGTTTCATCTATGCTAGTATTTGTTACTGAAATATATTAAAAAATACTAATACATCATTTAAATAATAAATAAATAAATAAATAAGGTATCACTTAGTTACTGCACTAGCCTCAAATCTGTGAACCTCCTTTTCAGCCTCCCAAGAGACTAATACTTCTGTGATGATAAACTGGCCTGTTTCTTATATTTTTCATCATTTAAACATCAAGTTAGAATAGCACATGTCTATTATAGGAAAGGTCTTTTTGTAAACATAAAATAGTACCTTGCCAATGCATGATTTTTAAAATGTGAACAGATGACAGAGACCCTTTATTCATACATAAAGTTATAAATTTGAACGCTAAAATTTGTAAAATAAAAATTTGCAAATTAATAAATACATTCTAGCTTTAAAATGAATGACTTAGCTAGTGGTGTATTAATTTACACAGTAAAGTAAGTTTATCTGATCCTTGCAACTTTGTATGTATACTTAAACTAGGTATTCCAGGATGTTTCCCCCTCCATTAATATACTACCAGTTCTTAGAAGTACGGTTTATGTTACATAAAACATACCTCTTCATCTAAACCACCTCTGACTGGAAGAGTGTTGATTTCTAGGGAAACTGAGGTATCCTTCTTTGGTTTTCTGAATCCACCCCCGAGTAGTCTATCCAGCTAGAAGCCTCGTCTCCTTCTACTGTCTCAAAAAGTTCCCCAGCAACTTTTCGTTCACTTATCATTTTTAGAGAAAATTAAACGCAAAGGAAATAACTCTGAAGAAAGTGGCTTTTAAAGACCAACTTGCAGAACTCAAGCACACTGGATTCTATCCCCACTCAAAAGCTATCCTAATAGACCCTTATTGTGGTGACTAATAAAAATGACTTTTAAACTGCTTCAGCGATGGCAACATCCTCCTGAGGGTGACATTAGCCTTAGCAAATCCTCCTCTTTGAAGGTTAGAGTTTGACTCAGAAAACAGATGACAACCCTTTAGAGCAGCACTAGATAATGATGGGTGGGGATGAGCAAGAAACACATGCTCATGGTGAGACTGGCTTCTGTCCTGGCAAGGGGACCCGCCCTGCAGCAAGGCAGACAGCACGTGCCCGTCAAAGCCAGCGTCTGAAGTCTGCCAGGTGTGTCTTGTAGAGACCAGGCTCACATGGATGTGAGCTCTGAGGATGACTGGAACGCATGGCATCTCATCATTTATAGCCAATCCGGCTCATTCTTCCTCATAGGAATGGAATCTGATTAGCCAGCAAGGCTAACAGAACCAGGATGCATGTACACAGAAAAGACAAGAAAGGGATTCCCCTCTGCCCCTAAAATAGCACCTGCCTTGATGTCTTAAATGTTTAGATACAGAGGTTCAGAAAATTTGATGATATGGATGTGCAATGAGGGACGAGAACTACCTGCCTGACCAACCACACCTCATCCTTGGCAAGGATAAAAGGTGTGCCTTCAGCTAGGATTTCCTTAGAGAGGCATTTGCACACTTCCTGTACAGACAGCAGGATTTTTATGTCTTTATAATCTGTCTTCCTTCTTTTGCAACTTACATGAAAGCTTAAGGACTTGGATGCTCCATGTGGCAGTGGGGTAGGACAGGAAAAAATAAATAGGTGGAAGAGAGACGAATAGAAAAAAAAAAAAAAAAAAAAAAAGGAAGACTTTAGCTTTAAGTCCAGAAAATCCATGATGGTCTTCATTCTTACTTCTTACCTGAAGGTCAGCTCAATAAATCTTAAAACATTATAAGTCCAGTAAATTGTGCATACATATTCTGGTTTTTGAATGATCAAAGAAGTCCAGAAAAATATATTGTTCAAGGCACAATGATATGAGTACAGTCCACATGCTATCCACCAAACTGACACTGTCAACCTAAAGATTCCAAGAATAACCAGACCGCCGCTACCTGCTCTGTGTTCCATGATCAAAGGAATCCAATCAGCAGGCTGAAAATTCCACCTCTCAAGCTTTCCGTTTACAAAGCTTCCTTTAAAATAAGAGCTCTGCTCTCCCAAAGCACATCTCTCTCACTTGGGAAGTAGCCCCCATACTCCCTTCAACATGTATTTTTTACTTTCCCAAAGAAACCTTTAATTATATCTTTGACTGGCTCGTGCTGAAATTCTTTTCCATCATATAAGCCAAGGACCCTGCAAGATACTGAGTTGAGGGATCGATCCTTCTCCCATGCCAGCAGTATAAGCCACACCCTAGGTACACATGATGGGCAAAGACACTGCACCATTCTTTATCAAGCACTGAGGAAGGCCTCTTTCCCATCATTGCTGCAAGACTGAAACATGACTCCAGCAGGTTATGTATAAGGGAGTATATAAAAAAAGAGGAGTATGAGATTGAGGTTTCCCTACGTGACACAGGTGTTAATCTCTCTGAGGGCAGGAACAGTGTCTTCTGGAGTCCTCCCTGCTCCTCCTCCTCCCGGCATGCTATGTGCCACCCTCACATGTGCTCTTCAGGTGCCCTGCAAATGCTAAAGGAACCAGAGAAGACATGCCCAAGCGACACCCTAGGCTCCCTTGCCAAAGGTCAATGGCCAGTGTCACTCGTTTAGTAAAGATAGCAAAGAATTTTTTCCAGAATATAGCTTTGATTTATGGTGGCCGTGTGACCGTTCAAAGGCAGATTATTTTCATTTCAGTATTTGACCCTTTGGTAAGTGCTACAGTTTCCATGCTACGGCTGATGATTTTTGAAACATAGACAGGTGATTTATTATACACATTGCACTGGAAACTTGCTCAAATTCCGGGATGCTTCCAGCGTTTCTAAGAACTATTTCCACCACATTTTGACATGTTCCTCTTCACAGTACAGAAATTTTAAACATAATCTCATGCAAACGAATGGCTTTAGCTATAACTAGAGTTTGAGGCAATTTCTAAGGGGACTATCAGAAAGCCCTGTTTTGATTTATTGTATTTAATATTCACTGATATAAAAAAGGAAACAGCACATGGACATGTGTATTTTTAATAGCCATAAGTCATACAGACACTTCTAGACACGGTTTCTTAGAGGAACAAACTCCCTAGCAACTCACGAATGTGCAGAAGGCTGAGCCTGAGGTGTGTCAGAAGCAGGTGTCCCAAAGTACTCCAGGACACTTTGGTCAGGCTTCATTTTGTTCCACGTCTGGGCAGATGATGCCCACTGCAGATTAACAGAAAAAGCAAGCAACTGGAAGCGAGGAAATCTGAAAGCCACAACTCTGTTCTGCCCCCAGAGAGCTGAAAATGTGAGGCTCATCACTTTCCCTCTTTTAACTTTTCCTGTAAGATGAGAGTGAGTGGGTTGAGATTAAGAGTGAGGGAAAGAGAAAGAGACTGGTTGAAAATAATGTAATGGAATCTGGAATCAGACAATCCTGAACTCACTTCTAGACTGCAGGGTTTCCTCTAATCAAGTTCCTTTAAGCAAGTTACTTATTAAGCTCCCTATGGCTGATAAGGTCGGTGTGCACATTAGATTAGAGAATGCATGTCAAGTGCTTACTCAGCACTGTCTCTGATGGTTGATACCTTTTTGGAACAATAGTAACTCCACGCATAAAGCACTCGATCAGACACAAGATAAAGTTGGACTAGATGATCTCCAAGACCTTGCCCAGGTGCTCAGCACAGAGCATGTCTTAGAGTCATGGATTTCTGAGTTTAAATTTCAGCTTCACCAGTAATCTCTCTAAATCCTAATTCTCTCTTCTGTGAAATCAATAGCTAACTCATAGGATAATTATTTGGAGTAAATGAAACAAAAATATATAAGGAATTCAGGATTAAGGCCAAGGACAAAGCAGAGACTAGGATGTAATGTTACATCCTATCCTCTGCTGCTTCTCATCCCCTGCTTCCCAGCCAGAATATTATTCCCATCTTCCTTCAAGAGAGGAAGGATATGACAGAAAGTCAAAAGGAGTGGTATGAGAAGAAGAGTCCTCAGAGAAAAGGGGATTGGTGCGGGGAGGGGTAACCTCTTGACATCTGAGGGTTTTCCAAAGCAAATTACAAATCAATAGAAGCCTTGGGGCTGGTTGCATCTTTCATTAAAATCAAGGATAATAAGCACAGTAGTTTATTTTACAACAGTGAAATCCAAGCCCACATCGAAATTGATTTGCAAATGTTTTTTCTGTTTGCATGAGAATATGAAATTAAAGATGAGGCCTGCCTTTTATAACAACCAAAAAAATTAGGACACATCCTCAAATAGCAAGCATCAAAGAAAATCAGACCACACTGGCAAGATTCTAAAAATATTGAAATCCAACCATAATTTGTAATACCAACATTTCATGTCTTTGAGCTACTTATGACAGGGGACATAAGGGCCACCGTTTCCTGTCATGGCTGATGTAAAGCAAGGCACATTCAGGAGAACTGAATGTTAAAACTTAAAAAAGCATGCCATCTACTTCATTGCTATTTAATGTCTTTACATAACACTAAAGAATGACTCTTGCTGATATATGTCCTTTTTATTAAGGACCTTATTGTTTGGATTAGTAGCTAGAATCGTGCTAAAGGAGGCTGGGTAGCAAGAACAGAAGAAGAAAAACAGGAAAGGCTAAGGCAAAAAGTCATACAGTTGCCCAAGAAAACAAGAAATTCTCTATTTCTTTAACAGTCCACAAGGCAGAAAAACTTGAAAAATAAAAATTTGGTGGCATTCAATGATAAAGTATTTAACAATATTATTGTGATAATTTAGGGTTTATAAAATGCTTTTGTTTCTAACTATATAAAGAGAACTTCTAGCCTATGTTTGTAATGATTTATATGAACTGTGCAGCATGTTGAGTAATTAAATCAAACTTCTCTAGTGGAATCTTTGAAAATGAAGTTTAGCCAAGAAAAAAAAGGCACCCTAATGCCACTGGAAATAGGCAGTCAAATCTGAATTGCCTGTGTGAGTTTAGATGTCAGTGGTCTATCATAGCATAGGCCAAGTCACATCATCAAAACTGTACCAGGATTGGGAAGAGGTTTCAAAATGTATTAATGTACCAGTATTGGGAAAGATTTCCAATTTTAAAAATATATCTTTGGTAGTGAAGAAAGCCAGGAGCTGTGGGCAGAGGGCCAACAGATTTCTCCATGGAGAATTAGCAAAAGAATAGAAGAAGCCTAGGGTCTTTTTACATTTGTAAAGGGAGGCAAGGTTCCTTAGGGATGTGAGGAAATCCCCATTCCAGAGAAGCAACTTAACACATTTTGGAGGTGTGGGGGTCTGTGCTAGAGACAGAGCTGCCCCTCCCCCTTTCCCACCTCAGAGAGGGTGGATCTGTCTGGGTTGGAGACAGAGTGGATACCTGGGCTAGAGATAGAGCAGCACATCTACATATCAAAGGACCTGCCCAGATCTGGTCAGGTGGCCTATAAGAAAGCTCCACAAGTTGTATCTTTGGTGAATTCACTTGAACCGCCCCCCCCTCCACCTGTGTCATTTCTGAATGGCATGGAGCTTTAACTGTCTTCTGTATTTCTATCTTTTTAATGAACTTCTTCAAATCTTTAGCAAAAGTCCGGGCTAATGTGTATTTATCCTTAGCTCAGGACAAGAACCCGCGGTTTTTCTGTTTGGGGTTTTTTTGTGTGTGTTTTGAGGGAAATTGTGTCCAGAACCCTAACAGGGGTCCTCAGGGACAGTTTCCCCAAAACCATATCATCTCAAACCATAACAAAAACTTAAGAAGAATCTAAATCAAATTTAGGTCACCTAAGAATTACTGGGAAAGACAAAGTCAGTGTCTGTCTGTCTCTTTCTACACACACACACACACACACACACACACACACACACACACACACACACACACCTTGAATAATTGAATCCAGATCACTGAGAATGAGGCTTGGATGATCAAAACTTTCTCAGAGTTCCTTCAATGATTCTCCTATGGCCCAACTTTGAGATATACCCATTCAAACAATTTCCTTCTTCCTCCAAGATAGCATTTTCACAGACCACCTACCCTGGGGAAAAAGACTGGGTACACAACCTTGTTCTTTATTTCACCTGTGTTGCTACAGCCTATAAACCAGGAATTTTGTTTCCTAACAGATCATAGGCCCCCAAACCTCTCTGCCACCCACTCTGCTTAATGGTGTTGCCACAAGCAGGGATTCTGTTTATGTTGCCAGCAGGAACTGAGAAAAAAAGGAGGACTTGAAAGACAAATTATCTCTCTGCTTGAAGAAAAGCATGAGCCCAAAACTTCAGCAGAGTCAACTCCTAGTCAAAAGGAATGGATGGGAAAGACATGGAGGCCTTATATATTTTGTTTGAAGAGCTGTGAACATGTATCTGAAATATCAAATGCCAGTATAACCTTACACAAAAATCAACTCCAGCTGCATAAAAAATTTAAATAAAAACATAAAAGAACTAAAATATGTGGGTAAATATTTCTCTAGTCATGGGGTAGGAAAAGCCTCTCTAAATATATCATGAAGAAAGAAAATAAAAAATGAAGATTTTTGACCACACATAAAATAAAATCTGTACAGCAAAAGAAATCATAAAGTTAAAAAGACAGTCAGTAGCAATAGGAAAAATATATAATATTTCCAACAAGGAAAGGGAAAAATACCTTTATTATAGAAAGTTCTTACTAATTACTGAGAAAAACTAAATGACTTGTCAGAAAAATATACCAAAGACAGAAATATAAAGAAATATAGATGATCAATAAATACGTGGAAATATATCCACCCTCAGTAAAAATCAAAGACATTTTAATTGGCTAAGAACAAGGCATCCTTTCAACCCACAGAATGATGAAAATCAGAACACAGGACAAAATTCTGTTTTTGCAAGGGTATGAACAAGTGGACATGTTTGTCTATTTTTAATGAAAAGTTTAAATTAGTATAGAGTCTCTGGAGTATAATTTGAAATAAGTAGCAAAAAAATAAAAAATAAAACAAGAAAACTTCATAATCATTTTGTTAGGAATTTACCCTAAGGAAGAATGAAAATAAAGTTAATCACAATAGTATTGTTTATAATAGAGAAAATTGGGAAAAGCTGAAAGTCCAGTAATAGATTAATAGATTAAATAAACTACAGCATATGTATCATGTTCAAAAATTAAAAATTGCAGCCAGGCATGGTGCCTCACACTTGTAATCCCCCATGCTTGGGAGGCAGAGACAGGAGGATAGCGCAGGTTTGAAGCCAGCCGTGCTGGCTTAAGAGACCCTGTTTACAAAAATAAAAAAGTATAAAATAGGTCTGGGAGTGTGGCCTGGAGGTAGAAGGGCTTCCAGGAACACCAGTTCCACCCCCAACAAAATTAAAAATTGCATTAAAGACCCAACTGAAGTAGAAAAGATAGTAGTTTTATAAAATAATACAAATATGATCTCACCAATATAAAATCCTATATATAGCTGGGCATGGTGACCCACATCTGTAATCCCAGTACTTGGGATACTGGGACAAGAGGATTGCAGATTTGAAGCCAGCCTCAGCAACTTAGTAAGGCTTTCAGCAATTTAGCAAGACCTTGTTTCCAAATAAAATATAAAATAGAGCTGGAGACATAGACTGGAGGTAGAATACACGTGGGTTCCATCCCCAGCACCACACACATAGAAAAAAAGTAAATAAACTAAAATCCTATCTATTGACCTATCTACATACAAAGAGATTGCTATATATATGAAATGATGCCATGAACATGTTAGTAATTAGTTTTAGGAACAAAATTACCATCTATGTAATTTTTCTGTATTGTTTGAATTTTCTACAACACACAGTTATATTTTCTTACATAAAGGTTTTTCAAAATAAATTCAAGCAAAACACAAAATAACTTTAGAATTTAGCATCACTGGGGACTCCCAGACCATTCCAGACTCTCCGGATCACTTTCACTTTCTGATAACCAAGACAGTGCAGTTGACAAAGGTCTTTCAAACAAACAAACAAACAAACAAACAAACAAACAATATGTTACTTAGCTTCAAGCAAGTTAAACTGAGAATGTGTACATGTTAAGCACATTATTTAAAGTTAAAGCTTCTTCCCGGAAAATGGATGGACTAGAGAACATCACGCTAAGTGAGTCCAGCCAGGCTTAGAAAATGAAGGGCTGCATGTTTTCTCCTATGGGTGGAAGCTAGAGAGGAAAAAAAGAAAAGACAGACACTTCATGAAAATGAGGAGAGAGACTGGCAGAGTAGTGGGAGACAGGGGGTGGGAAAAGGGGAGGGAAAGTGAGGTGTGGGGGAGAAAACAGACCAAATCATGATATGTGCCTATGTGCATGGATGACTGGCAATCTCAGAAGCATGTGTGTGGGGAGAAGGGAAGGAGATGGGAGTATGGGAGGGAAACAGATCAAATGATTGCACCACTGTGAATCTCACTATGATTACAAGTAAAGCACACCAATAAAATTTAATTTAAAAAATAAAGTTCCTTCCTGGAAGAAGCAACAGCCAATAAGCCTCAACAGTAACTAAGTGATGCCAATTCAACTTGTCACTAAATATGTAGACTTTCTACATTGTTGCTTGGATAACCAAATAATCAAATTGTATCGTTCCAACAGACTATTCCTACTTAACTTTTTGAAACTAAAACATGTTGGTAGCACAGATTAACATGCCACTTTGTAATTTCACTTAAAGAAGAAACTGCATTATTTTTAGTGTCAAAGTGTAACACCCAGGTTAATTAAAATTATTGTACAGTTCTCAATATAGTAATTGTCATGTTGCTTTAATATCACTGTTATAAATTGCACATGATAGGCTTTGTAAAGAAATGTCTATCTTCTCGAGGAATATGTGCATAAGAAATTATATATTTCTAACTTAAGCAGATTGATTAAAAATTCTCAGCACAGCAGTATGTTAAAATAAAGCTTCAAATTTGGAGATGCCAGCTATAAATGTTCCTTATTATGAGACAAGTTCCCTTAAAATGTGCTCTGTTAAGCTCCATAAATATCACAAAATTCACAGAATTCTAAAAATCTTACTGCATTCTTTTGCTAAAAGGTTTGTGAAAATAGGATTATATTTACTCCCAGAAAAAAATTAAAATTACTTTCTTCAGTCAGTTTTCACTCTAGACTGTTTAGTCATTCACAATCAAATGTAGATTTAAATTACTTTCTTGTGTTCCATATAGCTAGAAAACACAATTTTTAAATAACATATGACTTGCCACAAAGAATCAAAAAGTATCCCTTATTCTAGTGTCTTGCCCAACAACTAAGCAATGTATAAATCTTTGTTGATTTATTTTAATAGCAAGGTTCTTATCCTGATAGTACCTGGAGTGAAAACCCCATAACTGTAATAAATTCTGGTAGAATAAATTTATATATCAACATTTAACAATTTAATTAGAAATAACTAAATACATAGATCAAGATACTTGTCTGGTAACCAAGAATATAAAAATAATGCCATGAGCTCGCATACATGGTTCCAGAGAGTTCTTTCGTGAAGGGACATGATGTTAAAACAGTGAGCTAAAAAGCTTTGGTTTACCTGACAATATGGCCAGGAGAGCAGAGAAGTATGTGGGTGGTATTTAATAGTCTATTAACAATGCCCCACTGTGCTTGGACTTCAGAAGGTTTATGCTCCAGTATTTCGTGGCTAAGCTTTAAGAACAGAAAATAGTCCCAAACCAGGGCTGGATCCTATATGAGTGTATGGTTGGCTCTTCGCAAAGTAGGAGGCCAAGCTACACTCTGAGTGCCCACATTTCACAGGGAATCTGTGAATACCCAATCCTCAGAGTACTCTTGGAGCTGCCTGATGGGCAATATACATCTGCCAAAGCTGGGAAATTCATGCCGTCATTTACATTGGCGTTATAATTTAATTATACTTAGATCCTTACAGCCCCTGTTTGAACACAGTTCCATGGGAAATTATCAACATAGCACCCAAGATCGTCTGCTTTTAATGAAGATGCCTAAATGAAAATCCCTGTCTTCCAGCAGGCAAGACCTCCTGCACAGAGCCTGGCAGAAGAGTGTGCTTAGACAACAGCCGTGCCATGACTCATCTGTGTTTTCATAACATGTTTCTACCCAGCACCCATGTCTATTTGTAGCCTGACAATAAAAGCACCAATGTGAACCATCTCTGAGCTGTCTGCCTTTAAAAGCAAGGATACTGCTCTCAGTTGATGCACTGGAACTGCTTGTGCCTTTGAGAATAACCCACTGCCACATTTATGAAAGCGTGTGATAACTGAAGGTCCAGGCCTTGCCAATGCCCTTCTGTTTGGTCTGGGATTTAGAAAGCCAAATGAATCCAGAGACCTCACCCCCTAAATAAACCCACCCACCACATACCACTACTGGTACTTCTTGGGGACATTGAAAGAGATTACTTTCGTCAAAACCCTAGACCGTAAATACCACCAGCCGGGGATTCTTATCTGTGTTGCTCACCTATCTGTATTCCTAGGACTTAAAATAGTTCCTGATACATAGTAGACACTCCATAAATATTTGCAAAGGAATGAATTAACCTCTAGCCTAGATCTCTTATTTGACCTGGGCCTGAGCACCAAATCCATAAGATATTTTCTTGTACTGATGCCAAGTCAAGAAGACTTCTATTGTGGGGACATCAAACTTTTTGAATGGCAAAGTATATACCCTTTTAATAATCAGATACTCTTCAACATGTTAAAATACCTCACTCCCTAGTCGTTAAAATAGGCAAAACTGTTAAATTTCAATTTAATAAATGCAGATTATACAGATTAAAAAGTCATTCTTTCTCCTTTTTCAGTGTTTCTGCCACCCACCATGACTCCTACATGTACCAAATTGTAGTCTAAGAGGACTTCGCCAACATAGTTCTTAAAGGAAGAAAATTGCAATGTTCCTTCAATATTTTCATTCACAGAAACCTTTAAAACAATGTGTTCACAGTTTCAATAAAAATTATCAATGGAAGTTACAAAATCTGTTAATAAAATAATCAAATTATATTTGGAAAATTTCCTCATAGGTTTGCATTGCTTTGAATAGTTAATTCCCAAGAATAATATCCAGTGATTCGTTAGTTTAGTGTAATACTTAACATCCAGATGCAATAAACTATTTGTCTCCTAAAACCTTCACATCCCAGAGAATAGCTACTTCAAATAGCAAGGCCTTCTCTGGACCATATACCATGGGATGAGAGGAGGGTGACCCCTGTCACCTATATATGTTATACCGCAGAGTCCTCTACTTCTTCAGTGACTCACTCAGATAGAAACTGATTTGCACAGAAGGGATAAAAACAATTTTCAGCATATTCCTCCCCTAGTCTCAGTGGCTGCGTTCAAAAGCTAAGTCTTACGAGATTGTATAAAGACTGCAATTTAGTTCCAAAGACAATAAACTCACATAAGGACAGTCCCCATTTCAATGAGAAAAATGTCCGTGAAAAAAAAAATGTTTAAAAACTATACACAAGCTGGGCATGGTGGTGCATGCCTATAATCCCAGTACTGTGGAGGCTGAGACAGGAGGATCACAGGTTCAAGGACAGCCTCAGCAAGTTAGCAAGGCCCTCAGCAACTTAGTGAGATCCTGTTTCAAAATAAAAAAAGGATATAGGGCTAGTGTATAGCTCAGAGATAGATTGCTCTTGGGTTCAAGCCCCAGCACCATATATACACACACAAATTATCTGCACTAAAGGAGGTCTCTATACATTCTAATGGAGAGAAAATTGGTTTGTTCTTACCATCCTGTCAAAAACACAGTTGCTTTTACTTTCTTAACACATGGATGGCTGTATTATCTTCTTTGTGCTGGCCACAGGGGGCTTATCCACTGTTTTTTTGTCTATATGTTCTCTTAAATGATCTGAACATGTGTTCACTATGTTGTCATCTAGATGAGGAATAGCTGCCCAACTTGGATACAGATCAGAGTTTATGAAAATTCTATTACTGACATCACTATTATATTTTAGTTTATAGAGTTTATAAAGATTGTCGCTAAAATCACTGTTATCATTTATTCAATCCTGTCCTCTAAATGAGGAAAAAGGTGGTCAGAAGCAGGGAATACTCTCTTCGTGTTCTTCACCCCTGTATATCACACATGTGGACTCTATAATCCATGCTGCAGGTTTCCCGTGGGGAATACAGAGATACATGTTCTTTGGCTAGCACAATGTTATTTTCAAAATGCTTATCAATTGTCAATATTTTAAAGCCATTACTTTCACTAAGAGTCTGAATTTTTAGCTTCTCTTTGAAAAAACAGAATATAAGGCAACTTTGGGCACATGTTCATATGGGAACCCGCAAAGATGAGCAACTGCCTCTCTCCAATGGAGCATGAGCTCTTAGGTTCATATGGCCCCATGTTGTGAGGAAGCCCAAGCTAACTGTGTGAGAAGTCCTGCAAAGTGTCCCCAGGCCTTTTCAATATACCCCAGGCCAGGCACTAGGCATGCAAGTAAAATGCCTCCAATAGCAAAGTTGAAAAAGAACCAGAGAGGACCACTCAGCAGAGCTGACCAACTACCAAACCATGAAAGAGGATAAAACAGTTGTTTAAAGTCTCCACGTTCTGGGGTGATGTGCTCTGCAGAATAGATAAGGGCTAAAAGATAAGTGCACATGACTAAAACACAATTGTTTTAAGTGGTTTCTCCTTTTTTGCTTGGGACAACATAAATGTTATATCACCATCTTATTTTTCTATTTAGAAAGAAATCTAGAACATGAATGTACCTGGGGACAAAAACTGAAGTGAGAGGAGAATAATTTGGGGAATCGCATTTAAAAAAAGTAAATAAGCTAGCTGACAGCACTTATGAATGTCACATTGGGTAAACATTAATAAGCTGTAAAGTGGAAGGGCAAAGTTTGAAAGGGCTTCTACTGGGTTATTTTCATAGGAATATCAGCTTTATTTACTCCTCTGCAATTAACCTAGCACCCCTATTTTTTATAATGACTGGATCAACTAAAAGTTTTGCACAAATTGTTCTGATTGATTAGGAGAATCAAAAGCATCTTTCTTTCACTTAAACTGGAGCATTACTGATGCAAAAGAAGACAAACACCACCTTCACAGTAACCAAAAATGTGTGCTTATGATTATGGTTAATGGTACAAAAGCCACACCAGAGTCATTTCGGCTTGTTGAGAGACAAGTCCAGGTATAGATGAACCAAGGCTGGGCATGTGGTCAATACGGCTGAATCTACTGGTACCTGGCAAATCCAGCCTTGAGCAAAGCACCCCATTGTTCAATGACTCTACTTATTCACAAAGCAAAAGAAAAAAGTAAGACACGGGACAAGGTGATCATGCATTCCCAAAGAGAGTGCAATGACCACATTTATAACAGAAAATGGCTCGTGCATTGAGCATAGTGGAAGATCTAAACCCTGTGCACTGCACAAAATTAAAGCAGCTGATATGCTTTTGCCCAAATAGAATTGTGGATCCTCATTTCCTCTCCTTCTTCTCCCCACTTGTGACTCAAGTCAGATTTCATCGAGCTATTTTTGTAGTTACTAACATGCTGGAAATACAGCAGCAAGCCAGAAGCGAACTAAAATGCAGCATCCAGCAAAAGAAAGAAAATCACGCTGAGTAACTGAAAGGCCATCTGCTCCTCACTGAGCCGTAGGGGTGAGGAAGACAATCTGCGCCGTACTATTTGTGTCCTCACCAAACCATACCCACCTGCATGTTGTCAGTGGCATCCCCAAGCAGTCCTCCAAAAGTGATGGCATTAGTTACAGTGGCCAGATAGATGAAGAGAATGGCTGAAAGAGCCTGAATATTTAAAGCATCATAAAAATCGCTGGCAAAAAATGGTGCTTTCCTCTTTATGTCCTTAATTAATCCACCACAGAACCTGGGAAGGGAGACATGTTATCAAATATGAAATAAATAACCATCAATTCCATCAAAAGGTAATTCGCTAAACCACATGCAAAAAAAATAAAAGTTCTTAAAATGCTTAAGCCAATCATACTATTTAATCACTTAACATGAGACCAGAAAACTGGGGAGGAATCCATTTCCTTCTATCTCTCTTTTTCAGTTTCTAAATTAGGTGTCACCTTCCCTAAAGATTAGCCAGTTGGTCTTCAGATGAATGTGACCTGCAGAGATGAGTCAAAAATTTGTGTTGCCTAAAGGAAAACATCCAAATATGTAAGTAAATCATAAAACACCCCATATAATCCTGACATAGCATCCTTCCGTCATTCATTCATTCATCCCACAAATGCTCAGTGTGTGCCTGTGGTATGCCCACACTATTACACTCCTCCGGGTGCTAGGGATACAACAGTGAACAACAGAGGCACCTGAGCCTCCCCCTTGTGGAGTTTAATTTTTATGGACCTAGGACAACCAATAGGAAAAGGTAAATAAGTAAAATGCAGAGTGCTAAAAATCATGGGGAAAATTAAATGGGGAAAGGGCCTTATGTAGTACTGAAGAAGAGGTATTTGAAATTTTACATAGGGTGGCCACCAAAACAGGCCTCTGGGAAGGTGACTTTGTGGAAGACCTGAAGGGACTCAGGGAGGGAGGCATACAGGTGTGTGAGGCTAGACAGTGCAAGCTGAGCTCATGCCAAGTGACGGCAGGTCAGCTACTCAAGAGTGCATCAATCTGTACCTTCACCCTCCCAACCAAACCCCACACCTTGGCCTTCCCCTCCCAAGTGCCGCAGCTCCCTAATTTCAATGCCAAGATTTCTACTCTTGGAAACTTTATCAGGCTGGTCTGCCTTGTCTGTCTGTCTAGGCTGCGGTTGGACCTTAGCACACACTCAATGCCCCACTGCTGCTTTGTTAGTATCCAAGGGCCATGCATGGCACAAGCACACTGTAGACATTCAGTGCCTCTATAAAAGGTGAAATATAGTAGAGTAAAATTATGGTATAAATTTTTTAGAAATCTCAAACCCCAAGATGAATGCCTGGGATATGAACAGAAAGAAAAAAGATATTTCTAATGTAAATTGTTTGTGAAGAATTACAACATGCACCAGAGAATGACATTGTGATTAATGATGGACCACATGTTCAATGGTGGTCCCATAAAATTATATTGTAGCTGAAAAATTCCTATCAACTCATGACCTCATTAGCCATGTAAATACTCGCCAGTTCACTGAGTTACTCTGTAATGATGCTGGTGTCTACAAACCTATAAACCAGCCACATAAAAGCACAATACATGCAATTACATGCAGTACCTAATACTTGATCAGGGTAATCAATGACTGTCTAACTAGTTTATGCATTGGCTACACTATACTTTTATCGTTATTTTAGAATGTTGAGTTTCAACTAACAAAGAAGAAATCGCTGTAAAGCAGTGTACCATGTTATACTGGCAGCAACCTTGTGCTTCTCATCTTACCTCCTCTCTTGATTGCATCATGAGGCCATGTGGAGTGACCTAGACCATCTAGGTTTATGTAAGGACACCCCATGATGATTCCACTGTAACACAATCGCCTAATGATGCAATTCTCTTGTCACTTTACTAAGCCATGCATGACTGACTGTGTTGAGAAAAAGGGGGGAGGGGGAAGAGGCGTTGTATTCAACTTTAAGACTAATGGGAAGGGAAATCATTTCCTCTTAACTTGGGAGAGGAAACCCAAGTGGGTCATGAGGAGAAGCCATTTCATTAAGATTCAGTTGCATATTAAAATGACACACTTAAAGAAAATCCTCCAGTGTTTTTTTAAAAAGCCACATCTTCATGAAGTGAGTATCCTACTTAAAAATTTGCCACCCCAAAATGAAATGAACGGCCTAATAGTGAAAAGGGAAGAACTATCATGTAAAGAAATGAACTGAAGCAATCTGGGAAACGTGAATTCCCAGCTGCAGGCCGTGGAGACAGAACTCTGGTCTGCAGATCATTTATGTCTGGAATGTTGCTTTCTTTCACATAGACATCCGAAGACAGATGGGCTTATGAAAGCCATGTGGGAAAGACTAGTCCACTGCCAGTGTTCTGGCTACCTGTACTCACCTTCCATGACCTTCACTCTCAGTCACTCCACCCGCCATATGGCCTGGAGGCCACCGCACCCAGCACTCTGTTACCGCCCCTCCTGCCCACACCCCATGGTCTGCCCTCACCTCACCACTTCCCACAAACGTTGCCAATCTCTGAAAGGCCTTCACTTATCACCCTGCCTAAAACCCAATACCCTTCTCCCATCACAAAAGTTGCTATTTCTTCTTCATTTTTCCAACATTAACCTGTCACCACATTTATTCATTTGCTCATTTGACTCCCATCTCTACAATAAGATCCACAAGGGCAGGGGTTTTGTTTAATTCACTGTTATATTCCCCAGTGCCTGTGACTAATAGGTGTGCTATAAATATTTGTTGGCTGAACAAGTCAGTGAACAAAACGCTGAAAGCAAATTTAGAAAGATGAAGGGAAATTTAGATCTAAAAGAAACCTTCTCATGAATGGCAAAGACCCATCAGTTACCGTCCGGTTCGCTGCAGTTCCTCGCAGTCCCCATGTCCGCCTCCTCCGTGTCCTCCGTCGTGTGGTGTGTCTCCATTCATCTGGACATTCTCTCCTCCTGAGTACATGTTCTTTCTAAGCAAGAAAATAGGACCCAAGTGGATGTTAGTTTATTTTATGCATTGCCTTCTTAACTGAAACATGCACTGGCTAATGGAGAGATGGAGTGAATCTCTTAGGAGAAAGAACATTACTTCTGCTGTCCTGATCTGACAATTCTTAAAGTATTACACTTAGAGCCAAACAATATGATTAGATAAATAGTAAAACTGAACTAATTGCATATTTTATAAGAGGAAAGCTGTTTCACCTGAAAAATAATCAATTTCAAAGAAATGATTTATCCTGAACTACCTTTTAACTATAATCTGTCAAGGACTCATCTTGAAAAAACTGATCTTTCTACATGTTCAGGGAATCCCCAAAACTCTCCAAAGGATGCCTTCTGACACCATTATCTGAGATCTCTAGTTTGTAATCTCTAAAGAACATCAAAACATAAAACATGTTTTTTCAGTGTCAATGACACATGAAAGAAAGCACATAAAGTATTAATCTGAGGTGCTACATGCATAAAGACCTAAAAATATTAGGGCAGTAGCCTTGACCCCACTTCCTTTTTCCAAACACAATCTCCTTCTCAAGGGTACCCTAGCACCTGAAATTCCCCAGCTGCCCCAGAGTTTACCTTTTGTCAGATGACGGAAGGCTTTTAGGGGGTTCTATTCTGATCGCTGGGTCCCATTCTCCAGGTGGAAGAACAATGACTTCATCTAGGAACTCATCAATGCCGGCAATCAGGTCATGCCTGTCTTTTGCTTTATAAGCAATGTCATGGAACACCTAAAGAACAGTAAGAGATGTGCTGATCCAACATGCGAATATTTCATAATGCTTCATACCATACAAATCTGAATAATGCTATCCATAATCCACTATAATATCATTGTAACCATGCTATCATATTTTGTACTATTCCGCTCGTTTTCAAATATTTATATTTTCAGATTATGATCTCAAATAATATATGTAGAGGCATGAGAAAACAGCTGAGTATTTCTTTTTCTATCAATACTGTAAAATAATATGCCTTTTAGCTCCCTTTGATACATCATTACAGATACAGTTACTACAGAAACCAGATGAAAATAGCCTGGAAAAATATGTCTCTCCCTGAAATAGAAGCTACAGGGACAAACAACTACTGATAATTAAAAAGGGAAAAATCCAAGCTTAGTGTAAAGATCAGGTTAAGACTCAAACACCATAGTTATCAAATATACAAATAATGTGACCCATTAAAAAAATAAAACTCAAGCTGGGCATGGTGGTACAAGCTTGTAATCCCAGCATTCGAGAGGCTGAGACAGGAGGATCCCAGTTGGCAGACAGCCTCAGCTACTTAGTGAGGCCCTTTGCAATTCAGTGAGACCCTGTTTAAAAATAAAGAATAAAAACAGGACTATGGGTCCTTGGAGGTAGAATGCCCCTGGATTCCATCCCTAGTACTGCAAAAATAAATAACTAAAAAATAAAATTCTGAGGTATATTGGCAAAACACAAAGGAAAGGGATTCAAATAAGTGATAGTTTGTCTATCTTTGGGCCAGAGAATATCTAAACCCCCAACTCTACAAAAGTTGTGTCTCTTATACACATTCAAAAGGACCCAGGCCTTTTATGTCAACCACTCCATTCTTCTGAACTAATAGTCTGAAAGTTCTTTGCACATAATCCAAGTATTTCATATTTAGTATATCTAAATCTTTCACTTCCAGAAGAGATAATCCCTATTTTATATCCTTACCTATTCTCAAACATTTCAGAAGCTCTTCTTCTGGAAAAAAATTTTAATGTTTTATTGGTGCATTGTAGTTATACATCTTAATGGGGAGAGGCACACATGCACACATCACTCGTTTAGCCCTTCCACAATTCCCAGCCCATTTCCTCCCTCTCCCTCCTTCTCCTGCTGTCATCAAATAATATTTTATGGTATTTGAGTAGTGAGGTTGAAGGAAAGGTAATAAAAAGTGCCAACCCATCCTCCATGCTAGACACTGCTGTCCTCAACCTCGTTTCTTCTCACCAGCTCCACTACTGAGACTGGAGAGTCATAGTCACCTCCCAGCCAACCCTGCAGACATAGATTGACAGTTCCCATCAATGAGGTACAGGACAAGGCTGTCAGGGAAACTTGTACACCACCTTCTAAAAGGGGAAGATACAGGACCCATTCCAGCAACTACCTACCTCCTAAATTTTCATTGGGTGAAAAAAATAAATCCTGGGTTGTTTGAAGCCTAAATCACCACTACTGATGCATCTACCATAAATATGTAAAAATTAAATAGCAGATTATCAATATTTAAAAATTAAATGAAGAGGGAAATAAATGCTCCTTCAAAAGGGGGACAAAAACAGAGCTATATTTCGACACTTAAAGACCTAAGAAAGCAACCATCTGAGCCATCCCCACACATCTATAAAAAGGAGGAAAGCGCCTTGCTTTCCACCTAACACATAGAAAAAGTGACAAAGCAGCAATGAAGCAAAAGTGAAACATTTGGGGAAAGAGTAAAAAAGAAAACACAGAAGCAGACGTTAATTAACCTATTTTTCAATAGTACTTCTCTTATCATGAGACTAACTCAGAGTTTTGTCATACCTAGAATGCATATAGCAATGTATGAGCTGTCGTGCTGCTCTGCAGTGACAGGTGTCATGTGTCTTTGTGTCATGACTCCCACAGAGTAAGAAAACCATGAAAACACGAACTTATTGATACCCAAGAAAAAAAAAAAAACACCCTACCCATTTTATTATGCACTGTTTTACAAAATACATCACTTCTGAAATAATACAGTGCATAGGCATCTGTATTCCCAGAATCAAAGAGACAAAATTAGTTTAATAACCTTGAACTTTTAAAAGAATCTTTAACATCCATCAGTTTTAATTCAAAATATGTAATTATCAGATACGTGTAATTACATATTGATCACCTCAGACACCAATCATTTGTTTCTCTTGAAAATATCCAAAATCCTCTTTCCTAGCCATTTTGAAGTATGTCCACCATAGTTATCCTACTGTACCTCAGATCACTACATATTGTATACAACTTCACTGAAATATCACACTGTAACCTGTAAACAGGTATAATTATGTATTAATTTCTTTTCTCTTACAATTTTTGTCTTTTGGTACAGGGGATTGATCTCAGGAGCAATATACCCTCTAAGGTATCCCTCACCCTATTTTCTAATTTTTATTTTGAAACACGGTCTCACTAAGTTGCGGAAGGATTTGATAAGTTACTGAGGGTAGAGCTCAGTTGCTGTCCTTAAACCTGCCCCAAGCCTCCTGCCTAAACTTCCCGAGTACTGGGATTACAGGCATGCTCAATCAAGCCCGACACAGTTGTGTGCTAATTAAAAACATTGTTAAAAATATTCCTATCACTCTGAACTTCAATATGATGTGTGACTACAATGCATCAATAAAAATCATATTAAAAATTTCAAAATGTTTTAAAAAAAATAGGGTTTTACCTTTAAAATAGATTTTATTCCAACACAGAATTTAGAATCCAATGCAAAACTAAAATGCATGTCTTATTTTTTGAAAAGTGTACTCTATGGGGAGTATGAGTTTATTTACAACAAATACCTCATGTTATGAAGAGGCCTGGCAACCGCATAATGCTAACCGAATAAATTGTGACATGCAATTCACAGGATGAAATCAACACAAGTAGGACAATCAAAGAACCGCATCTTCCAGGCTCCCTACCTCGTCAGACATCAGGGTGGCAATGGCTCTGCCAATCTCGTGGTAGGACTTGGCTTTCCCCTTCGGACCTAAGAGAATGAACAAGAACCTAATGGAAAAGAAAGAAGCAAAGGCTGTAACATGCATTTCATCAGGGTCACAAAACAGAAATGTCGCAGTTCATATTCATAAAATGGTTAGGCGTAGAATTCATCTTTAAGACAAAGGTAAATACAGTCTTAGCGATACAAAAAGTGCTCTTTCACACGACTATCAAACATCAATCATTCTTCAGCAAAGAAGAATCAGGCCCGAAAACCAAGAAACTCCTCCACTGAGCAGGAAGGCTCACCTTTAAGTACTTTATGAGACATTACATATTTCTGTTTTAAACTTTCTTCTTTCTCCCTTTCTATTGACTTTTGGAATCTTTTGAGTAAACTAGTTAAACATAATTATTAGAAAGACATAGTATAGCATTGGCTTTCTCTGACTTTACCTTACTCAATATTGGCAGTGACAAATTATCCTCTCATACTTCCAAAAAACAATTTTATTCAGAAGTGACTGGGAGGGCTGGGATGCAGCTCAGTGGCAAAGTGCTTGCCTGGCAAGTGCACTGCCCTAGGTTCGATCCCCAGTCCAAAAAAAAAAAAAAAAAGCAAAAAAACAGACTGTGAGTCAGAAAAAAAATCTCTACGAGCAAGCCACATGCTGATAGCCAAAGTAAGGAAAGTAAAATGTGAAAGAAATTCAAAATAAATAATCATTCACACACAGTTAACATTTTTTGTGGGTGTTCCCATTTTTCTTTCCAAAATTTGTTTTCTTGATACTATACAATTTATTGCTCCAGAGCAAACAGGTCCTGAAATATGAAGTAATAAACTTTTTCCCACTTCTTATGTTGGAGGAAATCCCTCATAAATCACAAAGACAAAGATGCATGCCCCTACTAGGGAGGAGGGAACCCAATAAATAAGTGAATAAGAAAAAATATACAAAAGGTGACACTGGGTAAATCTCTGCCTTGATACTGTTATCTTATCTAAAGGGGATAATGAGTGCAATAAGAAGGATGACCCTGTATGCTTATGCAGCTTTTGAAATTCTACAAAGTTCTTCACATCCATCACCTTCTTTAAGTTTCTGTACGGCCCTCTGCAGAAAGGACAGGTGTATGCTCCCTGTTTAATGGTAAGGACACTGAGGTCAAAGGAGGTGATGCTTGAGCCCGAGATCCCTGCTTAGTAAATGTCAGGGGCTGGGGTCTAGCTCAGTGGCCAAGTGCAGGCTCTGCACAGTTCAATCCCCAGGACAAAAAGAAAAAACAAAAACAAAAACAAAAGTAAGTGACAGAGTTCAGATAGATGGGTCTTCTTTTTCCCTGTTCTTTTCATCATATAATTCTGCCTAATATCCCACTCAATTGACAGGCCAGGGTTGTGACTGAACAGAAAAACACTATCCAGCAATAACTTCCATAGGTCATTCCTGATATGAATTTGTGTATTCTTAACTTGGGACAAGAAAAGTTAGGCATGATTTTAAGGTAAAAAGAATGGCTTAGTACTTTGCCAAATTTAATTTTTTACTTATTTACTTATTTACTTCTATACTTAACTTTAAACTAAAAAGAGTTTTATCCCAAACACTCTATAAAATGTTGAGGTCTATTCCAACTTGCTCCTGCATGTATAATTTTTTTCATAATAAAATTCAATCCAAAGGAGATAAAAAATCAAGAGTATAAAAAAAGTGTCAAAAATGTGATTGGCCAAATTTTATACCAGTACAACCATAAAATCATTCAGCACTGATTCGCTAGAAAGCAGCTCTGAACTGAGGTGGCATGCTCACTTTCAAGTGTTATCACAGGAACAGAACCACAGATGTAATCAGTTGGCATCAAAGTCTGTTCTGTATGGAGTCATCATTAAAACTGAATTTTAGTTCTTCTAACAGGGAAGGTCAATTGAAATTAGAATTTTTTTCCTTTGAAGCTGAACACTTCATATATAATTTTATACCACCACATGCAGCATTACAGAGCAGTACTTTATGGAAATTAAGTGGGTTTTTTTGAAGGGCTTGATCACAGTCAAGTACAACACATGCAAAAAATATTTTGCCACTAAAGCAAAATATAAATCCCACTAAGAAACACTAGTGCTGGCTACACGTTCCAAGTTTATTTGCCTGTCTACAGATGGCCAGCTGTCAAGCAAGACAATAAGGGTGTAGTGCAGTTTTAGGCAAAATGGGCAGGTGCAGTGCCATAAGAGAAAATATCTGACATCTGGATCCTTTACTTGTACATTTTTAAATAATGGATTTCCAATCCCTGCTATTTTTTTTATTAATTCAGAGTATCTAAATATTAAACTTCTTAGTAGTGTATAATTAAAACATTTCCAGAACCACTCTGTTCTCCTCTCTAGTACCCCCATCATGACAACAGCTTACAAATACATAGTATGGAATGTATCAACAGACACATAAGTTAAGCATCAGGTTGACTATATGGGAAAAAAAACAAAAACAAAACAGTCTTGTTAGAGAGAAAAAACATTCCAGTCACTAGTAGTCCTTAAATACAGATTTTGGCAGAGGATACAAATATTTACTCTTTGGTCTCTGCTAAATAAAATATCAAAGAATGAGTGGAAGTGGTAGCTCAAGGGTGTCTATAATATGGACCTCAACAATAAACCCAGTATAGAAGAATTCTGTTGGTTTAATAGCCTTGATATTCAGTCAGTAGTCCTCTTTCCCAAGTAATTTTTAGTTTTTTTAAAGATATTTCTTTATTAATAAAATATTCCCAAGTGCCAAACAGAAACAACATGGTAGCAGTTAAACTTTTCATATTACTCCAGACAGGAAGAACACAAAGGGAATCTGAACACCGGATGCCGTGGGAAACAGCTTCAAGCCCAGGATTTCATCATGGAACAGAGCTCCTTTAGCAGCCTCTAATCTGGCCTGCATTATGAAAATCTGAGTGAGAGACCTGAGGACTCTAACAGAATCATAATAACCCAGCACAATGAAGTTCCCTCTGCCTGAAACATGTTCTCTCCCCTTTCACCCTCAAAAAAGCAAAAGCTGTTACACAACTTTTATGATCGAAGTACATCCTGCCAAACTCGGCTTTTATAATGTACTGAAAACCCCTTTCATGACCCAAGCTGGTTTTTGTCAATGGACAGATGTTATTTTTAACCAGAAGCTTCTTTCTTTATTAACAAATTAGAGTAAACATCACATTTGTGTGGCTGGAAAAGCACAGCCCATCTTGACAGCTCAAAGAAAAATTAATTTATGTTTCCGAGTTCCTTTGATTCACTCATAACTAGAAATAAGTCAGAATTAGAGTTTGTAATAATGCCTGGTTGTCTCAAGAACCTTCGTGAGGCCCCTTCTACTTTTGTGAGCTTTTTCAAATAACTAATTATGCGTGGAGAGGATGCCTCCAGCATTCACAACACAAAGAAGTACCAGATGATCCGTGTCCGGAACCAATGGCCTATACTCACATTCACAAAATAATTATAGGCAGAAACAGAACACAATATCAGAAAAGGAGCCAGCCTTCCTAAACCACTCAATTTTTTTTTCCAAAAGGATGTGTACCCCCCTTTCCCGATACATCACAGCTATTTCTGGAATAAACTCAGCATGTACCAATCCTTACTCCCTTCTCTGAAAATCAAATAACTCATTACTCATGTTCAGTGGCTTTGGAAATGTGGCTAAACTGTATCTTCCACAACAGATTCATGAGGACCACATACCCGTCATAACCAACCATGTTATGAGCACTACACAGCAGACAGCAATTAGATTAGTGGGCAGGATAGAAATGTACCAGCAGGACCTTTATCCCAATCCCTCTAATAGCTTCTTTAATGGTTTTAACAATTAAGCACAAACTATTTCTCTTAGGCAAGCAATTATTTACACCACACAATACATATCAACTTATAGAAATGCTAAGAAGGTAAATACTGTAATATTTGAAAGGACTAAAGCTTTCTGAACAAACACTGGCCTCAGATGTGCAAACAAAGATCACAAAAGGACAAACTGATCCAGGGTTTTCATTATTCTTCATGGGCAATTTCTAAGACATTTCATTCTAACCCGTCCTAGATATCTCCCCAGGCTCTCCCTAAAATTTGGCCTGAGTCAGAAATCTGCAGTTCTATTTCCAGCCCTGATGGTGAATCTTCCCTTTGCCTCCATCTCTCAAGTATAAGATGGTAATAAGAACATTTATCCCATATATAACTCGTAGTTATGAATGTCAGGTTGCCTCTGTGAACAGCCAGAAGATGACAGCAAACAAAGTGGCTGCAAGATTGGAGGAAAATCAACACGCCCTCCCCGCTACCTAATGCCAAAGGTTAGGGTCTGTGCACTTTCACATCAATGGCAAGAAGGACCCACACACAGACATCCACCCACCCAGCTGACAGGCATGCAGCTGCAAGTAGTGGTGTACAACAGATGGACTAGTAACAGAGTAAGAGGAGCTTGTGAATTCTACACAAGGAAGAAGAGCTGTTAGAGACATGCGTCTGAAAAAACAGGTGGTAATAATATTGTTTACCAGGCATCATCGGGATAAAAGTAACAGCATAACTGTCCTCAACCTTTCAAAGAAAAGTGACCACGAAAAGATGTATAAAAAAAAAAAACAGACTTCTCAGGTTTCCTGCTGTACAACAGAGCAGCATGCATATTCAAAACACACTGTGGAACGCAAACCAGTCCTTCCCAATGAGGACCACGTTCCTTGTGGGATTTCCTTTATTGGATTTCACAGGATGCAACCATTGTAAATAGCCTCACATTACTTGCAACCAAAAGAAGCTAATGAGACTCCCTACCCAGTGATTAGAGTGTGCACTGGTTCAGAGGACAGCAAATGGATAAAACTATTTCCTGGAAAAACATTAACATGCAAGGATATATAGTTCAGATTATTGTCCTGAAATAGTTTTATATTATTGAATTACATTCCATTCCCTTGAATTGCTTGGCTCTGCTTGTTAATTCAAATGATGCTGTATTTCACCTCTAAACTAATAATACCCTCCCTCCAGTGAAGAAGGAGAAAAAGAAAAGAATGAACCAGACAGGAACAGATAAGAGGGATACAAAAATGGTAATGATTTGCTACTCAGTGGGTGTGTACTGTGGTTAAATAAAAAGCCTTTTAAATATTTTTATTTGTAGTTTCTAAAGAAAAATGGTAATAAAAATGAAAAGAGAAGAGCAATTTTCTTTAACACTTCTTGGCATGATTTTTTTTTTCTTTCAAGCCCCAGTAAAGTTAGTCCAAAGAGACATACATAAAGCCACTGGGGCACTGAGCTGGACTTCAGCCAGTGCCTGAGTCAGCAGTTTGCCAGGTGATTGCTCAGACAGAACTGTGAGGCTCTGCTGGAATGTTTTCCAGCAGAAAGCTAAGTTACAGAAAACACAAATCATGATAATCCCATTAAATGAATAAGCAACGATCATCATCTTTCCACAACTATTTGTCCAATGACTGCCCTATGCATTATTCCTATTTTAAGTGTCTAGGAAATCCAAAAATAGGTAAAGAAAAAATTATATTTGTATAATTAGGAGGAAGGCCTGAATTGAGAGGCCTTAAGAAAAGTTTCCCCTAATTTTCCTCCTAACCCAGCTCAAAATCAACCTTGAGCCTCTTGTCACTGTTGGTTAATCATGCTAGTACCAGCTGGGCTCCCTGAGGAGGATTCATGACCCTCCCCTCCTGTCACATGGGAAAAAGCAGGAGGGAGCAAAAGTCACTGCTTCTTGTCCTGGGACCCACAGAAAGCACCCCTAAAAATCCTTTCCTATGATAATTTTCTGATGTCAACCTGATGATACAAGCTTCTCTTTAAACTCAAGTTTATGTGAAGCATTAACTTCTACTCAACTAATTGCACTCCATAAGTCAAACTTTCTAATGCTACTGAGTTCAGCTTCAGAGGGAAACAAAAAGGATGACCTCTAAGGTTCTATGCAGTGTAACGAGCTCATGACTCTAAAACAGTGACATGCTTCCTTTTAAAGCGAAAATTTACGCCCTAACAGACAACTATAAAGGGTGCAAATTTAGGTATAAACCTTATAGAATTTTATAAATATGTGTGTACATATATGTGGGTATGAACTTACTACGAACTTTCTGATAAAACAGAGTAAATGAAAGCAACTATGACCATTTACCAACTCTATCACTTTGGACAACTGATTTGAACTCTCAGACACAGTTTCTTCATCTATAAAATTTTAATACTCTAGTTTGTATATTAAAATAGTGATGTAAAGATTAAATAGTATAATCCATTAGAAGAAACTATCCTAATAGGTTATTATAATCGCTACGGTTATGACTACATAGGTGCCAGTTAATATGATAGCATAAAATGCAGAAGACTTGGTCATTATTTCAAATGCAACCTCGCCAGTGCATGGGCTGTGTTGTCATTCTGTGACCCTCTATCCCCATAGGCACAGTTTGGACCCCAGCAGGTAGGAGAGCAGCTTACCTTGTGGGCACGGGGACCTCAGTCAGGGCACCCAACATGACAGCCTGCTGCAACCGAACAAATGCGATAAAAGGGGTATCCAAGAAGTCGACTTCCCCAACAAGCACGTTGGATGCTTCGGCATCACGTGGCAGCTTTTTCATGAACTTGTTCTTCAGCTGCATGAGAAAAGACAAGAAAGTGAAATGTGTAGCCAGAGAGGAAAACAAGGAGATATGATATGAAGAACTTGTAGCAATCCCTTCATTTGAGTCTCATACAACTTCCCCTGGAAAGCAACTTTATAGAATGTTAACCATTCCATTAAAATAAACATTTAGCTATACTTTGGATTCAAAAACAGCGAGGACATGACATGGTTTATGTACAAAACAATGCAATGTACAGTATAACTCCATTCATTTACTTACTCACTAAATGTATTTAATGAGAGTCTACTATGAGTGGGATACAGGGAACACAGACTAATTCCATGCTCTGCTCAGGCTTATAGTCCCATGGGGAAGAATTAGACATAATTTAAAGTAGTGATTAGCACTAAGAAAATAAGTAAAACAGGTAAGAAGGTTCTTTTTTTAAAGCAAGGCAGACAGGGAAAGTCTCTGCAGAAATCTACTTGACCCTGGAATACAAGTCATGCAAAGAGTTGGGCACACAGCAGTCTAGCAAAGAGAACAGCAGGTGCAAAGTCTCCGAGACAGAAAGGATGTTGGGAGTAATGAGAAGTGTGGTGGGGATGAGGGAAGGAAAAAGAGAAAGCAGTAATGAAGCTGCATGGGTAAGAGGAACTAGGTCATAGAGCCCTGAAGGCCACAGAAAGGAATTTTAAAATTTTTGGCTAGGAGGACACTGTCTACTAAGAATCCCAGTAAAAAGGTGGAACAGAAATACATTAATCTGGGAGATACCACCAGGTAAACAGTATTTGAGTCCAGGAACAGGATGATACAACTCTCAGTGTGAATGTCGATACAGAAAAAGGATAAGAACCCTTTCCTGTATCCCTATCCTGGGCCATCATTCTGCCTTTCATAAGAAGAGAAGACATTTGTGGAGGGCACTAAAAAAGAGCAGCAAAATATAGAGAGAGGAAACCCAGGACTTCTCCAACAGCGAGGTAAAGAGAAAACTCAAAAAGGAAAGTGTGTCCTCAAATAAGGAAAGTTCAAATCAGAAGAGAAGAGTGGACCAATGATCTTGGCAAAATGGCAGTTCTGGGGAGTCTTGACAAGAACTGTTATCATCACCAGGGTACCAAGTGAACAATGAGACGTGAAGACATAGAGACAGAGAGTAGAGATCATTATTTTGAGAAATATTCCTACTGAGAAAAGATGAGAAGTAGGAAGGTCAGTGGACAAAAGCATAAAAATCAGGGATTTAAATGGGGCTATGGTGCCATTTAGGAATGTGTGTAGTAGGGACAGATTCAAGTAAAAAGTGGTTCAAGCAACCTTGAACTACTGAGAAGGGACATAGCCACATCACAAGTAGAAGGTCCAGGTTTAGATAGGAACACAGCTTATCAGTCTTTCCAGAGAAGGAAGGCTATAATGGGTTCAAAGGTGAATGTTTTTGAGAGATTAGGTGTAGTGACAAAGAGGACATTTGAGGACTCACATTTTTTGCAGTAAAACACAAGTGAGCTGAAGGTGAGGAGGAGGGAGCCGTGTGGGATGGAGGAGAGAGGAGAGATGGAAAATGATTTTCTTAGAGAGTGAGAGCTGCTTAACACATGCACTTTGAAAGCTTATCTTGTAGGCATTATTCCTTCCTACAACCCAAGGAAAACATTTTAGCAATTGTCAAAGGATCAAGATAAGAATTTTTTAAGACCATACAAAAGACAAGGACTTCTAATACATACTTATCATCCAATATAAATATCCTACTCCCTCAAAACAAAAGTACCAATGAGTTTAGTATTTTCTGTCATGAGATATTTCTGAAATGGGAAGTGATAATCATGCCCCAATTTCTCCCACAAAGACAAAGTTTATAGCATCATTTTATTTTCAGCTTTAAGAGTTTTTAATTAGGGAAAATAAGCAACATGAAGAGTAATTCCTAGAACTCCATCACCTTCAGTAGTACTGTTAAAGGATTTTTGCTTTTAATTTAATACTTCATATAAGAGTAAAGATGTCAGACAAAAAGCTCAAACCTTTGTCCTGAGAATTTAGTGGAAATCAACCAATCAATCAATCATTGATATATGCCACTTCTAAGTAGTATTTCCCAAGATTTCTACCATTAGTCATCCAAGAAATGCTAATATTAAAAAAATTATCTTTACATTTCCAAATATGAAAACAGCAGTCAAAGAGTCAAAATCACTAAGTTGCCAAAATTGTTATCACCTTAAAAAGTTGCAATAATGAACTGTTCTTAACACAAAGTTGAGTGGGGGCTGTGGCACAGTGGCCAAACAAAATACCATTCCTCCAACTCTCCAAAGAGAGTTCTCCTTTGCCAGCAAGGAACACAAATCTGTGCAGTACCCAATTTTGCCTCCCATTCTCTCCAGCAGACTCCTTACCATCTGACCATAATCCCCTTCTGTTAGATTTTCACACTCATTATCATATATTGTCCTTTCCCCATTTCTACCTTTTCTAAACATCCTTCAGAGCTCAGCATAAGATGCTCTACCATCTCAGCCTACTCCCTTGGGAACTTTGGAATTACTCATTTCTGAATCACACTTTTGCCAAGGTATAAATTGTCCCCCTACCACCCCTGAGTTTCATGATGATAAGAGCAGTTTATTCTAAATAAATGAAATTGGTACTTTGTACATAACTCATCTATAATAAATAACATGAATAAGAGGAATGTACACTGTAACACTAAAAGTCAGTCAAAAGACCATAAAATCTTTCAAAAAGTTTGAAAGGTTTTTTTTTTTTTCTTTTTTTTTTTTTTTTGGTGGTACTGGGATTCCTAGAAACCCTTCTACCTCTGGGGCTACAATCCCAGACACCTATTTTTCTATATTTTTATTTGGAAACGGGGTCTTTTAAGCCAGCAAGCCTGGCTTCGAACCTGTGCAATCCTCCTGTCTCCGCCTCCCAAGCGTGGGGATTACAAGCGTGTGCCACCATGCCCGGCGAAAGGTTTTCTTTAAGCTCAATCACAGCATCTACCCAATTAAAAATATGTATAGAATCCTACAGCTTATATATTTCATAAAGTGTCTTACTAGTACCATAGTTCCTTTAATAAGATGACTGCTCCCACTCTGGAACATTAGAAGTAATATTTTAAGGTCAAAGAAAATAAGTCCTATACACCCTGAAGAGAGATAGTTGTAACGACATGTTCTTTTAGTTTACCTTTTTATATGTTTGTGAAATACTAATATTCTAAGAGGAACTCATAGATATTCTAAAATGGAAATCTTTAGTGCCTGCGGTACCACCAAAACTCAGTCCTTGGATGGATCTTTCTTGTCTATCAAGTCCAAAGACTTACTAACTTGTATCTTCAGCCAGGATCTTTCCCCTAAAGTCCAGACCTATAACACTTCCACCTGGCTTTCTAATATACATTTCAAACTTCATGTATCCAAAATAAGCCCTTCTAATAATCTCCCCACACCAGCTCTTTCTGCCATCTTCCCTGTCTCGTAATGGCAACTCCCTTCTTCCATTGCTCAGGACAGAATCTTCTTTCTTCCCTACCCCATGTCCATTCTAACAGCAAGTCCAGTGGCTCTCCATTTCAAGTCTATCCAGAATCGCCACCTTCACAGCCACACTCCCACTCCAGGCCCTGTTCTGATCACTCTGGGGATGATAGCATTGGTTCCAGCCTGGATCGCCTGTTATTCCCTGCCCCAGTCTATTGGCCAAGGAATGCAGAGAGCAGGCAATCAGATTCTGCCACTCCCTGCTCAAAACGCTCTACTGGCTGCCATTTAACTACATGAACTCAAGGTCTTTACATCAGTCCCCAGTTCCACCATTATCCAGCTGCCCATCAGCTCCCTGGCCTCGTTTCCTACCAGTCTTTTCCAGTCTTCCTTCTGGCCACCTCTCTGGCCCCACGCCCTCCCAGACACTCCAGATATACACACCTCAGGATCTTTACACCTGCTGTCTGTCCTTCAGGGGTTCACCTTCATTTCCTCCTCACCTCCAATTTTTTGTGGTACTAGGGATTGAACCCTCAGAAGTATTCTATCACTGGGCTACACTCTCAGAATCCTCTCTTTTTATTTTACACTAGTTAAAATTTCAACTATTTCCCTACAGACTCTTTTAAAACATATACTTCCATTGAAGAACTGCGATTATACATCATAGTAAGGTTCAAAGACCTCACTATGTGCACAGGTCTTCAGGTCCCCGAGCTACCCACCCCTCTCCCTACATAAACATGAGATTGGTATAATGCATTAATGAATGGCCATAGCCTAAGTTCAACTGTTACATCATTTCTTTTTTTACTATACCCATATCCCTCCTCCTAGCTATTCTACTGATGTCTCTCCTTATTTATCTCTTCTGTTTCCTATTTTCTCTCTAGCTTCTATATAGAAGAAAATATTTTCCCCTTGACTTTATGAGACTGCTGATCTCAATTAGCATAATATTTTCTAGTTCCGTCCATTTTCTTGCAAATTACATTATTTTTGTTGTTCTTTATGGCTGGATAAAATTCCATTGTGTATACCATACACCATATTTTCTTTATCCATTTATATGTTGATAGACCAGGAGGTTGGTCCCATAATTTGGCTACTATGAACTGTGCTGCCACAGTCACTTCTTATTCCTCTTGTCCACATTTACTTTCTTGTACTTATACATAGTGTAGGTGTTAGTTGTCTTTTTTATTAGATGCCTCTCCACTAGATTATAAGCTCTTCTGAGAGAGAAATATCCACCTCATTTTTTCAGTGTCATGTCTCCAGTGTCTACAAGGGTGCCTTGAGGAGAAGGGCTGGATAACAGTTGTTGAGCACATGGGGGTTATTATTTCTGCCCTTCTCAATAAGCTTTCCTAACTCTCTTCTTCAAGTAGTCAGTTCTGTACATCCCATCCAGGCTGCAAAAGTGGACAAAACTGCCCGTTCCTACTAAACTCTCTTGACAAGAGTGACTGGTTCAAAGGTGGGTGTACAACCCACACAGAGACCAAATCCAATGGAAAAATTGCTATTTATATGTGTAAAAATCATCATTCTTCCTTTCACCAGGGATTATTTACTACCATGTTAAAAATGCATGTTTCAGGACTCACCAGAATAGGTAAAAAAAGACAACACCCAAAAGGAAATCAACAAAAGCAGGAGAGAAACCAGGTAGAGAGGGAGAAATTTCTGAATCTCCCATCCCAGTCTCTGACGCTCTATAGCTTCCCCAGGAATTTTCCAACTGACATAAGCCACTAAGTCCAACTTTAAATTTAAATCAAGTGTATATCTACCCACCGCAGAGTCCAGATACAAAAGTGTGTTTCTGAGATGATTTTGAGGAAGAGCATATTCAATAAATTTAAGTAAGTTTCTATACTACAGACTTTCTCAGAGTCCTTAATATGCCTGTATGCCCAGGAATGCTGTATTTCCCACTAAGAGATGAGGCGCATTATGGCATAAAATCAGATTAGAAAACACTGCTTTGTACAGAATTTTCTCATCTTTCATCTAATTCCACTCTCAGCTCCACTTTATTCTCCAAAATGCATGGGTACCTACAATGTTCAAGGTCTGGGCATAGGCACTGGAGACAGAGTCTACTCGCCTGAAATTTACAGAGCAATGGAAAAGAAGAAAATATAGAAACAGTTGTAATGCAAGAAAGAAGCATAAATATCATGAAAGATACACAGTGTGATGGGAAGTCACAAAACAGCAATTACGCCTAGTAACAGAGTTTGGAGATGGTTCTTCTCTGAGTCAAAGTTTAAAATCTCTCCTATAATTTTGGCTCATCAAGCACTGACTCACAGAAAGTCATCATTATTAAGAAGACCAATAATATCTGATAAAGGGAAAAGTAATGGATGAAATAGGAAACCCAATTCTGAGTTTACATAATAAACTATGAATAATAATAAAAGAATAAAGATTAAACAAAAAGGTAAAGAATAGACTTGGGAATTACAAACAGCAATAAAAGATAATAAAAACATGAACAGATTCTAAGGCTTTCAAATCAGGATGAAAATGACCCAATAAAATCATCTGGATTGAATTCCAAAGATAAAGCTCAACATTCCTTTCTTATAGGTCATTAGTTGCTTCTCCAAGGGATACCCAGCCTGGATATTATTCAGGGTCAACTGTAAGAACACACACAATGAAGAAAAATTCCTTTAGCCGACCCTGATTTCAGAGAAATAGATTTCAAATGGCTGCCTTGTGGAGCTATAATCATTAAAAGATACTTTGGCTAGCTTAGCAATTCTGTGACCTTTTTTTTTTTTTTTTTTTTTTTTGTCTTTGCCAGGTTTTAACACAAGCTCTGTGAATCCAGATGTGCAGGTTTTCAGAATCTTTTATTCCATATTTTTTGCTCTAATTATTTAGAAATACATCTCACCCTCTGCCATGACAATTTCTTACCTTTCCTTGCTTTCAGAATGATTTTCTATAAACCCAGTGACCACAGAGTTTGTATGACAAGAAACTACAAGTTTTGAGTGGATAAAGCTATTCAAGTGGACTGACTGTAGGAACAAGTAACTTACATGGGATGTTAGTTCTGTGTGATAAGAAAGCTATTCATACACAAGTGATAAGCACCATATCTAATTAAGAAAGTGAGTCTTCCACTCTCCACTTAACGTCTTGGACTCTCCTACCCACTTCTCTGAAAGCAGTCTGCCCAAGAGACCCATTACATTAGAGACCTACCACACTAACGGCTAATCAACATTAACTCACTACTAAAACCACTTGATTAACATTGTGTCCTATTCCTCTTTGCCATCAGAGCTATAGCATTATCTGGTTAGTAGATCTAAGCTATCACCTTCCTCAGGCACCAGGCAGATATTTAAACCCTACTTCTTTTCTTTGCCATTATTATGACATTAAAATAATTGGGCTTACAATAAAGCATGATTTGTAAGCAAGTGAACTTACTGTTTGTCATTTGAATACTTCTTACTAGGAGATGATTCTGCATTCAATTCTACGTCCTTACTATAAGTGATATTCCAAAATCATTTATACTTTAGTGTATTTTCTCATTTTTTTACAAAGGTAAACTATTACTACCACATTCTATACACTTTTTCTCTATATGAGAATGACTTTAATTTCCTAATATATACTTAGTCTCAGTTCATTCTGTCTCATGTCCACCTGCTAAAATGTACCCACTTTCCTAGGAAAAAAAGATAGCTCATTGATGTGTTGATGTTCTTTCCTGTCTTTTCCTTTTTTTTTTTTTTTTTGGTAGTGGTGGTGGTACTCGGATTGAATCACCCAGGGTCATTCTACCTCTAAAGCTATACCCCCAGACCTATTTTATTCTTTCATTTGGAAACAGGGTCTCAGTAAGTTGCAGATGGCCTCACTAAGTGGCTAAGGCTGGCTGGAAACCTGCAATCCTTCTGTCTCAACCTCCCAAATACTGGGATTACAAGTGTGTGCCACCATTCCCGGCTCTTTTCCTTTTTTTTTTTTTTTTAAGATTACTTTTTTATCTTCCTTTAGGAATTTCTGGCTTATATTTTTCCCTAAACAAGATCATCTGGTAAATTTAAAGTCATTATATGTCACCCTGGTATCATATCCTTCCAGTGAAGAAAATATTAGTAACAAAGAAGGATTACCATGCTTATTATAAGTTTATTCATAACAGTCTCAATTTATCATATTGTTCTAGCATAATTATTAGTAGTACCTCTTAATTCTCAAATACATCTTGGTCTAAATGAAAAATTTTATAGATCCCCTATATTTTAGTTTTACTGAGATTGGTTCTTGATCAGAGCCTAAGATAGAATGTTAGAAGAAAATTACATGCTGTAGAAATTTAGCCTTCAAGGAAACTTAAGAAGCCTGAATCAAACAGCCTGTTAGTAATTTCTTTATGCTGAGTATGGACTTATTCATTTAATCTATACATGTAATAATGTAACTGCTAAGGTAGGAAAAAAGTGTCCCCTCACCTTCCTGGGTTTCTGCCATTACCCATTCTCTCTATCTACAATTCAGAAAAATAGACAATTTGATGAATAAGAGCTTGAAAAATTCAATAAGACTTTTTGTGTAATGGAAGGGTTATGGTACCTGAACACAAGAAGCAAGTTAATTGTTTTTTCTTGCAGCAAGACAATTGACTGACAAAAAGAGACTTGACATGTTCCTGGGGCTACTTAGTAGATTCAATCTATATCATGGGCTCAATTATTTTTCTATGTCATAATAATTGTCTCTTAGACCATCTAAACTTCAGGATTTAGATTCTGTGTGAGTAGGTATAGGTCTGGAGCTATATATTTGGTGAACTACAGAAAGCTAGCTTCCAATTAGTTCAACTCTGAACTGAATATTTAGATGATCTATACCCACTCTAAATATTAGTCAAAAGCAAAGGAAATAACCTCCCAAAAAAAACATCATTTGCAGCCTCAAATTATCTCTACTATGTATATGTTACATTTGACTTTTTTTTTTTGGTGGTGGTGGTACTGGGGATGGAACCCTTCTACCTCTGGGCTACACTCCCAGACCTATTTTATATTTTTACTTGGAAATAGGGTCTCTTAAGCCAACGAGACTGGCTTCAAACCTGCGCGATCCTCCTGTCTCTGCCTCCCAAGTGTAGGGATTACAAGTGTGCACCACCACGCCCAGCTACATTTGACATTTAATCAAAAATTACTAAGCATACTAGTAGGTAAGATCAAAGGCCTAGAATCAAGAGTAAAACAAAAACTAGAAATTAGAAACAACATTAAAAGAGAACTACACACTAAAGTTATAAGACTTAGACTTCAAAATAACTTTGTAATATTTTTTTAAGTATTGATTGTGAGTTCTGGAATTTCAACAGAATCTATTTTTAAAAAGATGTGTTAGAGATTAACATATGTATCATAAACTGTTGAAATAAATATTACTCATAATCCAAAAATATGATACATTAAAACCTATGGAATGTTGCTAACCATATGTGTTCAGTAAAATTAATGGCCTTAACTGCAAACATTACAAAAAAAATTCTAGAGCTCAATGACCTAAATATATACATAATGTAGTTTTAAAAAAGAGCAAATGAAATTCAAAGAAGGAAGATGGAGTATATAACAAAATGATTGAGGCTGGGTAATTTATAATTAATATAAATTTATTTCAACTAGTTCTAGAGGCAGTGAAACCCAAGGCATCAGCAGTGAAGTCTGTTTTGTTTTCAAGATTGTACCTTGAATATTGTATCCTCTTCAAAAAAAGAGCAATATATCTTTTCATAGCAGAAGGTAGAAGATAAAAAGTAAAATATTTCCTCCACTGAGTCTTTTTATAAGAGTACCTAATTCCATTCAACCACCCAAAAACACACACCTCTCAACCCTGTTGAACTGGAGATTCAACTTTCACACATTTTAAGGAGACAACAGCATTCAAACCACAGCAGAGGTATTCACACTGTGAAAAATCCTGAAGTAAGCTTATGATTTGTACTTATGATACACATACATTTTACTTTAATAAGACAATTATACTATAATTAGTTTCTTAATAAACAACTTATTTGTTACAAATCTGGCATACATGTAATACACCCTTGACAGGAAATCCTTAAAAGAAATAAAAGACAATGAGAAACTAAAATCATATTCCACAATTCTCTGACTCACAATGTAAGTACTTTTGTAAAGATTACAAGAGACTAAATATCTAGTAAGACACAAAGAAATGAAGCTAGTCTTCTGAATCTTTGTAGTTTCTCCAACACAAAGACCAGTCCTCCTTCTCTCTTCAGATCATAGTACTCATTCTCTCTTCCTGCAGTGCTTGAGGGTGTGAGTTCATGAAGGTACACATTGCACCTGGCCTCTCTCTGTGGTTATGTATTCCTGCCTTCCTCCTCCAGTGATATGCAAACACTAATATTCCACTACTAAAAACAATATAACACATACAAGTATACATTTCTCAAGTGAAAATTGCATGATTACCCAACTAGGAAATAGTAGACAATGGAAAAAAATAAGAATCTGTTTCCTATGCTTAATAAGTATTATCTTTAATCCAAGATCACTTAAGAAAAATTACAATAAAAATTTTCCTGTTAGATAAAGGGTATTTTTATGTGTACTTTAATTTGTGGGATTGGACTTCTTTTGGTGTGATAGAGAAAACTACTAGAATAATTACTAGGAACTTTTTTATTTTGTTGTTAATGGAAGCTCTGATTGCCCTCTAGTTAATCTTCAAACTGTAATTTAGAAGAATAGTTAGAAGAATAGCTGAATTTAATTGGCCAATATCTAAGATGCCTAAAGAGAGCTATTACATGATAGCCCATAGAATCCAAAATTTCAACAATCACTTATAATATTATTGGTGCTTAACATTTACGATGTGGTCTGAGATTTCCACAGGGTATAAAATGTGAAAGAGTACAGTCATTAAATCAGACAAGATGCCAAAAGGCTCCATGGTTATATCTTTATTTTTGAGTACTCTTCTACTTCTGTTTTTATATAATTCAACTACAAAAGAAACAGTCCCCTGAGGGTGAAATTTTTATTTTAAAATTTTTCCTTCTAAATTTAGACATTTTACCACCATTAACACAAATGATTCTGCAAAGTGGCAAATTTACAAATGACTATTAAACTAAATATAAAATTAAGTGTAATTCTTTAGTTCTGTTTCCTAAAAGAATGAAAAGTAATGACCTGGTTTGAAAAATTAACTTGTCCAAATCTCTAAGTCACACGTTCATGCCTCATATTATTAAATGTTTTCAAATATGTATGTGGTGACTTTTAACTTTTAAATACTTTCACATATGCAACTTTTAACTATATTCTTACAGCTAGATTGTGAAAAAGTCATACTGTATCAATTTCACAGATGAAGGAACTAAGTTTAAAAGTTTAAGGGTCTTTGTCAAATTCATATAGCTAAATGGCTAGTCCAGGACTTGAATTCAGACCTTAAAATTTTTAATGTTCCATCCACTTTAGTAAACTGTGAAATCCTCACATGTCTAATGAACAAATTTTACTATCTCTATCTTGAGTTTACAAGTTCTTGTCCTGAAGTCTCTGGGCCTTTCATACAGCAAACCAGAGTTAAACATCTACATTGATTTAGGCTCTGTTACAAATAACCATTAAATTATAAGAGCATATGCATGTATGACACTGTCAACATGATTTGCATTATAATGTGAGACTATAATGCACCAATAAAAGCACAAAAAAAGAAAAAAATTATAATGGCCACATTTTAAAAGTATTTAATGGTATTTAATTGCATAAAATAAGATGATTCAGAAAGAGCAAGGGAAGGGAGAAAACCCCAAATTCAGAGAATAGCACTTAAAAAAAAGATTTAAAGAAAAGAAAAAATCTGCCGGGCGTGGTGGCACATGCTTGTAATCCCTGTGCTTAGGAGGCGGAGACAGGAGAATCGCACTGGTTCGAAGCCAGCCACGCTGGCTTAAGAGAGTGTATAAAATAGGTCTGAGAGTGTAGCCCGGAGGTAGAAGAGTTTCCAGGAACCCCAGTACCACCAAAGAAAAAAAAATCTGCCAGCTCTGGGTGCTAGCCAAGTAAGACAACTGTGCCTAAAGTTTTTCCTTCATTGTTATATCATGAACTCCCTGTCTGTAAATAAAGGTCACCTGTTCCATTCCTCAAGGAAGGAGACTTTAAATACTCATTATTCTATCTGGTGAGAAATTCCCCTTGCCTACATGCCCACACTCCTCCCTACCCTGACCCTTAGATACTTAAATTCCACTTATGTCCCTGTACTCCAGCCAGACCTCATGGGAAGGGATGGCAGGCCCTGACTTGGCCCATGATCCCTGCCTTTCCCTGGCCCAATTACATGAAGCACTATGCACTCACTGACTGACTTGTTTGTGACTCTTACTAGACCGGGTAGTTTAAAGAGGGCTCTAAAGTGCTCTATAATAAAAAACTACGTATTGTTCAACTTTGATTCCCTGATGCCTTATAAAGTCACAGCTTTGTGGTAAGTGCTCAGGAAACATTTAACACATGAAATCCACATGGTCACGGCCATGTGCTGGCCTTAATATACTCTGTGTGAAGACCACTGAGGAAGAAAGGTGCTCCACTTGGTGGTGGCAAACTGCAGGAAGGTCTCAGATAATAAGTAGAGGGGCTCTGCTGGTTCCAAACCTCGCAGCCACATACTGCCACCATCCATTATTTCAAACAAACCGCTGCCCCAGGGAATAAAGGTATCATCCTTGTCCAGGGTTCCTTGGTGAGCTTGAGAGAGAGAGCCCTGTTCGCAGAGATTAGCTGCATGTTGCAGTCCTTCCTAACATCAGATTTTGAATCTCATATTGTTAAAACTGAATTCTAAAGACTGCTATCAAGAGGCACAAAGCGCTTCAGTAATAATTTTAAGATTAATAATGATAGCATTTTTAAACCAATGATCTCTGGACAGGCACTGGCCCAGCAACTTTGCATGCAACGTCACATTAAATACCACATTTCTATAAGCAAGTTATGATTTCCGCCTCCATTTACTTACATGGAAAGCGAGATGTAGAGATTACATAACCTAAGATGGTGAAACCAGGAAAGGATTCAAACCAAAGGCCGCCTCTATCTATGTCCAAGCTTTATCAGGCTAAGGTTGGTAACTGTTACCCAATTGTTTTAAATTCAAATAGGGATAAAGAAGAGCTTTGGAATCAGACAGAATTATAAGCTTACTCGCTGTGGGACCTTGGGCAAAATACTTCATTTTCTTTAAGCTAAATTTAATCCCTATTTACAAATAGGGATAAGTGAGGAGTTTATAGAGTTCCTAAGAGGAATAATTATGTGATTATTTCTGCACAAGGCAGATCAAATAACAGACCTCTCAACAAAAGTGTTAAATGGATAATATTATGAGGCCCTAAATCAAGAGAGCATCAGGAGAGACCAAATGTTGAAAACAGATTTGAGAAAAACTAAAAGGGAGAACAAACGGGGCCTGCTAGCCATACAGATAAAGGGGCACAGAAATAGGAAGTATCCAGCATGATATACAAAGCAAGATCTGGAATTCTTCAAATGCCTAGTGCTCTCCAACATCAAAGGCAAATATTTCAGCAATACTAGTGATTAACAGATACATCAGTGAACATTTGACTGACATTAAGAATATCTGCGCCTGAAAGTTTATTTTAACGTATGGAGCAATTGCTGAGAAGACCACAGTTGCCATCTTATTTAGATTATCCATCTGCAGAGTAAGGTTGATGATAATGCCACATTAGAGATAACATGCAAAAAGCTTCCAGCACAGTTCCTGAGCCAGAATAGTAGATATTCAATATAAGTACAAAACTTAAAATTTCTTTAGAGTTTTAGTATAATCCTAGGGTAAAGGGAAATGAGAAAGTGGTGACTGGTAGAGTAAAATTCTTCTCTCCCACAATAAAAAATAAAAAATACTGCTATAATTGCCATCATATTTTAATTCAAATATATAATCCTCTGAATTTTAGGAAAAAAATATTTCCCCCAATTTGTATTACAGACTTAAAATGTCTATCCAGAGAGATAGTACCTTCCAGGATAGGTTAATTCTGCCAAGGGAATGGATTCATGAGTTTTAACTTGAGAAGCTTGCAGAGAGAGCATCCCTAGGGTAAGGATACAAAGTCAGATGAAATGAAGGCTGAGGTGAGCATGGGCAGTTCAGCAGCAGTTTAGTGTAAAATAAATATAATTCCTCACAATAACTGCACCATTCTAATTATTTGCATTCCCTCTGAATGACAAACTTGTCCTTGAACGACTGTGTTGGGCAAAGAAAAGAAAAAACAAAACATGAAATACGTAATTCCCAACTCTTGCCCTACCTATTAATATTTAAAGAGCAGTATTTGTTGACAGTCTTCCTGACCCCACCCAAAAAAAAGGATCCTAAACATAGGACTTCTTCGATTGCCCCACAACCTCCAGATGCCAGGAGGAGAGAAAGGTTGCAGAAAGAGCAGCCAATGGAAGTCAAAACAAATAAACAATTAGTATTGTGGGGTTAGTGACTTCAAGAGAAAATTATAGTTTAAAGAGAAATGTTTTGTGTGCATCTCAGTCAGGGTACCTAATAAAAAACACAGACTGCTCTCCAAAAAAGAAAACATCCAGGGTATGAGAATGGGAGGATGGAACCATCAGAGATGATGTAGGCACTAAGAGCTGAAAGCTAATGGTGTGGCCAGCACCTATGCAGAATATTTTCCCTGTGCAAGAACTCAGTAAGAACCATGTACCCCTTCCCCTAGCCTCTGCTACCCTGTTGCAGTCCATGTGCCCAAGAAGTTCTGACCTTGGCCCCACCTGAACCCCAGAGCTGGTATTCCATGTCTTGTACCTTCCATTTCGGTGAACTCAACCTTCCTGGCAGTTTTCTTTTTTTTTTTTTTTTTTTTTTTGGGTGGTACTGGGGTTCCTGGGAGCCCTTCTACCTCCGGGATACACTCCCACGGGCTACAGCCCCAGACCTATTTTTTTACTTTTTTATGTGGAAACAGGGTCTCTTAAGCCAGCGAGGCTGGCTCCAAACCAGCGCGATCCTCCTGTCTCCACCTCCCAAGTGCGGGGATTACAAGCGGTGCACCACCACACCCAGCTTCCTGGCAGTTTTCTTTGCTCAGAACAAATAGAGATGGCAGGACTCCTAAGGAAGCACAGAGCAGCAAATCCTAATTTAATGTTCCTGGTGAAAACCCAGGTAGTCCATGGGCAACTTGAGTTTATATGCAACTTTCTTAGTCTTTGTATTTATTGTGCATTTGTTTGGTGAAAGCATCCAGACAAATGGATGTTTGATGTGAAGAAAGCATAAGGACCACTACGTTAGATGTCTCCAAACTGAAAACACATATGATAAAGGCCCACACTATTACTTTTTTTTTTTTTTTTGGTGGTACTGGGATTCCTGGAAGCCCTTCTACTTCCAGTCTACACTCCCAGACCTATTTTATACTTTTTCATTTTTGGAAACAGGGTCTCTTAAGCTGTGCGTCTGGCTTCAAACCTGCGTGATCCTCCTGTCTCCACCTCCCAAGTGCAGGAATTAGAAGCGTGCGCCACCACGCCTGGCCCCACACTATTACTTTCTAAGACTTAGACCTTTATTCAGACTGGAAGATTTTTGTGACTCAACAAATAGAAATTGGGGCTTTCAGGCCGGGCGTGGTGGCGCATGCTTGTAATCCCCACACTTGGGAGGCAAAGACAGAAGGATTGCGTAGGTTTGAAGCCAGCCTCGTTTGCTTAAGAGACCCTGTTTACAAATAAAATATAAAAAATAGGTCTGGGAGTATAATCTGGAGGTAGAAGGGTTCCATCCCCAGTACCACCAAAAAAAAAAAAAAAGGAAGGAAGGAAGGAAGGAAGGAAGGAAGGAAGGAAGGAAGGAAGGAAGGAAGGAAGGAATTGGAGCTTTCTAAAGCACTAGGGGAAGTACTACAGTGAGAGTACCACAGTGAGAAAAGAAAAAAACTTCAGAAGTGTGTCACTAGCAAGAGCACAATCTCCAGATGACTCCTCATCACATAATTTTGAAACTGAAAGGGACCTTGAAGGGCTGAACCTGAGACCCAAGGCTCTCCTGAGACCCATAAAAGCTAAATATGTATTCCAGGTCACACTACTATAACAGTGCCCTCCTTTGCTCCTGGTGCCACCATGCTACTGGGAAAGAAAACAGTGAAGAGAATCACCCACTTAAATATATTAAGAGAAGTTGAAGTGCTTAAGTATAAAAGTACTTCTACTTAGCACATCAAAAGTGTTAATATAAATCAGCCCTTGAGGTTAGTAAATATATACAACTCTTAGAATGTATCTGTGTGAGTACTGTAATATTTGATGGCTTGGGGTCTAATAATAGGAAGTCAATAAGAAGTCCATCTGTGAAAGGAGAGTCAAGATACAGCACTCCATCTACTGACTTCCCAATGACTGAAAGTGGATCTATGAGAATTCAGTACTATCAGCTGCAAAGCACTAAAACCAGGTTCTTCCAGGGTTGGGATATGCAGGGGACCATATGGCCCCAGCAGAACACTTCAAACAGGCAGCTGTATAGCTATAATTAAATCTGTAGTAGTCACGCTATTATTTATTTAGCAGATTTTTTTCATGTACCCTTCACTGAGGTCTCTGAGAACATGTACCAAATTAGAACAATAGAGATTACTGAAGAAGCAGAGAAAGGGAATCGAGGGGAGAGTAAGCCTCTGGCATATGGCAGGCAACAACCACAGAAGTTTCCCTGAGAGGTTCTTCATCTGTAACTGGGGGCTCTCACTGAGCTGCCACAAGGTTAGAACCACAAAACTGGTGTGAAAATTGAGACTGAAGGTCCTTGTGCCTCTTTGTTCCTGGGTACACTCCAGCCCAAAGTCCTGCCTGCGATTTTTTAATTTCCATGTGCTGTTCATGGATATTCATCAAATCAAAAAAATCCAAAAAGAACTCAAAGACTATCTAGTCCAATTTTCAATTCAACAATTATGTTCAACATATAGTCATTTGTTTCTTCTTGAACATTATAGTGAAAGAAACAACATTCATTCAAAAATGAATTATAATGTCATACCCGCCCGGTCCCCACTCCCTGGCAGAATTCATGTTCCCCTTTCTGAACTAGAACATTAACACCTGACATTATTTACCAAATTGCCTTTTAGTCTATAACAAGAAGCCCTTGAGCAGGGGCTGTACCAAATTTTTTATAGTCTTAGTCTCTAATGCACTGTTTAGTACAATGTAGAGGGCATAAGAATAAATTAGTGATAATATTTACGACATAATGCATCCTTACTTTGAAATAAAAACTGCCTTCATGAAGCATCCACGCACTATTGCAATTTTACGTTTGTAACAATGGGCAATAAGGCTATTCTGTCTTATGTGGAAGTCAACTTTGGTGAGCTTTCTACCCCTCTAGCCTTCTTGCCTATGAAATTTCTAGATGAGTTATTTTGAGTCTTAGTATTCTTCTAGGTTAGTGCCTAGGAATCTGACTGTGCTAATTACTTTAATCACATACCTTCCACTGTTTTCAGATAATGGACACCTTTAAAAAGTCTAAATCTGATGAATGTCAAACTTTCTGTCCAAATAAAGTAGCACTTTTCACATGTTCTTAGTCATGTCAAGTTTTGAACTTTTGTTCAAAAAAGTCTATCTTTATTCTTGCCATATTTTTGTGATTTCAAGCCTATCAAAGAATCATCCATGTTGATTCCATCACTTAAGATGGCTAGTCTTGTCAGTTTTAGGTCAATTGAAAATCCAATAAGCATGCACTGGGTCCTAATCCAAATTGTTGACAAGTCTGTTTAGCACAGCATTACAAACTAACAGTGAGTGCTCCCACAGTCACACTGGCTATTAATGCTATTAACTGTCTATCCAGTTACAAACCCTCTGATGGTCACACAGCCCTCAGTGTATCAAAGTGCCCACTACAACATCATTAGGACTCTTTGGATGCCTCGCTACAATTGAATGTCCTGCTCAGAAAAGAACATACGGTCTATGAATACATTCATGCTCTTCTATTCAACATAGGTAGTGACCACTTAGACCACAGATTGCCCAATGTTTTCTGTGAAAGGTCAAATGGCAAGTAAATAATGGGCAACATAAAATATCTGCCACGTATTCCCATATTTTTAAGTCCCATTAAAACTGTAGCTCTTCTTAGCTTTCCAGACATACAAAAAAAAGTAACTGGTAGTCTACAGCCCATGCGCCATAGTTTGTATGACATCATCTCTTTAATTTTGAAGCAAATGGCCTACTGGAGAACAAATGCTATACTTTGAATCTTAAGTATCCCCCAAATGCCAGTGACTTAAAGGCTAAGTGTCCACCCCATGGTGCCAACTGGGCACCATGGTAGGCAGGGCCTACTGGAGGTCTTTGGTTCACTGGGGGCATGTCTTTGCCAGTTAGTGGCACCCTAACCCTTTCTTCTTTTACTCCCAGTCATGAGACAAACAGCTTTACAACATGTTCCTGTCATGATACCCTGCCGCACCACAGGCCTGAAAGCTAGATCATGCAATAAAGCTTTGGAAATTGTGAGCTAAAATAAGCCTTATCTCTTAAAAAGTCAATTATCTCAGATATGTGTTACAGTAATGGAAAGCTGACTCATACAGAAATAATTTAACCAAAAACTAACACATGCAACTTTTGGATGACAGTTGTGGGAGAGGTCATTACAAGAAAGCAGAGTGTACAATGAGAGTTTAAACTGCAGGCATTAGTCTAGACTGGAGGTCACAGGAAACCCCCCTGAAGAAGGAACATTTACGTAGAAAGAGTGGGTAAACATCAGTGGCCTGGACAGGAAGAGCATTTAATGAAAGGAAACAGCATGTGCAAAGGTTGGGTGGAGACTGGAAGGTTGGTAGAGCTGAAAGAGCAGTCAGCAGGGGAGAGAGATGGCAGGTAGAGTAATGAGGACTCTGAAGGTCATGTCAAAGATCTGGGCTTTATCATAAAGGCAATGAGTAGGTATCAGTAGATGACACTTAAGGTGCTCTCCTTCATCCAAAATCTGTCTTATATTTTCTATATGCCCCTATACTGCTTTGTCAGCTTTCTATGTTCTCTGGCTCAAAAATCATAGTGGTTTGTATGAATGCAAAACCATGCTTAATGAGGGAAAAGGGAACATACTGCCAATATAAAATTTTGCCTGTATACTCTTATGGAACTCTCTAATGTAGAATCATTGTAATCATGTAAAATAAACAAAAATTACACCAGGGTTCTATTTTCCCACTATCTCTTGAACCACTCCAAAAAATTTAAATATGCTGCCTCATTTACATTTCTCCAACTGCTTTATTTCATGGTTTATCCTATTACTCCACTTTTAAGGAACAGGGAAAATGGGAAAAAAATTCTCTCTTTTTTTCTTTTCTTTTAGTGCTGGGACCAAACCCAGGGCCTTACACACACTAGACAAGCATTCTACCACTGCGCCCTGGAAGTAATATTTGTTAAGCATCCACTCTGTGCCTAGTATGTTTCACATTCATTATCTCCTATTACTCTCATAGGAACATAAAGAGATGAGGTGTTTTGTTTTGTACAAGTATCTTTGTGAAATTCAGAGATGTACGTGCTGTACAAAATGAGTCAGTAAGGAGGGAAGCAAGGCTTTGAACCCAGATCCCTAGGATCATCAAATTCAAACTTACCTACTACATCAAGTAAAAGATATTACCTAAAAATCTAAAAAACTCTGAGATAATTCTAAATTGTCTATCCTTTGATTTAAATACTTTTATTCATTTCTTTCTATACTGAGGCATTACAAACTGGAGAGACTAGACCAAGAAGATACAGCTAAAATGAAGACAGGATAGCCCATCGTATGTGAGACACAGATTTAAAAACATATAAACCTAGAAGAAAAACTATATTAGAAAGTGGAGAATCTTCAAATAGTCCTCTTATTTCGTTTGTTATTTACTTTAAAAAATCTACAGCCAGGTGTGGCGGCGCACACCTGTAATCCCAGCATTCGGGAGGCTGAAACCGGAGGATCGCGGTTCGCTGACAGCCTCAGCTACTTAGTGAGACCCTGTTTCAAAATAAAGAATAAAAATAGGGCAGGGGGTGTGTCTCGGAGGTCAAATGCCCCTGGGTTCCATCCCCAGACCCACACAAAAAAGAAATCTACATGTTGTATTACTTTGACATACTGTTTAAAAGTGAGAACCATATAAGATTTTGATTAAGTATTAATGAAAGCCAAAGCATGAACATGGATCCAGGCCTTTTGAAAGAGCTGGCTGCATCCTATTCCATTGGCAAGACATCCATCCTTCAGGGAGCTTCACAAAGTCACATACAAATAGGAACAACTCTGCTGTCTCCCCATGAAAATCCTTTCACAATACATTTTACAGAGGTTTTTATAATGCCCTGATGAAAAGGGATACTCCATGAGAATTCTTTTCTGTGAAAAAGAATTTCACAACTATGTTAAATAGTAGTGGCAGTTGTTATTTTTCTAAAGAAGATCTTCTTTCTAGAGAGCACTGACTGGAAATGTTTTCTTGGAGATCACAACTGAATAAGCCAGTACATTCTTTAACCTAGTCTTTCTTTATTAAAAAAAAGGCTTCATGCAAGATGCTAATAAAATCTCTGGAATTCTTATTTATTTCTCAGTATCTCAAGTAAGCTTCTATTGGAAGGAGCTGTGTCTGTATGCTTCATCTGAGAAACAAGTAGTAATGGAATCAAAGACACAATGAGAAAAGACAAGCTTATTTCATCTCTAACCAAAGAGTTCTAAAACAAGTCATTCTAATACATAACTGAATTTTTATTTAATTTGCTCTTGTTTATTTTGAATTATATGCTTGGATCATTACCACAATGCTGTCCTTGGAATCTAAACTATAAGGAAAATGCACAAGTGAGATAACATTATAATATATAGAACTAGTAATTCTGATCATAAATTCTATTTGATAATAAATTTTTTCAAACTTTCATCTGTCTTACCCCTAATTTTATATTACTTCATGTCACAAAATAATGAAGTAGTTCAAATCCAAAAGCAGAATGCTGTATGGCCCATGATCTGAAATGTGCTATACTTGGGTAAACTTAGCAATGCCAAGTCATCTTGCAGCAAAGCATCTTTCTGTGCTGACAGCTGGCTTTTCCAATATATCCTTGGGACACACACTACACATTGTTTAAATAAAGAAAAAAGATTCAGTGGTGTTTTCTTTAAACCATGCCAGCCAATTAACTATGTTCATTCAGTTTTCCTTACAAGAAAAATGTGTAAATGGATTTTAACAGATGAAAGGGAAAACTGTATTTGAGATGTCAGCATATACATGACTGCCCTAAGTGAAAAACAATTTAAATGTATAAGATGGGCAAGAATGTGCATTTCAAGCAACTGGTTAACATAATAAAACACACTGCCAGTGTGTGTGTGTGTGTGTGTGTGTGTGTGTGTGTGTGTGTGTGTGCACGCGTGCGCGTACATGACTAAGGATTGAACCCAGGGATATTCTATCTCTAAGTTACAACCCCAGTCCAATTTTATTTATTTGGGGTGGGGAACAATACTAAGCAGAAGAATGAGATCCTATAGAGGAGCAAATAAGGTGACCAATTTTATTTTAAAACAGGGTCTCACTAATTTGCTGAAGGGCTTGAACCTGTGGTCCTCCTGTCTCAGTCTTCCAAATAATAAAATTACAAAAGTGTACCACCACAACCAGCTAGGAATACTACTACTTTTAAATTTTCCAGAATGAGGCATATATGTTGACTATACAACAACAAATGTAGAGGAGTGGGAACTCTAATACATTGTTGGTGGTAATGAAAATCAGTGCAACCACTTCGGAAAACAGTATAGAGGATCCTCAGAAGAATGGGAACAAACCTACCATATGATCTAGCAATAATACCCAAAAGAATGGAAACCCAACTACCAAACTAAGGCATGCATATCTATGTTCACAGCCGCATAATTCACAATTGTCAAACTATGGAACCAGCCAAGATGTCCATCAACAGATGAATGGATTACAAAACTATTGTATGTATGTATGTATGTGTACATATATATATATATATATACATACATACATATATATATGTATATATATATGCAATGGAATTTTATTCAGCCATAAAGAACAAAATTATGTCATTTACAGGGAAATAATGGAACTGGGGAACATTATGCTAAGTGAGATAGTCACAAAAAGTAAAAAATCAGATGCTCTTCCTAATATGCGGAAACTAAGGAGAAAAGAGGCCATAGGAGGAACTCTAGACAAGGAAGGAGAAACCATAGATGAGCAAATAAGGCTCTGAGGGGGAGAAAAGGGGAGGAGAAGGAAATTCCCTAATGTACATGATGTATATTCACAATCATATCAATCACTAAGCCAAACATGAGAAAGGAGGGGGGAGGAATAGAGTGGGAATTATGGAAGAGCTAAATGAGTGATGTGTGCATGTATGACTCCACCATCTTGTACTCCATTAAGATATATGACTACAATGCACCAATAAAGTTTTTTAAAAATTGCCAGAATGAAACATAAGAAAATAACAATACTTTGAGAAATCACTTTTCTCTGAGAAATTGTCATAGTCCTATTCTTAGCCTTATAAAGAAAGCCCTAAAAGAAAAGATAAGTAGATATTTATGCTCTCCAATTAATCATCATCATATCATCATCGTCATTACCACCATCAGACACAAGACTCTTGCTTCTTCCCCCAGAGAGAAAATGGACACATTCACAAACATTAAAAAAAAATCCGCAAAGGACCAATTAGTGATACAAACAGTAAGTGCCAAATAGTGTTAGAAATTCAAGATAGGAATCATTAACATCAGCTATAATATTCAATAATGGATGTAAAGAAAAAGAAGCACTTAAAATGTCTTAAAGGTTAAACTTGGGAAAGTAAAAGAAAATAGACTTCCAGGTGCAATGGAAATGTGTCTGCAGTAACAATATTCATGGAAAAGACAATCAAACATCTTTCATTTTAAAAAAAGTAAAGAGAAGAATAGTACAAAAGAGACTATTAATATAATTTTAAAGAGACTAAATATAAATTGAAAATGGGGAATGATATCTAAAGTGAAATTCATGTCCATCCCACCCAAACTCACTACAAAACAAAACCAAAAATAAAAGGCAATAGCTTACTTAAATAATAAAAATGACAATGATAATGAAACTGTGTGTAATACTTTCTATTACACAAATACATTACATTGTATTAAGCAATTGCCTTTTTACACAATAGTCCTGTGGAGAAGGCAGTTCTGAGTGTATTCTAAAATATTCTAAAACCCATGCTAGTCAACATCATATTGAATGGGGAAAAAGTAAATTAATTCCCTTTAAAGTCAGTAATAAGACAAGGATGCCCACTATCACTATTCTTTTTCAATATAGTATTTGAAATTCTAGCCAGAGTAATAAGAGAAGGAAAATAAAAAGTTATCAAATTGAGAAAGATGAGCCAAAATTATCTCTGTAGATGATGTGATCCTATACATAAAAAAAATCAAACAACTCAATCAGAAGTCTAGAGCTGATAAAATATTCAGCAGAGTAGACAGACAAAATCAACTTACAAAAATTATTAACTTTGCTACATACCAAACACAAATCTAATTAGAAAGAAATATGGAAAAAATTCACAATGGCCTCAAAAAAAAACTTTAGAAATAAACTAGCCAGTGAAAATTATGGGAACACTGAGGAAACAAACTAAAGACTTAAAAAGGTGAAAAGACCTCCCATGTTCTTGAATAGGCAGAATAAATATTATCACAGTGTGGCTATACCACCAAAAGTGATCTACAGATTGAATGGAATCCCTATCAAAATACCAATGTCATCCTTCACAGAGCTAGAAAAACAGTCTCAAAATTCATATGGACAAACAAAAGATGCAGAATAGCCAAAGAAATTCTGGCCAATAAAAACCTGATTTCAAATTATACTACAGAGCTGAAGCAACAAAAACAGCATGGTTTTGGCACAAAAACACATAGATCAATGGAATAGAAGATAAAGAAACAAATTCACACAGTTACAGCCAGTTGACATTTAATGAAGGATCCCAAAAAATATACTGGAGAACAAAAACAATCTTTTCAATCAACAAATGGTACTGGGAAAACTAGATATCCATATGTAGAAGAATGAAATTAGACCCCAATCTCTTACCAGGTACAATGGTCATCTTAAAATGTATCAAAGAACTGGAAATTAGACCAGAAACTGTACAATTAGTAGAAGGCAGAGTAGGACCAACACTCCAATATATAGACAGTGGTAGAGACTTCTTCAATAAGACCCCCAAAGCTCAGGAAATAAAACTGAGAATCAATAAACGGGATGACATCAAACTGAAAAACTTCTGTACAGCAAAGGATATAAAAATTCTGAAGAGAGAATTGGAGGAAATTCTACAGAATGGGAGAAATCCTTGCCAGAAATTCCTCTGATAGAGGACTAATATTTAGAATATACAATGAATTATAAAAATTAATACCACCAGGCTTGGTGGTACATGCTTGTAACCCCAATACTTAGGAGGCTAAGACAGAACAATCATAGGTTTGAGGCCACCCTGAGCAACTTAGTGGAGACCCTGTTTCAAAATAAAATGTGAGACAGACACACACACACATAAAATGTGAGACACAAACACACACACACACACACACACACACATACACACACACACACACTCAGGATATATATATTTATACATATTATATAAATATATATAAATATATAATATATATAATATATATTACTGAGTAAAATTCCATATATAAATATATATGGACATACACAGAATTCCATATATATGGAATTTTGCTCAGCAATAGAGAACAGAATTGTGTCATCTGCAGTAAATTAGATAGAGCTAAAGAATATTATGCTGACATCAGCTAGTCTCAAAGTCAAGGGGCAAATATTTTCTCTCATATGTGGGAACTAAAGAAAAAATAGAAAGCAAAGGGACTTTATAATTGAGGAGAGTAGTAGAATAGTGGAAAGTGATAGGGTTCTGAACCCACAACAAATATATAGGTATCCAACTGATAGTTACTGGTCCTTTGGTTTGCCTTTGAGTTATACATCAAGCTGAATGGGCTAATTACCAGAATTACTATTAACAGTTTTAAAAAAAAAAAAACCCTAAAACTAAGGGCCCTATGGTGACTGGTTGGACATTTTTGTTTCTGTAGTGATTAAAAGATTCAGTGTTATATATCCTAGAGAAAACATGGGAAAGAGGTGATTGGTAAAATAAACTTTTCTCTCCCAAAAGAATCAAGAAAAGATATAGCTAGATTGCGATGATAATTAATTCAAATACATAATCCTCCAGATTTTCGGGGAAAATGTATTTCTTCCACTTCTTACCTAACTCTTTATCTAGGGAAGAATGTTTCATTTGACTAAAGCTCTTATCTTCTATTATTTATACTTTAAATTGGAAAGATGCTTCCCAAGTCCCTCGTTTCTCTTTGATTGACAGCTGGAGCCCACACATTTACCTTGTCTTTAACAGAACGCCTGCTGCATTTTATTGCTAGCACCACAAAGTTTATTTGGTCTCCCCAACAAGATAAAAACTCACAATCTGAGATTGCATATACCGTTCTTTAGTTACAAATGCCTATTTTCACCGACCCCACCAAGCCCACCAACAGTAGAGATACAGCACTGACTCTTTTAATTACTGTCAAGAAATGTCCAGTCACCACAAGCCCCTTAAGAACTGTTTAAATTATTAATAACTCTGGTAATCACCCCATTTGGTATGATATGAAGCTCAGAGGTAAACCAAAGGCCAGAAACTATCAACTGGATACTTGTCTGTCTCACCGTGGCTTTAAATCTCCAGGAAACCCTACTCTAAGTAGGCAGAATTCATCCCCCTGATGAAGAGCACAGGTATGCACATCAGAACACAACCTACCCCATAGTGTTATTTAACTCTAGGAAACTCAGTCTCTTCAGGCCTCAAGTTTGCCAATAACTATAAAATAGGAAGTACCAAATCGAAGGCATTAGTGTAAGTAGGTTTCCAATGTACGTTAGCCATTGGTAATTATTCTTTAAGTGGAAGTGGAGTTAATAGGTATCCTCCCAAGCAGACCCTTGTCTCTTACTGGAAGGGAGAGGACATGATGATCAGTGCCATTAGTTTTGAAGTTCTGAGATTACAATGGCTGCCTATGTGATGACTCACCTTTTTTTTTTTTTTTTTTTTTTTTTGGTAGTACTGGGAATTGAACCCAGGGTCATTCTACCTCCAAATTATACCCTCAGCCCTATTTTTCATTCTTTTATTTTGAAACAAGTTCTCACTAAATTGCAGAGGACCTAAGTAGCTGAGACTGGCCGCAAACCCGCAATTTTCCTGTCTCAGCCTCCCAAGGATGAGGATTACGAGCATACATCACCACACCTGGCTCCCGGCTCGACTCAGTTACTCACTTTCAACCCTCACAGGGGTGTATGCATAGGACATCAATGAGGCAGGACTTTCTGCTTGGGATGATTAACCACTGGCTCTCAGATTATTGAAAAACCACTGCTGCCCCTTTAATATGGGGGCAAATTAAAAGAAGCACTGTTGTTTCTGCTTGGATTCAGTTTCACTCGGGTGTGTAGAGTGACACCAGACCATGGATGGTGACACATGGACAGGTCAGGAACCACTGATGGTGACTGATGAAATCACAAATCATCTAGCCTCTGGATCAATTACAGGAGTGAGCCAAGGACAGTGGGAAGCCTTTCTCTTTCTGAAGAAGAGCGGGAGCAACTTCGATGCATGCTGGAAATGCTTTGTAGATCTACTCTGCAGAGAGTCCTTGTTAAGGGGAGAGGGAGGGCAGCAGAATCTGCAAGGAGCTGGCCAGTTCAAGGCCAGCCAGCTGATCTATTAGCTCTCCCAGATGACAGCACTCCTCCTAAGCTCCTACTAAAATACTTCCAGATAACCAACCACACAGTCTGGACATCAGCTCACTTAAAATTCTCTTGGGGGACGGGGAAGGAAAGGAAAAAGAGGAAGAGCCAAATATCAAATGTGTTGAATAACGCTTCAAAGAGAACGCTCGTCCAGCTCATCTTGTAATTTGTATGTGTGTGAGTATGTGTTCCAAATGCTGACCACCAAGAAGGCTCTTGAGAGGAAGCCATTTTTGGTTGCCAAGGAAATTCCTGCAGAGCCTGAAGAGCTCTCAGAGCTGGGAACAGCAACACCTTTATCTGAGGCCATGGGAATGGTGGCCAATGCTACGGCCAGCACACTGTCCACTGCCTCAGCAAACAGGTGACTCACCAGCTTCGGGAGACCAGGAGAATAAACTTAGTTTTAACCTCTATGATTTACGTTTCTGAAAAACACCCCAAAGTGAGCTGGGAGAAAGATGCGGTTACTGGGATTCTTTTCATTTTAACAAGTCTCTGAGCATTGAGTGAAGTGAATCATAAAGGAAGAATTCAAACCTGTGTAGCAGACCATATCTTACTTGTGGTGGAGGATTACTAAGGTGTTTAAAAAATCTAGGGCATGATGAGTATATCTTTAGGGAATCAGATTGGCAATACACGGTGACCTAGCAATTGCACTTAGAAAAATTCTTCCTCTAGAAACACTCATAAAAGAAAACAGAAAGTATGGTAAGGTTATTTCTTCTGACCTTATTTGTAATCACAAAGAATTGAAAATAACTCAGTCTTGATTAATATAAGACATTTCAATAAAATTTTATTTATGGGTACTATATACAGCTTTGAGGAACAAAGTAGTTCTGGTAGTTTCTGGAGTTTCTGGTAGTTCAAGGTAGTTTCTGGAGTATTATTCAATTAGAAAAAAATCAAGTTGTCAAACAATATGATCCCATTTTTACTTTATATGTATCTACATATGCAAAAAATTTTCAGAAGATTCTATTCTAAATCAAAATGGTAACAGTGGTTATTTTGAAGAGTTGAAATTTAAGAATTTTTAGTTTCTATTTTAGTTTCTATTTTATTCATGCTTGCTTTGTTTAAATTTTACAGCAATTTTATATAGTTTTGAATTTAAAGACTAAGGTTTTTGTACAGTACAGATAAGAACATGTGACTACAGCAGATTTCTTGCATTAATAACAATTATTATAAAGTGTTTTTAACCATGCTTATTGGGTACTCATCATATGCTATAGCTATATACTGGTTTTTTAACAAGTGCCACTTGGTTTACTTCACAAAAGTTTACCTGCTTCATTTTAAAGTGAATATGAAACCTGCTTTTAAATGAATCCTACATTTTTTATCCAGACAAATGGCTTTCAAGAATGTATAGCATTAATCCAGGTGTGGTGGCACACACTTGTAATCCCAGCATTTGGGAGACTGAGACAGGAGGATCATGGTTCAAGGACAGCCTCAGCTACTTAACTAGGCCCTTTGCAACTCAGTAAGACCCTGTTTCAAAATAAAGAATAAAAAATAGGGCTGAGGGTATAGCTTGGAGGCAGAATGCCCCTGGGCTCAATCCCCAGTAGTGCAAAAAAAAAAAAAATGTATAGCATTAAACCAGGTTTAGTGGTACATGCCTATAATCCCAGTACTTTCAAGGACAGTATCAGCAACATAGCAAGACTCTCAGAAACATAGCATAACCCTGTTTCTAAACAAAAAAATAAGCTGGGCATGGTAGTGCATGTCCATAATCACACTACTTAGGAGGCTGAGACAGGAGAATTGCAGGTTTGAGGACAGTCTCAGCAAGTAGTCAGACTCTCATCAACCTACTGAGACCTTGACGTTGTTCCCCAAATAAAAATAAAATAGGGTTGAAGAAATAACTCCGAGGAAGAATGTCCCTGGGTTCAATCCCCAATGCTACACACACAAAAGTAATAATAGTAAATAGGCTGGAGGTGTAGCTCCCCAGTGCTACAAACAGGGAGGAAGGGAGGGACAGACAGACAGACAGACAGAGGGAGGGAAGAGAAAGAACAGCATTAATAAAAAGAAAAATTCCAACTGTCCCAATTTTAAAACACATGGATTAGCCAGTCATGGTGCATGACTGTAATCCCAGTACTTGGGAGGCTAAGACCAGAGGATCACAGGTTCACAGCCAACCTCAGCAACTGAATATGGCCCTCTGCAACTTAGTGAAAACATTCTTCAAAATAAATAAAGTAGGACGGGGGTATAGGTCAGAGGCAGAATGCCCCATGTTTCAATCCCCAGTACCACATACACACACACACACACACACAAAAAAAAAAAAAAAAGAGATAAAGAGGGAGAGACCACATGTGTTATTGAATCAGTATTAGATTAGTGTTTCTCAAATACTACTAACATAATGCTAAAGTTTCAAGATCATGGGAGAGCGCCCAGAGTGGGAAAGGGAAGCTATATTAAGTTAAATTTCTATTAGAGAAAAGTTGATAACAAGCATCAGTTTTTGTTAATTATCTAAATGAAAGCTGATCCTGTTTGAAAGGGGCCTGAGGACAGTCATGGCCACGCAAGTTCGCCTCAAAAATACATAGCTAAAGGAAAGCTATGGCCACCAAGCCATGTAGACGCTCATGGCAATGACCACCCCTGTGCTGGCAAGGACAGCTAAGGCCTGAAACTGCCTCCTCACAACACACCTTTGCTTTCAGGTGTTCACAGAGAGGATTTTATTTGGAGTTCTCCTGATGCAGCAGCACCTCCTCGGTCCCTGAAAACAGGCTCAACAAGTGTAATGACCTCAGAAAACGGAGCTTCTCTTAGCCACTGCACCTCCCTTAAGGGATGAAGCAAGACCACCCATATTCAGTGTGAACTTCAGGCTTGTTTGGCTGAGTCATGGAAAAGAAAAGAAGATATTTTGGGTGGGTTTTTTGGTTTTGTTTGCGTACTAGGGATTGAATCCAGGGACATTCTACCTCCAAGATACACCCCAAGCACTATTTTATTTTGAAACAAGGTCTTGCCAAGTTGCCAAACCAAGCACTGAGACTGTGATCCTCCTTTCTCAGCCTCCCAAGTATTGGGATTATGGTCATGTGCCACTCTTTTGGCACATGGATGAAGATATATCTTCAAAAGCACAAGAAAGTCTTCTTAGTTGATTAGGGTTGACCAGCTCCTATATCATACACATACAGGGAAAGGATTAGGAGTCATTCCGTTTTTAAATGTTTTCTTCTAGACTTCATTTTACAGCAGTCATGACTTAGCAATTTCAGATTTATATGTGGTTTAATCATTTCATCCTCTTACTCCTGACAAAATTTTTTATTTTTTCTGGGTAAAGTTGTATATATATTTTTTATTTTTATTGGTGCATTATAATCTCACATCATAATGTCCTCACAGCGATAGCGTCATACATGCACACAGCACTTGGTGTGCTAGGTCTATTTCCACAAAAACAAACTATCAAGGCAGCCAAGTATATTTAAAGATAATAGATAACAGATGATGCTAAAAAAATTTTTTTTTGTTTCTTTGTGGTACTGTGGATTGAACCCAGGGGCATTCTACCTCTGAGTTATACACCCAGCCCTTTTTATTTTTTATTTTGAAACAGAGTCTCACTATGTTACCACACACTGGTCCCAAACCTTCAATTCTCCTTTCTCAGCCTCCCAAGTACGGGTATTACAGGCATGCAGCACCACACCTAGCTAAAAAATTATTATACTATACTTTACAAATCTTAGGCCAAATTCCACCAGGAGATCTATGGGATAAATTCTTAGGGAAGCTAGTCAAATAATAAGTAACATGAAAGTGATAACTAGATAAGCAGTTATAAGGTTATGTGATCTTTGTGTGTCTCCCTGAGAATTTGTAAGGTATTCCTATACCTATAGCATCCACTGCAGTCTTGAATGTATACACTGTGAAATGTTACTGCACTATTGATAATCTGAAGAAAAAAAGGTGAATCCCTTTTGAAGTTATTGCACCACTAAGCACAGTACATTTATAAGAGTTTTAAAAAAATAAGTAAAATGAGAAAACCTTTTCTCAGTTGATTTCATACTCACATGAAAAATGACTACTAAAGACATCTTATGTGATGCACACCCATCTTATATGTATTAGTAAAACATCAGAAATGAAACAAAATAAGATACGAAAGCAAATCAATCTAGGATAATCATGGAAGATAACTGGATAAAAAGAAAATACTCCATGGCAACAAAATAGAAGATATTATTTATGTAGCTTTACAACCAAATGAGCTCCAGATGTATTTTTTAATTTACTCTCTACAGGTGTTTTTATGCTTAATAAATGTAACATCCAATTTGGAGTATTGCTGAAGCACTGAATCACCTAAGTTTTGGCTATGCTCTTCTTTCTGCTGTTAACTATTTTGAGCTATTTCTCAATCAGACAGCCGCTACTGAAATCATAAATACATAGCCTTGGCAGAGCCAGAAAGAAAAAGTGGTCCACAGATTTGTTTCTTCTGTTTTCCCAAAACAGAATCTCATAAAAAAAATGCCCTTAAATTTTGTCAGTATGTAGCTGTCAGAAAGATCCATTCTGTTCCTCTTCTTAACTCTGAACACTAAAACCATCCCTTGTGCTACAGGGAAGTTCTATAGTTCCAGGAAGCCAAACTGTATTCAGGCAGAATAATCAGTCAATCAGAATTGACAGTCGTGGTTGGATGGAAGTTTTTGGGGCCAACTTGGACAAGCATACAGGACAAGTTTGACTTTACTGCCAAGCTCACTTCCAGGACATTGGCTAATTAATTATAAAAGCTTTTTCAAAACAAATTTGAGCCTGGCAACCATCGCCCCTTCAATCCCTTTTCCAACAGAGGAAAACCAGGTTAAGAAAATAAAAGCCCAGGTTCATTGTGTTAAGACAGGTTTAATAAAAAAAAAAAGGAAAATCCTAATTTACAATAGCTTCATCTTATTTGTAAACCCACTTTTCTTCTTTATTATAAAATAATCTGGGAGGGGGGAGAGGGAAACTCTTTAAAGCACATGATATACTTATTCATATTGAAGTCAACCACTAAACCAACCATGGGAGGGAGGGATGGGCAAGGAGTGAGGTGGGCAGGGAGTGAGGTGGGGACTGAGTGGAGGCTGGCTGGGTGATGTGTACATCTATGTCTACACAACTTTTTTTTTTTGCCCCATTATGATGTATAAATACAATGCACTAATAAAAAAATTTAAATAAATAAAATAATCTGGGAACTTTCATATTTGACATTACTAAAAGGGAAGGTATGGAGACTAAAAATATTAGTTTGAATTCCTCCCCTACCTTTGGTTGTAGAAGAGAACACTGATCAGTTACAAAGTTCCTCTTTAGACTCCTTTAGCAGGAAGCAAGGAACCGAGTTTCTTCCTCTTGGGTGGAAGAATTTGTCCAGTTGAACATGACGACTGTCACAGATACAATTCAATGGACAGTTGCTCTCATGATGGTGTGTTCATCAGCCTTCACTAGCTGACTTTGAAAACACAAACAACAAAACTCCCAAGTTCAATCTTCTAGTTTCACTTTAACTTGGACCTTGGTGACCATTAGAAGCTAATGAAAGATGATGAAGATGATGGTTTGAAGGAACCTGATCACACAGATCTTACAGCAAAATGAACACTCCAAAATCATAATGTTCCAACATGTTTCTTCTATGACTAGAATCAAAATCCTATGTAATTTGCATCATAAACCATCAAATTTCTTCTACATATGCCCAAATATGAAGAAACCCAAGAATATAAGCAATTTCTCTCAGCCAGCATTTACCAGCTGCATACTGACAAGCTCCTGGCTAGAGGAGGGTTATCCCTAATAAAAACAAGTTTCCACAAAAAACCTGTCTAGTAGTTATGCCTAATGCTAATCAATGTACTGCCTTATCCAATTTTAAGAGCCCTGGCAAAAAAACATAAATAATCAACACTGCTTGATAAATACTAAACAGAGCCAAAATGTGCAAAGTAGCTTTGAAGAAAATTCCAGGAGCCTGAGTTCTTCCACTTCTATTAAGGCATCCAATCTCCAAATCCTCATCTCTCAGATTATTTTAAGAGGTGGACGGATGGAAGGGAGGGGAATAATCCACACCAGCACTTGAAGGAGGATCACCTCAAGGAGTCAAGAATCTCGAGGGAAAGGGGAAGGAAAGTAATTAGCCCCGGTCACAACAAGGAGTCTCTCTTCTAGGGAACACAGATAAATAAATGAAGATGAGAAGGAAAACATCAGATTTCAGAGGATCTTCAAAGTCATACAGAAAATCCTGAAGTAAACTTGATAGGAAGCCATGGTAAATACTGAACCCAGAGTAGAAAAGTGAAGACAACAATATGGAAACTACCGGGACTTGAGAGAAAATGGAGACAAAAAATTAGTTCTAAAGATTTCTCTAACAATCCAGATCTGAAGTGAAGAAGGCCCTATCAGGGAAGCACTGGTTGAGGGAGAAGGCAGAATAACTCCAAGATCCATTTCATAAGAAAAAAGTGGAATTTTACCTTTCCTGTACTTTTTAGAACTCACCAAGGCCTATAACCCTCTGTTATTACTTCAAGTGCTGCCAGTTAAGGAGAACACTGTCATAAATAAATATTGCTTTTTAAGAAAAATAGCAAAGTGTGAAAAAAGGTATATTAAAAGTCACTCTACTTAAAAGAGAAAGAAAAAAAATCACACAGATGATACACAATTAGCATGTCAAGCATGAAGCCAACTAGTAGCACACTCTTCTACTATATCAAAGGACAAAAAAGTTCTAGGAGTAAGAATCATATGCTTGATTTTCTGAAGTGAGCTACGTATTATTGCTTCTATCGAACAAAAGAGAAAACTAGTATCTATCACACAGAGAGCCAGTTATAAAACAAGTACCTAGACCAGCTTTTCTTGTTTCATGTTCTTTAGGCTTTCCAATACAAGATACTTCCCCTAAAATCCTGGGGAAACAGGCTAGAGTTTCTTTCATTTTTGAAAAATACACCACTTTTATTTCTTTGAAGATTTTAAGGTTTTATTTTATCAGGAAGCATTCTTTTGTAAATATCAATATACTATATTTTGAAATATCTTTCCCAGCCCTGAACTTGGGAAATGGTCCAGTTTGCACTACACTCTCTTCAAAAGAAAGAAAACAGATTCAAAACCCAATTGCTCTTCGTTTCAAATAGGCTGCTAACTACTTTTAATAGACAAACAAATACAAAGCTAGTGAAACAACTGTCATATCCTGTGCCATCTATACATAATGGTCCACATTATGGGACATGGCCATCATTTCTAATTGTCTCCCAGCATCTTTTAGACACACTGCATTTCAAAGAGGCAAGAATCCTTTGCTTACCTGGTCCTTCTCTGGTTTGTCGGAAATGTCGTTCAGACTGGAAGAAGTCAGATTCCTGTGGGTCATGGCTGGGCTACCTGGAAAAACACAAGTGAATTCTGATTAAAGACTTTTCTTCAAGAATCAGACTTTGGCCGTATCCTTCATAGACACTAATAGACGATGATGAAAATGGTGATGACATTTTTACCACATTGGGATTGTTCTAAAGAGTTTTCCAGAGTTCAGGTTGGAGAACAAACATGGTTAAATGGAAAGGATGTAAAATCCCAAACTCTAAGTCTTATTGCCTGGGTTTTTTCAAGATAAGTTCAATTTTGAAAGAAACTTCTAAAACAATAAGCACAAAACTAAGTTTTCTCCTGGGCTGGCTCACTTTGTCACTGCCTTCTTACACACAAGCTGACCCTCCTGGTTTCTTTTCCTTTTCTTCTGGCATGCAGAAACCAGCTCCTTCCTCAGTATCAACAGAGCTGAGCCCTGAATACAAGTCTGATTTCCTCCCCCCTTGGCCTTGATCTTTCTGATCAGCCAGAAAGGCTACCTGTCTTCCCATCTCTGGCACACACTTGGATCACAAGTATTTCTCCTTAGTGGGTACTTGAGGTCCAAAATCATCCTCCTTTGTCTCAAGATAGTGTTACTACAAGCTCCCTTATTTCTCTGCATTTTTATTTCCCAGTCTAGAATAAGCATACCTCTGTTTTCTCCTTAACATCTCAAACCTCTCCTTCAAGTCAAAGGATAAATTTTTATCAAGGAAGCTATGTAAGAACTAGGCTTCCCAGCAAAATAGCAGCTGTTAATTAAATTCATTGTTGGCCCATCTTATCCTTTTAGACACTGTTATCCACAAGTAAAGAGAAAGGATATCTTGAAGAGCCATAGAGCATGTTAATCAACAGATACTGAGTTTTCATTCTGCAGTTGGACCTGAAATTTCTAGGCTTACTAAGCAAAAGAGTAACTTTTCAAAGCCAGGGTGTTTGACCCAACCACTGCAGGGTGCTGAGCAATGCATTCATTATTAATCCTCAACGCTCTGACTCAGGCTAGTCTTCACAGCAAGAGGACAAGGGTTGAAAGGGAGCACTGAAGTTCAAGCACAGCTTCACATTGGCTTCTAAATCATTCTTCAGATTACAGACATTAATTCCTTTAGATAAAAACTCCAAGACCTAATTTTACAAGAGACTAGAATCTACTCAAAATGAGTAAATAGCTATTTAAAAGCAGTTTTTAAATAATGTAATAGCCTTTAACTACCCGATCAGAAAAATCATAGTTTTCTTGAGCTGAAAAGATAGGGTATTTTCCACTCTGCTGCATTTCATTGAGTAAGCATGGCCTAGATCTTTTAAACCCTTTACCTGGGAGGGTGTTTTATTCTAGGAGAATGTGAGCACAAGGCATTATTTAAAGGAAAGTAACATCTGGAAAAGTGCTTCATAAGCAAATTAAAAGAACTCCTTTGAAGGCCACATTTGCTGCTTTGAACTACATCTAGATTTCTACCATCCACTCAATACAAAAGACATCAGGTACAAACTCAAATGCCCCTGAATAATACTGACATTAAAACTAATAACTGGCCAGGCGTGGTGGCGCACGCTTGTAATCCCCGCACTTGGGAAGCAGAGACAGAAGGATTGCGCAGGTTCAAAGCCAGCCGTGCTGGCTTAAGAGACCTTGTTTCCAAATAAAACCTATAAAATAGGTCTGGGAGTGTAGCCTGGAGGTCGATGGGCTTCCAGGAACCCCAGTACCACACAAACAAAAACAACAACAAAAAAAAAACTAATAACTGTGAACAGGTAAAATTTTTGCACTTTATATTTAAAAACAAAACCAATTTCTTGTACTAATAGAGTGAAAGTTTTGCCTGAATAAGTGAAGAATCTAAATTATATATTCCTAAAAAAATCTTAATCATAATTACAAGTCAAAAGCAGCTTGTGTAGACAGAGATCAGATTAATTTCTAATTATCAATCTATTATATGTTAGTGGCAGTACTGAAATAATATGAAAGCAATTTTTCTTTAAGTTAAATTTCCTGGACAAAAGCCTAAATGTATTTATCTGCTTTGGAAAGTACAAATATTGTAAAGGTAGATTTGAAGCCAATCACTGTCCTAATTACTACAAAACAATAATCCCAGTACTTGTGAGGCTGAGACAGGAGGATCATAGGTAGGTTCAAGATCCATCTCAGCAACTTAGCAAGACCCTCAACAATTTAGCAAGACCCTTGTTTCAAAAGAAAAAATAGAATAGGGCTGGGGGTGTTGGTTCAGAGGTATAATGCGCCTCGGATCAATCTGTAGTGCCACAAAAAATGAAGTTTTTATTGTAATGGTAAATTTGATTGATATGAAAACAGTTCCAAAAAAGCTCACATTCATATTAAAAACCCTCATAACCTTGTCTATTTGTTACCTCATTTCTAAAAGATAGTTACAGTACTGCTATCTATTTATACCTTATGAGTGTGAGAGAAAGGCATAGTCTAAAGAAAGATGCGTGAAACAGAGGAGAAAGAAGGCTGATGTTAAGAAACAATCAAATTTATTGTCCCTCCTAAATTATCTGATACTAAGTTATAAAAGTAATTAATGGCTTTACTAACATTTGACTTTTTGCTATACTCTAGGAGCTGAGAAGTCAACTCTTTCAGATAACTAAGCAAGATGACTGGCATTCTTCAATCTTTTCCCATCTCTCTCCTTATTAACTCAACAGTCATATTTCACAACACCCCAAACAAGAGACAAAAGCTTCCCAGTGCTCTAAATCAGGGTTCCCAAAGTATGGTCCCTATACCAGTAAAAGCTGCATCACCTGGATACTACTTATTAAAAGGACAAAATTCTCATGGCACTCCCCAGACCAACTTTACCAAAATTCTTGGTATGGAGCATAGTGTTGCAGGTCATGACAAACCTTCCAAGTGGTTCTGAAGTGTTGAGAACCATCGCTCAAAATAAAAGTCATCTCAACAGGATGTAACCTGCTTAGAATTAGATAAGGAGCACATGTAAATTAGACTACCTAGAGGGTAATTCAGATAACTTGCCTTCCTCCAAACACCTTTCTAAACTACACAATCTCAAGAAAATCAATAAATTCACATCTTCATTATATAAACATACAAAAAGAATCATATACAGTTTTTCCTCTGGATCCTTACCTATACAACCAAATAAATAACTTCATTTTGAAAATGCACTGCTTGATCAGACTTTTCTAGAAACTTTTTACCCAAATCAAAGATGATGACAGAACGAGAGCCAAAAGAGATAACTAGTCAAATTATATATGGAAACCAGAAGTTTGTGTGTAGTTTTTGCAAACTCAGGAAGCTGTTATACAACAGGCCCCTAAGAGCTGTTCTATCATGTACATTTTGCAACCTATATACCAGAAGACCCATTGTCGGAATTAGCCAGTGCTTTCTGTTTAGAGTTTGGGCCTTTAATATAAATGTATTATACTGCAAACCTGAGTGAAAGAACTAGAACTCGAAAAAAAATGTCATCTCTTACCAAACAGATGAAACACACGGGTAACCTAAAGTATGTTCCTTCTAGGGACAAGTGGTGATCCACTCACAGGTAGCCTTAGTGGGCCCTTTCCATCTAAAATCCAGAGCATAGGAATAGTTTATCATTGTTCTTGGTCCAAAGAAACTTTGTGTGTCTGTGCGTGTGTGCGTGCACGCGCATTACTGAGGATGGAACCCCGGGGCATTCTACCTCTGAGGTACACCCCTACCCCTATCTTTTGTTTTGAAAGAGGGTCTAAGTTGCAGAGGGCTTCATTAAGTTGCTGAGGCTAGTGGCAAACCTGTGATCTTCCTGTCTCCCAAGTATTGGATTGCAAGTGTGTGCCAACATGCCTGGATTTGTTTTTAAGTTTGATTTTAAAAAGAGAAGTAGTCTTGAGTGCATAGTCATAATTAATTTTATATCACTGTTTTCTGGCCATAAGAAAGAAATGGAGAACTACATTTTCAAAGCAGTTTTACACAATCAGAAACTATTTCATTTTAAAAGTACCCATTTGGCAGGTACACAATGTTTCTATAAAAATTAATTACATTCTGTACTCTTTAAAAATCACTGTTATTCTTTAGCATACATGTAGCAAGTCATAAAGTCCTTTGAAATTTCTATTAGCTACACTGAAAAGAGAGTAGGGAAAATGTACATTACAGAAAGAAAATGAAACTTATATGAGAAAATAAGAAACCTAACTGAGGAAATGGGAGGGGGAGAAGAGGAAAATTCTCTAATGCATATGATATATTTTAACAAACATATCAATGCCATTCGCCAAGCCAAACATGAGGAGGGAGTGGGAGGGAATTGGGTAAGGGCTAATTGGGTGATGAGTGCATATGTGTCTCTACCATCTTATATCCCATTAAGATGTATGACCACAGCCGGGCGTGGTGGCGCATCCTTGTAATCCCCGCACTTGGGAAGCAGAGACAGGAGGATCGCGCAGGTTCAAAGCCAGCCGCGTGCAATGGCTTAGGAGACCCTGTTTCCAAATAAAAATGTAAAAATAGGTCTGGGAGTGTAGCCCGGAGGTAGAAGGGCTTCCAGGAACCCCAGTACCACCACCAAAAAAAAAAAAGATGCATGACCACAGTGCACCAATAAAAAACAATTATAAAAAATTTCTATTAGATACAATAAAAATGGGATGAAGAAAATGTATATCAAAGAAAGAGAATAATATGTTTACATAAAAATATGAATATGTAATACAATGACACATACCTATCCCCTCATCTCATACTCCATAAATAAGCCAACAGAGAACATAGGAATGAGCTAAAACAGAGAGCTCATGGCCTATAAAATATACTTGGGTTATCTGTAGAACAACTATATGATAATTCAATATAAAAAATAACTAAGGTAACATATAATAGACATTTAAGTGAATTTGGGTGTTCATGTTAGAAAATTCAGGAATATGAGTCTGATTTGCTTTGCTTATGTCCACAAAACTAATTATATACATAGTTTCAGAAAAATGTATGTGCTTTAGTTAAGATATGGAATGCCTCCCCAAAGTCTCAGGTGTTGAAGGCTTGGTTCCCCTAGCCTGCGGCACTACTGGGAGGTGGTGGAACGTTTAGAAGGTGGGGCCTAGAGAAAGGAAACTAAACAATTTGGGGCGTGTTCTTGAAGAGGATTCCAGGACTCTGCCCTTCCTGTGTGACCCTTTTGTTTCCCAGTCACTGTGAGGTAAACAGACTTTCTGCCATGACCACCCACCAGATTGTACCGTGCGCCATAGGCCCAAAGCAATAGGGCCAAGTGACCATGGACTAAACCTGAAACTATGAACCAAAATAAGTCTTTCCTCATTATAAGTTAGATATTTTGTCACAGTGATGGAAATGTGACTAACACAGTCGATGTGTCCTACACTCCCTCTGACCTACTGATACACTTTCCCCTGTACTGGCATCAAAAATTCACTAGAAGATGTCCATAGCCATGAGATTAACAGTCATCTAATATTTTTGAATACTAGGTACTTTGACTTAAGTTGAATTTAATACTATTTGTCTTCATGTCAACATTGGAAGTATTATTATCACTTTATGAATAAATAAACACCAAGAAAGTTAAGTTCATGATCATACACAAGCAAGTGTTAAAGCCATCATTTCAACTGAGATATCCTTTTCTTTATCTCTTTGCTGTGCTAGAGATTGAATCCAGAGGCAGTCTACCACTGAGCTATAACCTTAGCACTTTTACTTTTTTATTTGGTAACAGGATCTTTCTAAGTTGCTGATGCTGGCTTCAAATCTGCAATCTTCCTGTCTCAGCTTCCCAAGTACTGGGATTATAGGCATGTGCCACCACACCCAGCTCAACTAGGATCTCTTAAAAACAATCCCACCTCTTCTGTAAAGTAAACTGGTCTATGTTACTTATAAAAATAAATTCATAAACTTTATGATGTCTTAGAAAGAGAAAATATACTGTACAACCATAAAAATACATTTCCCTGACAATTGTGTGCAGTACAACATTGTTAGGAGTGTTTAAGACAAATATGTCTTTGGTTTCCAACTTAGTTGTTCTCCAAAATGGAGTATGTCTGTACTTTTTCATTTTCATAAAGAAAAGATGGGGGACAATATGAAATTCAGCTATTCTGTTGCCACTGTGACTAAACAGCAATGGTTTATAGCTCTGTGACAAATACAGGACACCAAAATGAATACAAAATAATTATAGAAATACCATGCTTCCTGAATTCCTCATCTTCAGTCATAGCCAAGTGTTTGTAAAACCTCGTACTGTAAATATACAGCCAATTCTCCATTACTTCTGAATTGGTTTTCCACATTTTGACTCTAGCTATAAGTCTTCCCCATTTTGACCACTAAAAGAAGAAATACATTACGTGGGATATTTACTTAGTTTGACTGAGAATATTTAGAAATAATGCCTTAATTTTACATGGCAATGGGTTATAAAAAGCTATTCCTACCAAAAACAACAATAGGCAGCTCATTAAGACCTCTCCCAATCCATTCTCCACCCTTTAAGTAAAATGTAGAAATGTTTAAAATATAAATATTATACTAATAAAAATATCACTGATCATTAGGAGCCTTTTGAAGGAATTTTTATAACTAAGAAAATTGGTCTGGGTATTTAAGTTTGATTCATTTTTAATTTTGTTTATAATATTTTTATTGTTTGTTTGTTCATGGTTGAATACAATGTAAATTCTAAGAGCCCAGAGCCAAGATGCTTGCTTTTGTCCTATTTGTAAGTCCAGCCTCAGAGTTTGGCATTAGTGACACTTTAAAAATATTTGTGAATGAATATGTGAGTGGGTACCATCTGATCTCCACTTGGAGTTACTCCTGTAAACATGACTGTGAAGTCCATTTCCTATGGAGAAAGACATCGTGTGCACCCTCCAAGAGCCTTCAGACCTGGAAAGCCTGAGAGTAAATAAGGAAGAAGTTTGTAGCTGGCCCAGAACTAACATAACCAAAGGACTGTGCCAAGCTGGCCAAACACCTGCTAGCCAGTGGGAATAGAAGTCAGAATTTGATAAGGGGGAAAAGAGAAACCTCTTGCAAAGCAAGAAGCAGGAGGTATGGGTGCAAGAGAAAAGAAGCAGGGTGTAAGGACCTCAGCTAAAGAAAAGGAGAGCCTGGGGCAGAGAAGACCCCCAGGGCACTGAAATACCTGGAAGGGTGTGATTGACGTGGAAAGTAGATGAATTTGGAAGGAAGAAGAACATATTAAAAGACCCAGATAACCTTGGGAGTCTAAGACAAGAGGATTGCAGGTTTGAGACCAGCCCAAGCAACTTAGCAAGACCCTATTTCCAAATAAGTACTAAAAAAGGCTGGTGTGAAGCACAGAGGTATAATACCCCTTGGTTTAATAGTACCAAGGGGGGGGGGACCTAAATAACTATCAAAGTATGTGAGTGAAATACAATCAAAAGCTGAGGTCTTTCCTAACGTATGAGACAAAGAATCCTCATATGCAGAAGATGTCCTCATGTGGAGAGATGAGGTGTACTGAGGTCAGATTGCTGCATAACCAACAGCTTTATCCACAAGGCCACCAAATACTGTCCTCTTCCTTTAAAGACCATTCTCTACTCTCTGAGACCTCTGTTAACCACCTCCCCTTGAAAAGCCAACTCATCTCAACTTCCTTCACTCAGTTCTGCTTCTCTCCTGTTTTTTTTTTTTTGTTTTTTTTTTTAATTTTCTGACTACACTGTGAGCTCTTTCCAAGTTTCAATGTGAAGTCTTGGACATCTCAATGTCAAATACACAAGGTTTGTCTCTTCTCATTCTGTTAAATATCAACCAGCTAAAGCAAAACACCCTAATTCATGATGACTCACTCCTATTCTAATAATATTTATCTGGCTATTTAATTTTTATTGTGATCTAAAATAAGTATCTTAATTTTGGGGAAAGTACATTACCCCCTCCTCTCTCTCTCACACACACAAACACACATACACATGCATACACATACACACACACACACAGAAACACACACACACTGTAAAATCACTACTCAGCTGAGGAAACATTAAAAAGCAGACATCTTTGGAAAATTTACTAAACAGCAAAGTCCCTATCAAGTACATCAAGGACTGTGGTTCCTGTGTCTGTGGCACCTGTGCTTCTCTGACAGTGACAGTTCTCTCTGCTTTATGTCTCATATATGCATGCAAGGGCACACATATACACAGACCCACATGCACGAAAATATAAAACTAAGAAAATTTCACCCAAAAATAAGGACATACACGAAATAAGTGTTGGGCTTATCTCACAGAAATAAAAAGAGAAAAAAGGAGTATCCCCAGCAAACCCATGTTATCTAGTAAAGGGGTAAACAGGAAAGGCCTATCAACTATAGAATCTGAGAAAAGTAAATGAATATTTCCCTGCCTTCATTCCAAATAGACACTGACTCAAGGTAATTTTCACTAAATGTCCCTAAGCCAAGTTAAAGAACGATTTTAGTAGTTTCCTGCAGCCACATCATTCCAAACACAGGTACCAGTAAGTGATTTGATAAGTTTGGACTATTGTCTTGCATCTATATGTACACACCAGATATGAGATAGAGTAAAATTTTACTAATAAGATAATGGAAGAAGTTTCTGATTAGGATGAAGTGTCTAAACTTAAAATATTTTAAGAAAGCTTGATCCTTCCTAGATACTTCTAACAAAAAATACTTTAAAATAAAAATAACAATATTGAACAAAGCCACATGGATGAAAAGAACTGGCAAAAGATCAACACAGAAAAGAGACTTCAAAACTCTGTAAGAAGAAAAGCAATAGTAGTGAAACATGACACTACTTAGAAAGTATAATGTCAAATATTCGCAGAGGGGAATGGAGTCACAAGAGCCCCTGCTTCTGAAGAAGCTGCAACCTCAAAGATCTTGAGTAGAAACAGAAGGTGCAGATTGAAAGGGATGACTTCATGGAAGTCCCACGCACAGAGAATTACCACCACCCCAATGGACAGAGGACTTAGGCAGTGGAGACATTTACATTGCGAGGCTCTTTCCTAAAGAGGAAACCAGCAAAGACCAAGACAGTAAGACAGGTGCTTGTACCTCAGAACAAAGCCCTCTGAACCCTACAATTCAAAGAACACCCAAGGACAATGCTTCCTTCTCCACCTCTTGCTAAAGCAAATGCTATTATATACAAACAGACAACAGAGGACCATTAGACTTTTCAAAGAGGAAGTCAGACCAAATCAAACATTTAAGAGATACCCCATTAAAGAAATAGTCAAAAAATCAGAAAGAGAAATACAATTTATAAAACTTAAATTCTTGCAAAGAGGTGTAACACATTATTGTGTCTACAAATCACAGATGAGATGCTATTAAAAATGGAATAAGGAAATGGTTTTACAGTGAACAAATAATTAACTTAAATATATGCATATATCTACATATGATTACAAAAAAGTATTCAATGTTGAGTTGGTAGGAGCTCGTGAAACCACGCTTTCTAAGTCCTAGAAGAAAATTGTTTTCAATTAAGCATTCTATGCCCTTTTAAATCAGCAACTAATTGTGAAACAAATAATAAATAACATTTGGGGCAAAATATTTCTTTGAAAAGTTAACATCAATATATTATTTTATACAAAGTTACCTGATGATGGGATTTAACAGGATGGAAGAATAACTAAGAAAAGAGAAAGCACGATCACCCACTCAGGAGGAGCAAGACTAGTAAATGCCTCTGTGCCACAGGCCTAGAAAGCAGTCAGCCTCCATGGAGCACAGGTGGTAGAGGGGAGAGGGAGCCAAGGAGGAGGGACAGATCTGCCAGAGGTGACCCAAAGGCATTCGCCAGGTGTATCAGCATCCTTGAAATGCTGAAAGAGCTGCAAGCCAGGCATGGTGGCACACGCTTGCAATCCCAGTACTCGGGAGGCTGAGAGAGGAAGATAACAGATTTGTGGGCAGCCTCAGCTACTTAATGAGGCCCTCAGCAACTTAGTGAGAACCTATTTCAAAATAAGGAATAGAAAATAGGGCAGAAAATGTAGCTTAGAGGTAGAATGCCCCTGGATTCTATCCCCAGTACCACACACAAAAAAGAGCTTGAAAATAGGTAATTGTTAATACAATCTAAAACTTCAGTTTAAAAAAGATTTTCACAAAAGAAAATGTACATGTAGCTCCTTACAAAGCTTTACCGTGAACTACATTCACATAGTCATAATATGCATTCTATTTATGAATTTCTAGCATTAGAATCAATTGACAGAGAAAGCACAGAATTTATTTATAGATGAAGACGAGAATGTAAATCTAACCAATACTGACAATAAAAATAAGAGAAGCAATGACAGAAGTCTAGAAGCATCCACAGTGAGAAGAGAGCAAAGAAAGATAGGGTGCTCTTACAAGGAAAGAAGTCAAAAGAGCCTGCTTGCTACAAATAAGAAGCCAAAGCACAGGTTCATGTAACCTATAATGGAACTAAAAATAATGATAAAAACATATTTGGAGGGGAAAAAGTATATAAATAAGAGAATTTTTGTTAAGAAATAATAGACAGTATCTAAGATTAAAAATCAGAACTAGCAAAATTAGCTTCTCGTGTAGAGATAAGAAGATAACCATGATAGCCGGGCGTAGTGGTGCACGCTTGTAATCCCAGCATTTGGGAGGCTGAGACAGGAGGATAGCACAGGTTCAAAGACAGCTACTTAGTGAGGCCCTTCACAACTCAGTGAGACCCTGTTTCAAAATAAAGAATAAAAAACAGGGCTGGGCATGTAGCTTGGAGGTAGAATGCCCCTGGGTTCCATCCCCAGTACCACAAAATAAAGATAACCATGAAAATAACTGAAAGACAAAATAAGAGACTAGTTAAAGAGTTAACAATGGTTGCTACAAGGACAGGCTAGAAAGAGGGAAAAAGAAACAAAAGAGCTTGTTCTTCATTACAAGTCTTCCTATGCTTTCAGTTTCGTAACATTTGCACATAATAATTTAGTAAAAATATACTTTACACATCTATCTCATATCATGTAAGTATTAATTGTACTTGTATTATTTCTAAGTACCTGAGATTAAGTGGAAACAATGGCAACTAGCAGCCATCCTTAGAGGATTTAATTAAATCAAGTTTTAATATAAACAGATTAAAAACTTTAAAAAGAATATAGAATTAGTTTTAAGTAGTTTAACATGATCCATGAAATACTTGTGCTATTTAAATTTATGAGTCTTTTCTTGAAAGCTGTCTGAATTATCAAAGATTAATCCATAGTTTTAGTTACCCAAAACATCCATACCTGAAAAGTATAGATATGTGCCAAAAAAAGCAAGCCATTTAGTGAAATCCAGCATGTGTAGTCAAGTAAATATATATATGACTACACATATATATATATATATATATGTGTGTGTAGTCAAGTAAATATATATATATACACACACACACACACACACACACACACACATACACACACACATATATACACATACACTACATATAGGCACATGTAAAGATACAGACAGAATTTTTAAAGGTATAACAGACACATTCTCTGAGCCTCCACTTACACATGTAGTACTGTCCCCTTACTGCTTTAGATTTATGGCTCATAAAACATAACCTGGGGAAAGGCTATTCAAACTGGCTTCCCCATGCAGTTATCTACTCACAGCCTTGCCGACTGCACATCTCCTTAGTTGATGTCATTGAACAAACAATGACTACAGGTCACCCACAACTCAGGGAGCAGCCTCCAGGGAAGAAGGGCACAAACACCACTGAGCCATAATCACCCTGAAGACTCTCCAGATTAAAGGGTCCTAAGTCTAAAAGAGAACAAAGATAGGCCTCAATTTGCCTGGTATGCACCTGTTCATATGCTAATTTTTAGCCAAAGTGACATTTAGGGTCTGAATGGTGTGACAGCTTCAAATCTTCCAGTGATGCTTAAGGAACCCTAGGGAATTCTGGTTAGAAATAAGATGGGCCCAGTATTTCCTCCTTTTTGAAAGCTAAAGCTGAACTGAGATGTTTGAAGCTCTGAGTTAATAGAATCCTACTTCTAAATCATATCTACTTTTCTACTTATCTAGTTCTATGAAGTCACAAGAGACTCTCCCAGACCTGCCTGAGATAAATTACTATGACCATCACTTTTTTAACTAAGTGTGAGCTGGGGTGAGAGAGAGAATGGTGGCTCACACCTCACCTTTCTAGAATGAACCTACTGAATCCATAGAGAGAAATACAAAAAGCATTATGTCAGTATGTTATCATGAAAAGACAAAATAAGAGTAAAGAAAGACTGAAAACTGGGGTAATGATCCTTTATAGGACTGCTATAATGAATGAACAGAGAAACACATGAAGTACTCTGCTTGGATATTCAATAAATGTTAGCATGCTCTCTTTTCATTTTCTCCTGCAATCATGTGCATGAATTCCCTAAATACTCCAGGTCCTCAGGACACTGTGAACCACACTTGCCACAGTGGGGCCCTGAAACCACTCGTTATTTGTAATTTTCTAGCCCAAGTCAATGAGTTAAGAAAACTAAGAGGTTGCAATTCTGATATGGGGGGAGGGGCGTGTGGTCACACCAAGCACACATATATGAGATGGCTTCTAGCAAAAGTATTAGATATCTCATCAAGTATAGAAATCATTAGAAATTACTTAAGAAACCTACATAATAAGAATCTATCTTATTTATGTATCTTACATTGTGGGTACAGAAAGTTCTTTAATAGTAATCTCCAATATTCTCTAAAGAAAACTGTGATCTTTGCTTGTTTTGGTATTTGTTGTCATTCTGAGTGAATGGCACTACATTTATTATTTATACTATATATATGTATATATATACATATATGTATATATATACATATATGTATATATATATATATATATACATATATGTATATATGTGTGTATATATATAATCTTCTGAGCTACACTCAGCCGCGCGCGTGTGTGTGTGTTGTACTGGTGGTGGAACCCAGAGGCTTTTCTACCTCCGGGCTATATCCCAGACCTATTACATACTCTATTTGAAAACAGGGTCTCACTAAGTTACTGAGAGCCTCACTAAGTATCTGAGGCTGGCTTTGAACCTGTGCGATCCTCCTGTCTCAGCCTCCCAGGTGCTGGGATTGCAAGAGTGCACCACCATGCCGGGCTTATTTTTTATTTTGAAACAGGTCTAAGTTGCTGAGGTTGGCCTTAAACATGTCATCTTCCTGTCTCAGCCTTACAAGTACTAGGACTACAGGCATGGGCCATCATTCCTGGCTCAATAAACACTTTTTAAAGTTTGGTACTGAAGTGGTCTGGAGAATGAAGTGGGAATGGAATAAGTGGTAAAACATATTAAGTGTTATGCAAAGAAAAGCAGAGATTTTGAGAATGCTTCACTGGGCCTAGTTATGCTAGTTAAAGATTGTTTTGTCAGTGGGCAAAGGTACTTTATAAAAGAAATCTATTTTCTGCTGAACCAAGATAAAGAAAAAAGAAGCAGATAATGAGAAACATGTATCAGAAGTGAACTGAATCAGAAGCAAAACTGTGGCTTCAAAATGCCTTCCATACAGCACTACTGAAGTTTTTCTCATAGGTATATATTCTCCATGGACCAAAAATACAGTATAGAGGATACAATAAATTCATATGTCCCTGGAAAGAGTCTCTGGAAGGCTGGGTATGTTATTATAGATGTGGCTCATATAACGATGGTGTCCAAGGGCACCTGGATATCATGGAACCAACTTCTCACTCAAACAAGTTTCCTCTTGTAACATTAGAGATTCCTAATCTACTATTTTTGATGACAGGAAATTTACCACTTAATGAAGCAATTCATTTTACTGTAGTAAAGCTCATTCTTGTATGTGGTAAACTGCCTCCATATCCCAAGTAGGCAGGCTCACTTGGAGGGACCAAGAGTCAGGATGTATATTATATTCAGAGTACCCAAAAAAGCACACACTTGTTCAGGAAGAGCTGGCTTCCACTTAGAGATTACTATTTATCTTCTTATAAGTAATGCATAACCTCCTATATTCTCGGGCTTAACTAAGAATTCATGAAGAATGGGAGCTTTTTTTTATCTTTTTCTATTCTCTAGCACTAGGTAGGCTAGTCTCTGTCATCTTAATCCCTAAACTAGTGTATAAAGGTTCCTTGATGGCAAACCTTGAATGCTTATATGAGAGAAAAGGACCTAAATCCTCTCCAAAAGGGCTTTAGCAGCCTGAACTTAGAAATACTAAAACCTGCAGCTGGTCATCAGTCCTCTTGAAAAATGAGAGGCCTCTAAAAATGACATTTTCATCTTTATCCAAAAACATATGTAGTCTAAAGAAAGCATTTTCTTCACTAAGATGACCATCTTTGGGTCCTAGTTCTGTTCTCTGAAGCAACAAACACTTTCTGCTTTTCTCTACATATTTGTATTAAGCCCACTCTTTTGGACCAACTACGCATGACTGTGGCTCGACCTCTCAGTACCTGCTCACCTCCTACGTGTTCTCTAGGTTCTCATGCTTCTCCTTCAGAGGTGGACCACTTATCCACAAGGACCTCTCACTCTGGTCCGGATAAGCTCAGATTATCATAAATATCACCCTTCCCTTGATAAAAGGCAGGTCTAACTGGTAGCTACTGTATCGGGACTAGTTCACTAGTAGCGGGCTAGTTCACTATATATTCCCAGCACCTAGGTGAGAACTAAGCAAAAAGCGGTACTCAAAAATATTTAAGTGAAGCTAGGCACCATGGTACATGCCTGTAATCCGTTCTTGGAGGCTGAGACAAGAGAGTCACAAGTTCAAAGCCAGCCTCACCAATTTAGTGATAACTTGCTTCAAAATTAAAAATATAAAAAGGCTAATAGTATAGCTCAGAGGCAGAATGCCCCTATAACCCCATGTGTGTTTGTGTGTATGTATGTACATATATTTATATATATTTAAATGAATGAATTTACAATCTCAATGAGTTACTGTAATACTCCCAAGCTATACCACTATATCAGGAAATAATAAGCTCTTTACCAGTAAAAGGGAAAGGAACATTTCCCAGCCCAAGGTTATAATAATCATTCTTATTAAGGATCATAGTCAAAATTATTATTGACATTATTGCAAATTATAACAACCTATGCAGCCTGAGCCACTAGCTATGGAAATTATTCTTTCTTACAGGTTCTGGGCACCTCCCTAGAAATCCAGACAAAAAAAAATTTTCAAAGATGTCCTTTGGAAATTGGAGAAATGATTCAACCTTGAAAAACGCATCAATTTCTAAAAACTCAGACCCCAGTTTAAATGTGTACTAGATTTAAGACTTTGAGGAAAAAAACTTATCATTAGAATTGGATATATTCTATTCTTTCTCAAAAAGAATGCTGAGCCAGGCACCATGGTGATATCTGTAATCCTAGAACTTAAGAGGCAGACACAGAAGGATTGATGGTATGAGGCCAGCACAAACTAACTTACCAAGACACTGTATCAAAATAAGAAATAAAAGAGGTCTGGTGGTGTAAGCAGTGGTAGAATGACCTTGTATTCAATCCCCAATAAAACACACATGCAGGCACATGCGCGCGCACGCACACACACACACACACACACACACACACACACACACACACACAGGCTGATATTAGCCTCTCTACTACATTTACCTAATGAGACTGTATGTTGATTTGTAGCCATCATTACTACTTGTAGAACACATCATAGTACATGGCTCTTTCCAAAGCAAACGCTGATCCAGCCAGTACTACTTTGTGTGTTACAACCATTTCCTGGGGTTGAAAAGAACTGGCCCTAGAAAACAGAAACATCTCAGAAAAATGACACTTTGGAATGCTGACTTGTTGCCTCTCATTGAGAGACACCAGGAATCTCATCTTCAGACTTAAAATAGCGAAACTCTGAGTCATCAGTGTCCATATGTCTTGTTAGCAGACAAGAGGGGTATCTGGGATGGAGAGCAGGGAGACCTGAGGGCAGAGAATGATGATAAGCAGAGATAGGGATGGATGGAAAGTTGAAATGTCATCTGGAATCTGAAAACCTGAGATCCTGGCTGCCCCACCTATTGGGTGACCTCAAACATTCCCCTTCAGATAGGTAAGGTTAGAATAAAGCACACACACACACACACACACTATCTCTTTCTCTCTTTGTCACACAGACACACACACACACACACACATATATACAAGATTGACCACAGGAGTGTTCAATCTCTGAGCTACACCTCTAGCCCTATTTTGTTTTTAATTTTAAAACAGGGTTTCACTAAGTTGCCACACACTGGCCTTGAACCTGTGATCCTTTTATCTCGGCCTCCCAAGTGCTTGGGTCACAGGCATACACCACCATACCCAGCTCAATTTTCTGTTCTCATGGTTTCATTCTACAGGGATCTACTTCTTACTCTTGATAAGGGCTGCTGTGGATTGACAGGGCTCTGGCTCTGTGTCTGTACTTCTTCCAGAACCCGGATGCGTGTAACAGCTACCTATTTATAACCTAGCACTCACTATTGGTTTGAGGGAAGAGAGACCAGTTAAGCAGTAGGCAGTGCCTCTTGAAGCTTTGCCTGGGGCTGATACCCAGCACTTCTACTCAGATGTCCTTGGCGACAGCAATTCATGTGATCACACCTAACTTCAGGTGAGTGAGGAAGTAAAGTCCTCCTACATGCCCAGAAAGCGATAGCTGGAATATCATAACTCCAGTGACCACTGTGAACATGTGTCGCTGGACCACAGTGTCTTCAGCAACAAGGGGCCAGTAGTGCTCACTTCATAGCAATGTTTTGTGAGGATCAGTTGCATAAATGATAGCTGGAGAGTTGCCCTGACTATGATGTCTCAGTCAAGGATAGAACCACTTAGTCAGCAGGAAATGGAAGTCCTGGCCAAGAGAAATTCAGCAGAGCCTCCCCATGGCAGTGAGGCTGGTCAATTTGAGGAAGATGTTAAGAATAATGATCTGATAAATTCCTAAAAATAATCCCTTCCCACATTCCTATATTTCCTCATCTTTTCTCTCAATTTCAGGTTACATCTTCATTTCATCAACAAAGTATTATGTAGTATCTTTGTGTCCAGCATGATGTTAGACCCTGGTTGTTGAGCCAATCAGTTTCTTCTCCCCCCCCAAAAAAAAACCCCAATACATGCAAGAAGAATCACAATTCAGCCCCCAAAACAGTTCCTCATCACCACCTCTACAAACAAGCAAGCAAACAAAATAGAGTTTACACGTGCAAACAAAAAAAATTAGACAAATTTGAGAAATTTGTCATAATTCCTTCCAAACTTTGTTTTGTGCAACAGTCAAAAACAAATATGGTACTATTATTTAGAAGGTTTTCTCTCAGGCTAATAAATACTACATATTCTGGCTAAGCAGATATCACATTTGGGGGAAGAGGAATTGAACCCAAGGGCATTCTGTCTCTGAGCTACACCCCCAGCCCTACTTTATTTTTTTAAAAAACAGAGCCTTACTAAGTTGTGAAGGGCCTCGTTAAGTTGCTGAGGCTGGCTGTGAACCTGCAAGCCTCCTGCCTCAGCCTCCCAAGCAGTAGGATTACAGGAATGTGTCACCATGTCCAGCAGATGCTACATATTCTATTTATTCTCTTACTTATTTGCAGATTTACTAAGCCCTCGAAGACACTCAGGTAAAATTTTGTCTATACAAACCTAGTGGGAATAAAGGAGATACAAACATCACTGACAGTGCATGGATAGAAAAAAACTTAGCCATGGTGAGAATCAAGTGAATGTACTGGTCCAGCCCATATTCACTGAACACACACTAAGTGTGTGGCACTGTGCTCAGCACTGGGGATACAAAGATGAACAGGATGCAGTTCAGGCTCTTCCGGTCCTTTGCCACAACGAAGGTATGATGATACATCAAAATGGTGGTGACCTGGGTTATAAGAGCAGAAATGAAGGAGAGGCATATGGCAGGATTGCAAAAAGGGCGAGAGTTATGGAAGAAAGTTTCCTGAAGGAAATAAGAGCTTCAATTATAGGTTAAATTTAGTCATATCAAGTGGGGGCAGCTGCAACAGAAAGAGTAAGTGACAGAGGTTGGAAAGCATGAAACCTAAGCATGTGAGAATCCAAATTGCTTGAGCTGATAGTACAAGAGTGCAATGTCAAAAGATGATCAGGGAGTCAAGCAGAGACCAAGTCAAGGAGCATCTTACAGGCAAAAAAAACCCTGGGCTTGATGTCACAAACATCTGCCCGACCAGGGGACATGAGCTTGGGCTTAATAATAAAAGGGAGTTCACTAAAGGTTTTCTGAGTAGAAGGATCGATGTGCTCATACTTGTAGCTTAGATAGGTTCTTGTGGAAGTTGTGAAGAATTAATTTAAAGAAGAAAGAATAGAAACCTAGAGAAAAAGAGGCTATATAAATAGTTCATGAAAGAGAAGATAAGGCTCTGAAGTGGGAGCAGCTGCTATACAGAGTCAGGGAAGGGCCAAAAAAAAGAATAATAAATACAACATCAGAAGAGTAGGGAGGATGACGGCAAGGAGGAATCCAAGATGACACTGGCTTGTTGGTCAGGCAGGGGGATGGATGAGTATCCACAAAAGTTAAGAACTGAGATATGAGTTAGTAAGACAGCTGTAACCATCCTGAAGATAGAGCTTACTACAGAAAGAAAAGCCCTATTTCTGAAATTTCTGCCAGCAATTTTCATCAAAGTAAAATTCCACTGTTTGCTGCCAAGAAGAAATTTCATTATTAACTTTGAAATTGATATCTGTAGCTAGAAGACTGCATTTGTTTAGTTCCCATCTCTCATGCCCATGTGTGCACAGACGTGCTAATTCAAGTAGGTAGGTCTTCAGCTGTCTTCAATAATTAAAATCAGACATCATTTGGCCTAATATGAGTACTTTATTTTATATTTGCATGAAAGACTCTCCATCAGTTTCAAATTAATATAGTCTACTTCAGAAGTGTTCTGAATAGCCAAAGTCCAACTGGTTCTTTGGCAGAGCTTTAACTGCTAAACTCAACTGTCCTTCATTATGACAAAACCATCATCTTCCATCCATAAGAACATACAGAGAAAGACAAGTTTATGCACACTGGCTGTGCATAGCTTCACAATGCTCTCAGGCTCACCAAGAAGAACACACTCCAAAGTCAAGACTATACATTTCCTGTGTGATCGTGTAATAGTCTTCAGTGCTACCCACCAAGGACTTCTGAGCATCATCTAAAGTTAGGTGTGGACACCCAACTCCCTTTTTCAAATGAAATGTACATAACAGTGACCTTTATTACTTCTTGGCACAAGTTTAAGATACAGCCTGTGTGTCACAATGACTCCTGTCCACTGCCACAGTGATTGTTAATGAGCTTGGATGCTAAGGATGGTAAGCAGAGCCCCATGAAGACCTGCATTAGATATGTGGTAGCATAAATAACACTGAAACTTTTGTGGTGTTGAGCAACTGAGATTTGTGAAGTTAGTTGTCAATGTAGCAAAACTCAGCTCATCCTAACTAATTGTCATCAAAACAGAAAAGAAAGGTCAAGAAGATCGGTTCTTATTCCTAAAAACTCATTCCCAGGCAACTATCCCTTATTGATGTTTTCTGGCAGGCCAAGGGGAAATTAAAGTCACAAACCATAGCCACCATTCCTTAATGACTCTTATTTATCCTTCCTTTCAATACTTATTATCACCATACTTTATCTAATTTCACATTTAAATCACCTGTTTCTGTTTATTCATTCTACACTTATTGATTTACTTGACAAATGGGGTAATAGTTGTCAAACTTTTTGGTCTAAGAACTCCTCTACATATTTAAACATCAAAAGTTTTTATCTGAGAGTTATATCTACCAATTTACCATATTAATAAATTTTTTGTTCTTGGCACAAGTTTAAGATACAGCCTGTGTGTCACAATGACTCCTGTCCACTGTGACACACTCAAACTAGGGATTGAACCTAGGGGTATTCTGCCTCTGAGCTACACTCTCAATCCTATTTTAATTTTTATTTGGAAACAGGGCCTTACTAAGTAATGGGACATTTCACTAAGTTGCGGAGGCTGGCCATGAACCTGTAATTCCCCTGTCTCAGCCTCCCAAGGATTACAGGCATGTGCCGCTACATCCAGCTTTTCCATATCAGTAACTAGAACTATAATTTTAAAAAATATTTATTCACTTTATGACCATAATAATAAAAATTCTCTATGGTAACACAATATGTTTTATGAAAAATAACTATAATATCCCAAACAAAAAAAATTAGTAAAAACAATGGCGCTGGTTTTTTTTTATAAATCTCTAATACAAAATTTGTTTCTCTTTATGAAACAAATTATCATGTTTGCTCCTGTGACCAATATGTTGAGAAATATTGTGTTGTTTGACTTATACAGAGAAAATTCTAGAACCCTTCACACCATCTGAAAAAGTCTTGGAGAGATACAGATCTCCTCAATTCCAACTATGAGAACCAGGACAATAGTGAAAGGGTAAGAATACTTTTTACTGGCTAATAGTAAATATTTAGGTTTGGTGAGCCTTAAGACTGTGGTTGCAACTACTACACAACTCTGTCATTGTAACCTGCAAGCAGTCACAAACAACACATGTAAACTAATGATCATGGCTTTGTTACAAGACTTTATTTATAAGACCAAGTGACAGGATGAATTGGTCTACAGCCAGTTATACCTCCCTGCAACAGAGCATACCTAAGTGACTTAGGCATGGGTCCTGCCACTACAAAATTTATATCTAGTAGATGCAGTAATACTTGTACCCATCCACTATAGTACAAAATAGAAAGAGATAAATGTCATGTGAGAAGTCTCAGAAAAGGTGCTTTCAGGGTTCAAGGTCAGCTGAAAATACTTTAAGTTGGGAAGGCTTTCATGGAATAAAACATGAGTGGATTTTTGATAGGAGGGTTCAGCAAAAGGAGAATTTTTCAAGCAGAGAAAAAATTCAGGGCATAGGCAATAAGAGAGAGGAGTGCCCAGCAAATTCATGCAGTGATAAATAGCTGCTGAAAAGCAGCATAAAGTGAAGTATACTAATGTGAAACACTGCTGACTCAGCTTCAGGTCACTGTGCAATGGGCCTTGAATGTCAGGCACAGGTTTGGATGTTGTTTAGATGCACTGAGGTGCCCCAGACATCACCTCCTAAGGAGGTAACTTAGGACAGGATAAGGTTAATACGAGTGTAAGATGTGTTTGCAGATACCCAACTAAAAGCAGTGACCCCAGATAACAGGCTATTGGATCAGACTAAGCAGAAAGAAACACAAACCTAAACAGAAGCAATGGCAGCATGACTAGGAAGGAGACAGAGACAAACTGCATTACTGAAGCAACCACTGGACGGATTCAGTGGTTCACTGCGGGTAGAGGAGGAGACAATAATCCAAGTGGACCCTAGCTCTCCAAGTCGGAGAGAAAGGAAAGGATGGAGGCAACAGGAAAGTCAGAAAAAGAGACATATCCAGTGATGAAAGGTCTTCACTGATGAATCTCATTTGATTATAAACATATGTTGCCATTTTGTCAAACATGACTTTAAATCCTTGAAAATCCCAAACTCCTATGCTGGCAAAAAAAAAAAAAAGTTAATAAAATAAACTATTTTTTAATTTCAGAAGACTGTCAAATTATTTTCCAGATCTATGCCTCTTGAAATTTTCTCTAAGTTCCTAGTCTAAAAGTTAACAGAATTTCTAATATTTCCCCATCTTTATTCTATTTATACCTGCTTAAAATCAGCACATATTTTAGTCCATTATAAATACAATATTAGATATCAGTGACTATATAACTTGTGAGACCTCTTTCAGGAACTCAGTATAAAGAGTAACTAACTCCTTTTTTAAGTGGTTAGAACTGTCTATTTTAAGAACACGGTAACTTTCTCTTGCATAGTACTGAAGTTTTCTGAATGTCATATGTTAACTAAAAATTCTGAAAATAGATATTAGGTTGCCAAAAGCCATCTCCTGTTCCCTATAGTCTTTTGAAAATTATGACTAGGAATGGCAACACTGAAGGAACTTTTAAAGTTATACTTGGATTCGCTTTGGTTTTTAAAGGCCAAAAACATGAGGAACTGTACAATAAGTGACCCAAATAATATTCCCATTGGAGAACAAGCCTCTATCTTGAACCTGGTGAAGAAAGAAACAGAGATGGAAAGTGATATGCTTGAAATCAAAATGAAAATTCTCTAAATTCACCGGGCACTAAATAGCTGCGAAGTGGTAGTTATGCTCCATCCCAAAGGCAGGCTTAGAAGGAGCTCAGAAAAACTAAGCTAAGAACGTGACAATGAAGCAGAAATATAAGTGGAGTCTTAGCCCACAGTAAATAACCTAAACATCTCCTAGTGAAATACATCTTCAAAGATAGCTACAACAGGATGGTGGCAGTGAGAGGACAGAAATCTTACCAGGCCTGTTCTGTAAACACATCACCTTTTTCCACAAACACTTTTCCTATCATCTTCCTATTGGCAAGCTTAAAACTGCAGTCATTCTAGATTCCTTCTCTCCCTTCTCCCGACAATTTCTCAGTTGTCAAGGCCTTCAGGAGCCTTCCCCACAGCAATTCTTGCATTACCCCCTCTTTTCCACCTCCAGAGTCACAATCCTAAGCCGGGATCATCTCTGGTCCACTACAATCACCTACTAACTCTCCCCAGTCAAAAATCGATGATTCTACTTCTATGCTAAGAAGCTTTCATAGGCCCTCGGCAAAGTGGCCCGATTGCTCTGGACCTTAGCTCCCCAGTGTCCTGTTCTCACAGCCTCTCTACCAATCTGATGTGCTGCCTTACTCTACCTTGTACAACTCTTTTTCAGACTTTCTGATTACCTTTGTACTTCTCTCGCAGCCTCTTATGGTCTTTCAATGTCTCACCCAGATTTTACTACAATCTCCATTTATAAAATCTGATCCTTCTTTAAAGCCCACTGAAGAGTTTGTTTCCCCTAAGAACTCTTTTTCTAATTCTTTTGTAATGCACCACCGTCCATTTTTCTAATCAGCATTTCAGAGGGCAAAACACAGTGCTATTTTACAAGCTGTAGACAAACTAGTCTTCCTTTCTGCTCCCCTGGTGGCACTTACCAAGGCCTCTCTCAAATCACTGTTAACTATGAGTTTTCTTCATCTCCTTTCCTCCAAAGTGACTGTGTAGCTGGAAGAATAGGGCTCAGGGAGTTGCTGTTAAACTGAACTTGCTAAAGTGAACTCTCTGAATTCACCACTTCCCTAAAGAAGTTCCAAACCTTTTCAATAGAATTTCAGAGCCAGATAAAATTATAATTTTTATTTGGTCAATAAATGCTCCCAAAGCTGAAGTTTTGAGTTGCTTAATTCCAGAAATGCTCCAAAAAGAAATTTTAAATATATTCCACTTGCAATTTAGTTCTTTAAATTCTAGTGTTAACTATGTAGGCAGAATCATGGTAAGATGAAACAAGAATCTCAAGTTAAATCACTGTGACTTAATTAAAAACAAAACAAAAAAAAAAGCTTTAGCCGGGCGTGGTGGTGCACGCTTGTAATACCCCCTGCTTGGGAGGCGGAGACAGGAGAATCATGCAGGCTCAAAGCCAGCCTCACTGGCTTAAGAGACCCTGTTTCCAAATAAAATATATTTTAAAAAATAGGTCTGGGAGTATAGCCTGGAGGTAGAAGGGTTCCATCCCCAGTACCACCAAAATAAATAAATAAATAAATAAACAAATAAATAAATAAATAAATAAGCTTTACCTAGTTATTACATGTAGGATAATGACAAGAGTAGTAGACCCTGGATAAATACCTATGATGAAAAATTTTTTTAAAAAGTGAACTGGCCAAGGTCCCTGCCCAAGAGATGCACAAAAAAGCCAGACAGACACACCCCAAAGCAAACTGAAAACGGGCGCCTGGAACATGCAGAAGATGATAGAGAAACCACTCGACCCCGTTTTCTCCTATGAAGCTCAGACCTGAGAGTCTGGAGCAGCTGGTCTCCACTGTCACTCACTGCAAAGCAACACAAGTGCTTTCTAGGCTCCAATGACGCTGGCCGTTGGATGTCAAACTGAATTCACAGATAAGCACCCCGCGTGAAGAGCCATTCTGAATGTCCCAAGATAGGGGATGCTCTTACAATCTAATAATGGCAAAGCATTTAGGTTGGTATTAACTTGTCCTGAAAAGTGGAGGTGAAGGCTTCCTTCCCTTTTGTTCTCAGTGGCCCGGGCTGGTTTCAGACCTGCCAGTAAGATCTGTGAGAGAAAATCATTTTTGGTTTTGTTCCAACTTCTAATTCAATACCTTGGCAGCATTTGAAATGGATAAGAGCTCCAAGCTCACATCTGCCTCAGGTGACAACTAAGATAAGAAGCACACAATGGGAAATGAGAGAGCTTGCTCCTCAGAAGCGCCTTGAAAGGCAGCTCTTTAAAAGTAGTTAGTTACTGCATGTTACATTAAGCCTGAAAATATCTTGCTAAAAATATTAAAAGATTCACTTCATAAAATCTTGTTACAAATCTATTATTAGCTGATATTTTGGCAATTTTTAAAAATTAATTCTGTGCTATTAGAATTGACAATCAAATTCATTGAATCGGGTTGTACAAAAATACGGGGAAACAGCTTTGCCGGTAAATAATATTCACTCTGGTTAATGGCTTACTGTGGCCATGATGGAGCCTGATGAAAACTGGGCTGTGGGTTGCTTTCAATAAAATAAGGGGGGCATCAAAAACCACTTTAGAACATAGGTATTGAGCAACATTCATGTTTTAAGAAGCCATCTACTCTGTGAGAGACACAGCCCCTGCCTAATCAAGCTTTTTATGTAATTGAAAAGAATACTACAATGAGACATCAGAAGACAGCAAAAAATAATATGTAGTTACTTGACCCATTTATAAATTGTGGATAGTAGCATTGGCCTATTCACAGGACTGCTCTAAAAACTAAACAGTGTTAGCTAACAGTTTGTAAATAGTAATGAATTAATTTTTACAATTTTTGCCATTATTCAAGAAAAAATTATTCAAGTTCATTAGGCCTACCTTATTATTACAAAGTTTCAAATCTGTAATGGGCTCTTCCCCCAGTTCTCCTATTACAAAATTCATATTTTTCCTTTAGGATCTAGACCAAAAAGTGTCTCGTCAAAAAGCTTTTTCTATCATCATCATTCCTAGGCCAAGATTTCCCATAATCTTATGTGTATGTGTGGGTGTGCGTGCGCATGTGTGTGTGTGTGGGTGGGTGTGCATGTTTGTGTGTTTTCAGACATTTCCCTCATTGTTTTATAACAACTCTTAGCCATTTGTGCTCAGTCTCTTTGATTAGAAAGAAAACCACTGAAGGTAGTGATTTGCCTCATTCATCTCTGTATTCAACGACCATACCTCACCTGGGATGTGTAGAGCTGTAGGTCAGTCTTATGAGACACAGAGATGATTATTACAGTTTCTTAAAATGACAAATTTATACCAAGAGAAGTCCTGGAAGAACACAGCTCAACAGAAACTATTTTAGGATGAACTTAAACACTTTCCATTAAACCAACTGAAAAAGACATCTTCCCCAGAAAGTGAATTTTTCTCATGCTGAACAGTAAGTCTTAAGTCAATAGATTTATGACGTAAAAGAAAACAATACAGTTAAAACCTAATGATTTCACCTTAGATGTGCTTCCTGACAACTAGCGAACATTTCTGCCATCTATAGAAATCCTTATAAAATGTAGAAATCCTCAGGGAAAGTCTATGCATTCTCTTGTGTGAGTCTTCTTCTTTTTGGGTTTTAGACATGATGTGGCTCGATGTTAAAGATGCTATCTAATGTCCTATATTCCTTCTGTCTCTCTGGCATGTTTTGAGTATTTGAGGGATTTAGGTCCTTAACTAGGAAAGTTCTTCCACCTTAGCACTTGAATGCTTTCAAGCCACCATAAGAGACTATTAGTGACCTTCCTCACAACCCTCTGAAGGGACACGGTCCAGCATCACCCTGAGGAACTAAGCTTCTGAGAGGTGATGCAGGTGGCCTTTCACTCTCTTCCAAGTACCTCACAAGGTACTTGAATTTAGGTCAGCAGATCACCCGGAAAATTCTTTAGTGCCATAGCAGAAGGGATCAATCCATAATGGACGAGTTTAGGAATCCTATGTCTGACCCTCTCAGGCGCTCTTGAGGGGCCCTCCACTGGGTACTGCTGAGGCAACTTCCGGCCCTCCCTCTCCCCCCACCATAGTCCTGCCCTTCCCCAGCATACACTTACTCAGCCATCCCACGCTGGGAGTGCGCCGCACTCGGGGGTCATCGTCCAAGGTGCGGGCTGCTAGGCAGGGCACTGAGTTCTCAAGCGGGCTGCGGGCTTTAGTGCCAGAAGCAGAAGACAGGAGGAGGAGGAGGACACATGAGCAGCCACAGCAAGGATGAGGATGGGAGCATTAATTAAGAAGAAAAAATACTAAAGCAAATCACACAAGCGGGTTAAAGGAGAACAATGACACATTACAATGGCACACGTCCCCTCCCGTGACCCTGCACCCGTTAATAGAACAAATCCCAACACAGAATGAAAAACAACTAAAAAAAAAAAATTACATTCAATCATTGCAGTTCTCCAAGTATCGATGGATGATCCACCCTGCGGTCCTAATACACAAAACATGGATTATATGCAGAAGGAGTTATATAGCGAACACTAATCTCAAGATATCAGATGAAGACTGTTAATAAATTGGCAGCACAGGAGCACATACAGAGGAAAGTTACACATACTTCTGTAAAGCACAGGGGGGAGGATTCCTATTAGTAAGCAGCTTTCTAATGATTTACCCAGCGGATCCTTCTATGGATATGCAGAAAGCAACATTTCACACTTCCACTTCTGGAAAGATCCTCCTTGATGGATACAAAACTAGCTTTCAATTTTCTGCTTTATAGCCTTCTAGCAAGATGACATTGGGATAGGGAAAATTCATATCCTAATATAAACCCATTTAGAAATACATATTAGTCTTCATTTTCTGGGACCTCTCAATAATTACTATAACACTTGTTTGACTATAATTTAACACTTGGTACACTTACACCAAATCTTAAGACACACAGAAAAGGTAAAAATGATGTGGGCTAAGTATACAATATGGTTCCTTCAGGTACATTTCATTAACTGGACATCACTGTCAACTTCTTTCTGAGGAGAATTACCTTTGAGCTTTGGGCTGTGTGTCATTAGTTTTTGCTAATCTCATGACATACCAAGATTCAAGGCTAGTAAGAACAGACAGCAATAATTATCCTTCAAGGACCAACAATGACGTTTGATTCACCTAACCATCAGACTACATGCAATTTAACTTGAGAGGTTTATATTTCCTTAATAATAAAGATATTAACATGATCAAAGCAATAAATAATTAAAATATATCCAAACAAAATCACAATATATCCCTGCAAGTATGCAAAAGATAGAGCAGACATTAAAAGGCTAATTAATGGTGACTTGGGAGGTCAGGTTTTAAATTGAACCACTTTCAGATTAATGTAACTTTATGGCCAAATTTGGGCATTGAACACAATATAAAATCCAGAAACATTTTTGTCAATTTATCTGTCTGCATTTAAAAGCTGTAAATAAAGCCAGGACTTGTGAGCAGGCCATCTGCGCCAGCACCTGTTTGAGGCAAATCTGATGTCTTCTCTTTGCAATCTGAATTTTTAATTGTTTCCCATAATTGAACTTCTTTGCAAGTTTTTATTGCACTAAGAAAAATGAAAAAGGGAAATGAACCAGTAGAGACTGTTCCAAAATTGCCTTTGTCAAGAGGGAGACATTTAGAAATGTATATTATCATACTGACCAAGTCTCACGTCCTATTTCTTTTAACAATGTAGTGACCTGCTAAAGGAGCCAATACTCCCGCAAGCTTAGCAAAGTGACAAGGAAGAGTGTAAACAACTGGCATCAGCTTTCCTAGGCCCAAAGCAGGACTTGCTGAAATGCCAGGTCAGTGAGGATGAATAGAGACTGGGAATGCGAAGTCAACTCAAAGGAGCCTTCGTGTTCCTTTGGTTTCTGAGTATGTAGCAACCCAGATTCGATCAATGATATCACTGCTTGCTATGTAAGTGAGAGTCAAGAGGTCAGCAGCTACTCCGAAACCAAGAAGCTCATAACTAATACTCCCCCAACAGCTTCCCTCTCCTCCACTTCCCTCCACATGCCAGTGTGCTATCTGTTGGGAAAAGAAGCTGGAAACTCCTATTTGCATTCACATCCTCCACTGCTGCAGAGCCTCCCCATCCAGGGGACAGAGAAATGAAGCCTGGCACATACCAGCAAAGAACCTGGCTCCGGAGACAAGCATGAAAATGGTGCTGCCCATAGAGACTTGGCACCTGTGTTTGAGCAACATCTGACTGGAGCCATCTGGCTGCCTCCCCTCATGAAAACTGAGAGGCTCGCAGCATCCATTACTTATACTGGCAAATGCCAACATTCTGATTTGTTGGACCCTCTGTGCTCTGTGCAGGAAGATACAGACTCTATAACCCTTTCATACTGCTTTTTTATTTCCCTCTCTTTTCATAAATTTATTGAAAATATCACATTTTAAAAGGTTGTTCCCAAAGCTAGAAACAAACTCTCTATAATTAGACCATGATAATGATATATTATGTGCACCTTTTACAAATAATGCTTTCCTTGTACCTCTTCTGTGCTTGAGTTGCAAAATAACTTAGCTTTGCTACCATCTCATGCATTCTATTTAAATCATACTTGCCTGACTTTGGGCATAAACAAGGTAGAAATTGGTTTGTATCACTGTGACTTGATGAGGAAAGATATGGTTCTAAAGATTTCTGAGTGACGGTTTCCAATATCTATATTGTACAAAATGGTGTTGTAAGAGGGATAAAAAAAGAGTTTTAATGATTCATGTTCCTCTTGGGAATAAACTTGTCCAAAGCCATCGATCCTAAATCTATTCAAGTGAGCATGACTCTACTTGAATCGTGCTTGCAAATAAACCAAGGAAACTTCTCTAGCAAAATGGGGTTTAAACAATATTATTAAGAAGAGAATAAATATTTGTCATGTACAATTTTATGGCTCTTTTGGGAGTACACTGTTGTATGTTTAAGTAGGGCTAAGCATGTAGCTAAGAGGCAAAATGCCCCTGGATTCAATCCCCAGTACTACAAAAAACAAAACAAAACAAAAAATCTGATTAATAGCTTTTCTTGATAATAGAATCTCACATTAGGCTTTTTAAATATTTTTCACAAAGACATCTTATTTATTTCTGGTTATATAATAAGATATCAGTTTCCTTTTTCTCAAATATAAAAACTAAGAATATATCAATTTCTTAAAATCAGGCTGCTACTAAATAGTATCATGACTTGAATAAAGCTTTTGGAAAATATAGCATTATGTCTTCAAGAAGAAGGTTGTGAACTGAGCCTTTGACATCAAATTTATTTATTTAATTTCTTATGTGTGTGTAATTCCGGGAATGGGACCTAGGGGCTTTCTATCTTCGAGCTACATTCCTAGCCCTATTTTTTATACTTTATTTTGGAACATGGTCTAAGTTGCACAGGGCCTCACTAAGTAGCTGAGGCTGGCTGTGAACCTGTGATCTTCCTATCTCAGCCTCCCAAGTACTGGGATTACAAATATGTGCCACCATGCCCAGCTTGACATCAAAATTAAACACTCCCTTGTGTTCTATATCTTGTGTCTGACTCTTAATTTCCATAAAGAACATAACAGACTAGAAAATAATGAGAAGGATGCCGGGCGTAGTGGCGGATACTTGTAATCCCAGCATTCAGGAGGTGGAGACCGGAGGATTATGGTTCAGGGGTGACCTCAGCTACTTAGCAAGGTCCTTTGCAACTCAGTGAGACCCTGTTTCAAAAATAAAAAGAGGGCTGGGGGTGTAGCTCAGAAGTAGAATGCCCCTGGGTTCCATCCCCAGTACCGGGGAAAAAAAAAACCTGGGAAGGAATGACTGTGAGAAAAATTAGTTCCACAAGAACTTGAACATTATAGATCTGGACAATCAGTCACTGCCTGGGGAAAAAGAAAGTTAGAATGGTGCCTGGTAGACGAACTGGAAATATATCAGTAACAATAACCACAAGAGCTGCTGCTATTAAAGAATAATTTCATTCAGGCACTTTGCTAGAAACTATCCATGGACTGGTTCATTTATTCTCAGGTTGGGAAGAGCTTAATCATTCACTGGGCTCTGGCCAGGATATTCATCTGTGCTTTGCAAATGCATGGAGAATTAAGAGTCCAGAACCAAACAGATGGATCTGTGCTGTTGGTTGTGGAAGGAGATGCATGCGGAAGGAACCTTGGAAAAAAGACTCTCATCTTAAGGAGCCACGGGCCTGCAGATTTGAGAGTTCACCTGAAAATCTCACAACTAGAGAAGCATGCCGGCCTGCTTCAGAGGAGCAGAACCTTTGAGGAAATTTAGGGAAATGCCGCCTACCTATCGTTGCAGGGACCATGTCTGAATTCAACAGCATGGATTGGGGGCCGTGGGGTTAGGAAAACAGAACCCAGCCAGAGACAAGTGGGCAAGCTAGACACCAAAGCCAGACACAAAGCTAAGAATTGCAAAAGGGACTGAGGAAAATGCCAGCTCTAGTAGGGTCCCAGCCAGATCCAACACATGCCAATGTCAAGCTCTCTGATATTCCAACTGGACCATTTGTATAGGCCTAATCTCCAACCAGATTCAAAGTAACAAGGGCCTAACTAACCCCACTTACATTTCTATGGAGTCTAGAATTATGATTAACAACAACCACATGATTTCTTTCCACTGTTTGTTCTGCATTGTTAACCACCGTCTATGTTATGGTAGGTAATAGCAATCTAATACTTCTTAAAATACCTTATTCTGTGCTTGTGCCAAAGCAATCATACAGGAGAGAATTCGGAACCAGAATCCTGCCTGGTAGAAAACTGTGAAAGGGAGTCCAGGTTCTAGAGTAAGTGGGAATAAAAGTGGTGGTAAATAAAAGGGGCTCACACTTCTCAAACTTGACATAAAAAAGGGGGGGAAGCAGTGAATTGAAGACAGAACTCAGAGGCTCAATCTATAGAGGCAGGTCTTCGGCATCTAAACCTACAGAAGAGGCCCTGAAGCACCAGCTGGAGCCGAATGGGTCCCTTGGAGCCAAATGCCTGCTTGGAGCTGCCACCTTCTCCAATGCCTTATCTACTTGATGAATCAGGAGATGTAAACCTTACATTTTCAGTGTGGTTTATGGCTCCCCAGCAGTCATTCAGTCAAGAGTAAAACCAGCAAAGGGGAAAGCCTATTTTGCAGGAGAGTTGTGCTGAGAGGGGCTCTATCCCCTCCTGCTGCTAACAAAAGGGTATAGGCATCAGTTACCAAAAGGCAGCAGAAATAAATCAGGATGACATTAGTTTCTTCTCCTATAGTAAGCTACAAAGTCAATATCATTCCAGAAACCATTCTTACTTCTATGAGAGTCTTCCTCCCTAACTGTGCTTAAATATATAAAATATAACTGAATCACATATATTAAGTGTTGGCTATGTGTTGGTTATCATTCTAAACATTTCTTAATATATTATTGGTGCATCATAATGAAGTTCAGAGTGATAGAAACATACATGCACACAGCACCAAAGAGAAACACATCATTCTAAACATTTATCCATATATATACACATATACACATATATGTAATTTAACTTTCGTGGTCTCCATTTTATAGACATAAAACCTGAGTATGAAACTACCTTTCCAATTTTTTATTGGAAAAAAGAAACAACTTTTGCCAATGGAAAATAAGGTTATGAAAATGGATTTGGGGAAAAAGAAATTCAAAATCTAGGTCCAGTTATATTACCAACGTCACATCTCAAAGGATATCTGGACTCCCAACCATGAAGAACAGAGAACTGGCTTCAATACTAGTCTAAGGGAAAGAAATGGAGAAGCCAAGAGGAACAAATTGATAATGGATTTACTCAAATTTTCACAAGGTAGTAAAGCTGAATATTCAAATGAATGTTCCTCGGTGATTTGGATCCTTACGTTGAGTCTGATTCATCTTTTGTAAGCTCTGGGGTAAGATGATGCATATCAAAAGTATTAATTTAAACAATAAATGATATTTTTAAAAAATCAAGTCATGATTTTTAAACAAATTTATCAGTGAACTTTTTCATAATCACCTTACTAAATGTTTATTGAATGAATACTGATTAGATATAAACTCTGCTTTTACTTTCTAAGATATCATATTTGTTTAAAAAAATACTACCACTCACTGTTCCCAAGCTTAAATATTATGCTTTTAAACATGCACTAAAATAATACAAAGTTATTATCAAAGCATATAAGGCCAAATTATCAGGTAGAACTCTATGAATCTGTCAATTTTACCTATCAAAATGGCAATTTCATACAGCTCAATCTAATATTTAGAAATAAAGAGAAACCCAACACTGGAGGAAGCTAAAACCTTATTTCTTCATGCCACACCAACTCTATTTAAGTTCTTCATTTAATATATATCAAGCAATTAAAGGACTTTTCTAAAATTAGGTACACGGCAGGCTTAGCCATCAGAATTCACTGCCTCAGAGGAGTACTAATTTCATAAGGATAAAAACCATGGAAGTTAGTCTGATCTCCCCTGGCTTCTTACAAGTAAAAGGAATCTCTGATTTGTTTCTTCATAAAAACACTAAATCATCATAAACCTCAAGCCCCATTAGGACACTAAAAGATGTGAGTTGGTAGCAATGAGTAAAGACAGTCACGTGCTAGTAGTGTAAATGTTTGAAAAACAGCTATGGGGTGCAGTGGAGATGTATGATGGTGTGTGTGTGTGTGTGTGTGCGTGTGTGTGTTGTGAATGTCACTGATATAAAAGATATGTTGCACATATTGCAAAATTAACAATAAAATATAGTCAGTTTGTTCCTGTAGAATGCTTTAGTTGATATTTGTCAAGCTCTTGCCTCAGTAGCCAATTTATAATTGCAACTGGCAGATGGGCATAGTTTCAACATCAGTGTTGATTAATATTATCATGTATGTTAAGCCAGTAAGACAAAAATGAAACCATGAAGAGGTGTTTCAGACTCTGGTCATTCAGCAATGATGTGGGTGACTTCTTTGCTAAACTGGATAGTTTCTGCTTACCAAGAAAGTATTTCCTCAACTTTTTGTGCTAGTCACATGTTTTAACAGCTAAGGACATTAAATATTTCAAAGTTAAATCTACTTTATTAGCATTTTCTCAATCACATTTTTAGGCCTAGAGATAATTGACCAAATACTAAGTCCTGATTTGTAGCATTTGCTGATTTCTAAGGTATAAATACCACCATCACAGCCAGTTTAAAACTACCAATACAGTTACCAAATGCAGAGATGGGGCGCAATGCCTCCCAAACACAGATCATTTTATAGTATTTTCATCATAGATTCACACTTGATGAAAATTACCTCAAGAGAACAGATTAAAAATAAGTAGGAAGTGATGCATTATGAGTCTTTATTACCTTTGTTAATATAGTTAATTATACATTTATATAAGTTAACTTTTAATAGTAGCTGTATTTAACAATCAGGTTGGAAAATACCCGAAAACAACTGGCTATTGTGAGTAGATAAGAGCTGTTTGCAGCACATCTCTGGAAAATGAAAAAGTTCTCAGTGCTAAGGCATCTCCATAAATTTCATCTATTTATCACACTGTTGCTAGCATAACTATAGCTGGCAGTACCACTAGGTCTATTTTCTAATCTATTATAGAAGATCAAGGTGACTTAAGTTTATCTAGACCTTAGATGAGGATATTAGAATCTAGCTTCAACTACTATAGAAGATTCTGGCTTATTAAAATAGCTGCAATAGTTATATAATTCTTTATTTTAGGAATTTATTCTAGGAACATTCTAGTTATTAAAGATATTAAGTGATTAAACCCTGAGATACAAAGGCAACTGTGTAAACTTGCAAGTCAAGAACAAGCACCTTTACAAAGCCAAAAATTTGCCATCTGATAATTTCTAATAATGTACCTTGGAGGCACACGAAATTCATTGCTAGAAAAGCTCTCAAAGCCAAATCTTGCCTGTGATGTTTTAAAAGGAGTTAGGTAACTGAAAGGCCAATAATAACATGTTTGAAAAGACCTAATCGTATCCCATGCTTCAGGGTGTAAGCTGATCAGTTGAAGAGCCGGAAAAGAACTGACTGCCCTTCCTATCTGCTTTCTGCCCAGCATATATAACATTTCACAAGTGAAAAGGTGAATGACCAGGGCAATTCCAACTTTCCTCTGAAGTACAGAGATCTACTGATAGGATGAAGGATTGAATGGCGAGCCCTATTAACTCGATTAGTGGTTCCACATCCAGATACTCTGGATGGTCAATACTACTACCGTCAGGGCCAATTTCAAGTTACCACAAGATACTGGTTTCCAAGGCTCATCTGTTCCTAATTTCTATTCTGCCCACAGTTCCAAGCTCACCACCTTAATAGGAAGCACCCTAGCTGTGAAAGCCATTCCTTTTCTCTTTACAAATACAGCATTTGAAGGCAGTGCACTTCCTTCCCTGTTTATACTACCACAAAAATTGTAATTACAAAAAAAAAAGGATTTTTAACTGTTGGCATTTCCTTTTATAATGAGAAAGATTTTTTACATAACATATAAAAGAGTAACTTTAATTTCCATGATTTAAAAACTATGGGTTGTTTACAGAGAAATATATACAGCATCAGTTGTGATCAGTTATTTGGCCTATAACCTTCCCAGTCAATAAACAACCCTTCTCTTCAAGAACCCAATGAAAAATAAAGAGAAGATGAAAAATTTCAAAACATTTCCTATTGATAGCAATATTCCAGGTAACAGCAAAACTGCTGAAATATAGTAGGAATATTCTAGGTTAGATTCTCTTTCTGTGAATTTTTTGTAAAGAGCATGAATTCCTATTCTAATCATTTATTTATAACTAGTTTAGCTTAAAATTAATAATTGAGAAAGTTTGTTTATAGTAAGTTCCCTTCCAATCATTTAATACCACATCAGAAAACCACATTTCTAGAAAAGAGGGTGGCTGATCTGGAATTCAGTTTATATGATTCACTTAACCCACCTTTTCCCTGACAAGCTCTATGTTATTCCAAAAGGACAGCTGAAGACAATGAGAATCTCCCTTCTCCACTAGTTCTCTTAATACTAAGATAGAAAGGCAGGACGGGAGTGTAGACCTAGCTCTACAGTGCACTGCTTAGCAACTCTGTCCACCACATTTTCATTTCCCACATTTCATGGAAACTGACTTCTCCTTTCCCAGGCTGCCCCCAATCATAAAATTTATCTGAAATAAAAATAATGATACAAAAGTTAAGACTTAAAAAAAAAACTCATAAATACAGTAAACTGTGAAAGGACACAGTGACTTTCCTACTGTTATATAATTGGGTTAATATCCCATTTTGAATGGTTATTCTCCCATCTGACTATCATCTTATATGAAAAAAAAAACAGATTTTGGTTCTTTCTTAGTAGCAAAAATAGTGTCAAGTCTTATTTTGTAGGCTGGACACTACCTCACACTCCAAGCAAACACTTTGTCGTATGAGATTTAAAGGCATTTATCACATCTTACTGTATTCTTCAAACTCTCACAAACCATCATGGTGAAACATATTCCTGAGATACTCAGTGATCTCTAAACTCACTGATTCATGTAACACGCAGTGGCCTCATCGTTGTATCACCAAACCATACCAGTCTGTCAGAAGAACATGGAACAAGCGGGACACCCTGCTACTTCCAACCTACAACAGCAGTGAAATCCTTCCAGGAAGCCTGTAAACCTACCCAAACAAATAAAATGTATCATGAAATGACTGTGGCATATGAACTTGAAAGAAGAATAAATATGGAGAAAGGTTAAAAAAAGATGACAAAAGATGGAGTAAAGGTGAGTGGCACGGGTAAGAGAAGCAGCAGCCAGCTGGCCCCTGCATTACCATTATCAGGGTTGGTAAACATCCTACTTGCACTGGAGACTGTCTTCCCAATGTCAGCCAGCGACCGCAGGTTGGACTTCTTAGTTTGATGCCGGTGCTTCCGGAGCAACGTATAGGTCACTTTATCCTTAAGGTCAGGTTTCAATAGGCCTGTCTCAATCTGATGGTCAACAATCATCTCTGATACAAAAACAAAGCAAAATAAAAAACAGAGCTCAGTCATAAGACATTAATATTTTTACACTAGCTTTATGGATATGACTCTCAAATTTAAGATCAATATGTTATTTTCCAAATTTCCACATTCTCGGTTTATGTGAAGGCTACAGATACAAGGTACAAAGATACTGGTGTTCGTAAGAATTATATAAATATTCTAGTATTACATGTGTTATTGAAGAGGTAGAATTGTTTTGTTGAGTGTTTTTCTTCCTGTCCAAGTTATAATGCATTCACATACATCACATTCTTCTTCTCTGAGTAGCACAGTAAGTCATAACCTGCATTTTTAACTAAAGAAAGAAGATTAAAAAATCTTATGTACTCTATTGTGTAGTGGAAATATAGATATGAAAAACTTGAGAATTTAGAAAATTTAATGTTGTGGGGTTACTGACTTTTTAGTCAATTTTCCTAGTCAGTTCTCCCATAATATCATATTTTCTTTACAAGAAATCAAGGTAAAGGTAACCTCACTAATATGTATGGGGAGGGAAGAAGAAGGAACAAAGCAGAATATGGAGCAAAATATATCAAGTGATGTGCTTGAGTATGTATCACTTTGAGTATCACTGAAATACGATCACAATGTGCATCAAAAGTGTAAAAAGTAAAGGGAAACAATGCCTTTATCAATACCAGGTCATTTAAACACCAGTTAATCTGTTAATCCAGTAAAAGAAAGATTAAATCATCAAAGTATGCCTTAGTCTTTTCTGAGTTGGCTTATTCTTCCTGTTTAACTACAGTCTGGATGACATATTTCCACTGGACATGTTAGACTATAACCTGAATACTTTTTTTATAGAATTTTAATATTTTAGTCTTACTTTTAACAAGAAATTTAATTGCTCCATGGGTGATTCTGCTAGATGACAAGTTCTTACTCTAACAGAAATAAGAAACCCTCTTTCCCTCAAGTAAGCATGTCAATAGTGCGGTACATCTACTCTAGCATCTACATGTCAGACCAACATTCATGTCCATCCAGAACAAAGATGAAATCAAAAACACTGCACAAAACCTGAGCGAGACTGGCAAGAAGCTACCTCACTGTGAGCAATTACTGCTTTCATCTTCTGTATTTCATCACCAGAGAAATGAACCCACACCTAAATAGATATATAGATGTGTCTCATATGTAGATGCATCTAGCATATATCTATATTTTCTCATATATAGATGCATCTAGCTCACATCCATATTTTCCCCTTGGGCAAGCTCAAGAGGAAAATATATACAATATAAAAAAAAATAGAAAAGAGAACAAAAGCTATTCTTCTGCAAAAATGTGTGACCAGAAAATTGATGAGTCTCAGTTGGATAATGACATCCCCTAAGGATCCCCACCTCTTCATGAAGAGAAGTTACAGGTGTTCAGGGGCTTTGGTCGGGCACGACTGCACTTCACATATGTCCATCTTTACAGCAAGTACACACAGAATTGGTCTCACAGCCTATAGCAAGAAACTGGCAATTTACATAGTATACAATGAGTGATTTGGAAGCCAAACAGAGGCCAAATCCAGGACTGTTCATCATATATGCCTTACACAGATGCCATAAATGTCACAGAACACTGGATCACTTGGGAGAGAGCCCAGGCAAAGCAGGAAGAGTCTCTCTTGTGATTGTTTTGGTTTGAGTATGGCCTTTAGCACTGAGTATTTTTAACTACACAAACACCACTTAGTAAAACTCTCAGAATTGATCCTGAAACTACAATTAGCCCTCTGTTCCACAGTAAAATAATTAGGTGCCTACAGAACACAAGCCCTTTACTTTCCCTTTAAGTCTTGCTCTATGTGGAAAGTCCATTTTACAGAAGAACCATAAAAATAAACAACCCCAGCATATCTGCTCCAAGTGTTATCAAACTCCTACTCTAATTCCAGGGTTGTGGATTAAAGTGTTTCTTATCTACCCTTCCTGGCAGGGCCTCCTTCTACTCTTGCCCTCCCTTGAAATTTCAAACCAATCCATATGCAAGCAAAACCAGGCCTCTGTTACTAATGCCTGGAAATCACCAGTTAAAACAGGTTAAAACATCTGTGTGGCTTATGCCTTTCATTAAGTTTCCATTAAAATGGCCCACATTACAGAGATCTCTTTAAGCATAAGCTACCAAAACCTTTCAAAGGAAAGTGGGGGCAGTAACATTTTACCGCTACACTGAAATTAAGCCTTCAGTGTTGAGAACCCCACAGACGCTACCAAGTGGAAGAAAATGTGCCAACTCTAGATTTTTAGCAGAGCTAAAAAAAAAAACACACAAAAAAACACCTCAATAAGTACCAAGTTCAACCTCTTTTTATACAGGTGAGAAAAGAGAGGGTTGAAGACATGACCTGCACACAGACATACGCTAATTAGAGGCAAAGCTACCAAACAAAACCAAGTTTACTGACTCACAGTTTAGATCTAGGTTTGTTTTTTTGTTTGTTTGTTTTATGTGTGTGTGTGTGTGTGTGTGTGTGTGTGTGAGAGAGAGAGAGAGAGAGAGAGAGAGAGAGAGAGAGAGAGAGAGAGAGAGAGAGAGGAAGAAAGAGAGAGAAAGAGAGACAGACAGAGAAGACAAAGACAGAGAGAAATAGAGAGAGACAGACAAATAGACAGACATTGAACTCAGGGGTGTTCTACTTCTGACCTACATCTCCAGGCCTATTTTTCTTTTGAAACAGGGTCTTGCTAAGTTGCTGAGGTTGGTCTCAAACCTGTGATCCTTCTCGCAGTCTCCCGAGTACTGAGATTATAGCTGTGTGTCATCATGCCAGGCTTAGATCTTTCGCCACATCATACAGTATTTTTCTCTATTTAAAAAGTAATACACACACACACAAAAAAAAAAGAATATATGCAGACCTTTTACAAACCAAGAAAAAAACTAAAAATAGTTATGTGACAGAAAAATGTGGACAAAGGTCATAAACAGGTATTCTTTTTTTAAAAAAAGGTCAAAAACATATACTCAGCTTTAAGATTAGCAAAGACAATTTTAAAATTTTATGCAAATATAAACTATAAAGTATTTTCAATCTATCAAAGTGATAAAAATTAAAACAAATCAGCACCTTCTTGTGTTAACAGTATATGTATTAGGCAATTCCATACACTGATAATACTGATGAGTACAATCTTTCTTGAGGGTCATTGTACAAAGATATATATATATATATATATATATATATATATATACCCTTTAATGTGTTCAAACTATTGAATATCCTATTATAAACTTATACTAGACAAACAATTCCACAAAAGGTCATTTCTTTGCAATAAAAACTTGAAGACAATCTAAATGCCCAATAATGGGTTATTCAGTACTTTGCAATCACTAAAATTATGTTTATATTTAATGACATAAGAAAAGATTTCTGTTTTTAGCTGGGCATGGTGGTGCATGCTTATAATCCCAGCATTTGAGAGGCAGAGACAGGAGGATCATGGTTTGAGGACAGCCTCAGCTACTTAGTGATGCCCTTTGCAACTCAGTGAGACCCTGTTTCAAAATAAAGTAAAAAAGAGGGCTGGGGGTAGAGCTTGGAGGTAGAATGCCCCTAGGTTCCATTCCCAGTACCATTAAAAAAAAAAAGACTTGTTTGGCCGGGCATGGTGGCGCACACTTGTAATCCCCACGCTTGGGAGGCAGAGACAGGAGGATCGCGTAGGTTCGAAGCCAGCCGCGTGCTGGCTTAGGAGACCCTGTTTCCAAATAAAAAATGTAAAAATAGGTCTGGGAGTGTAGCCCGGAGGTAGAAGGGCTTCCAGGAACCCCAGTACCACCCCCCCCAAAAAAAGTCTTGTTTTTTCAGTTTGATTTTTGGTGGTACTGGGGTAGAACCCAGAGGCTTTCTACCTCCAGGCTATACTCCCAGACCTATTTTATACTTTATTTGGAAACAGGGTCTCACTAAGTTGCTGAGAGCCTCACTCAGTAGCTGAGGCTGGCTTCGAACTTGTGCAATCCTCCTGTCTCAGCTTCTCAAGTGCTAGGATTATAAGCGTACACCACCACGCCCAGCTTTTTAAATTTAAGAAAAGGCAGATTAAGATGATGGAACACAATCCCACTTTGTGAAATGACCTGCATGTGTGTAAACAGACTGCACAGAAGAAATGCAGAGAGGGCAGCTCTGAAAAGTTTTGTGGGTGCTTTCACTTTCATGGGTTATATTTTTCTATATATTTCTAGAAAATATAATCAGTCTTATGATTAGAAAAAAAGATTGGGCCACTTTGAAAACATAAAAAATATAAGCTGAGTGAAATGGGACTCGCCTATAAATGCCAATTCTTGAGAGGCTGAGAAAGGAGTATCACAGGTTCGAGGCCAGTGTCAGCAACCGATATCCTGTTTTTTTTTTTTTTTTTAAAAAAAAGCCAGGCATGGTGGCACATGCTTGTAATCCCAGCATTTGCATTCAAGAGGCGGAGAATTGAGGATCCCCTTCGTGAACAGCTTCAGCTATTTAGCAAGTACTTTCACAACTCAGTGAGACCCTATATCAAAAAATAAAAAGACTGCCAGGCATAGCGGTGCACACTTGTAATCCCCGTGCTTGGGAGACTGAGACAGGAGGATCGCACAGGTGAAGCCAGCCTCAGCTACTTAGTGAGGCTCTCAGAAAATTAGTGAGACCCTTTTTCCAAATAAAGTATAAAAATAGGTCTGGGGGAATAGCCTGGAGGTAGAAAGCACCTGGGTTCCACCCCCAGTACCACACACACACAAAAAAAAGACTAAAAAATAGGGCTGGTGGTGTAGCTTGGAGGTACAATGCCCCTGGGTTCCCTTTCCAGTACAGCAAAAAATAAATAAATAAATAAGTAAATAAATTTAATTAAATAGGGCTGGGAGTATAACTCTTGAGGTACCTCTCACTCAATCCCCAATCTCCCCTATACACACACACACCAAAGGTATAAAAGCAAGAGACAACAGAACTCACACATCTGCCAACAAGAACAGCTTTGGCATGCCTTTACATATAAAAATGAGGTCCAAAAATAGAGCTACATTTTCCTAATACATTTTTCATCATAATAAAATACCTGAAATGGCTTATAATTTTTTTTTAACTTAGGAGAGGAGGAAAATTCCCATGGTCTTGGTTTCAACTGTGAATGACACTCTTTAAATGTAGAATTACAATGATGATACTAATAATAAAACCATTAAAATAATCCACAAAAATGATGTTTTACTCTGTAATACTTTAAAGATAATTTTTTATCAGCATGCAGAAGGGGTTCTTCATAAAAAAACTAAAAGCGCACAGCAGACCTGAGAGGAATCAAAATTAAGCTGAACTTTGTAACTGTGAGAAATGACACCTGCCCAGTCCCCCACCACTCAATGCCCGGGTGGCCTGTGCCCCTGGACGGGGGGGGGGGGGGGGGATGCCCTTGAGTCTGCAGGTGGGTGGCCTCCCAGAGGCAAGCTGACTAGAAGTGGTCACAGGTGGACTTTGAAGAAAGCTGGAAATCATGCTATTGTTTGTGTGATATAATCACACGTGCTATTATTGCTATTATTTCTTTTTCTTTTCATTTGTTGAAATAAAATGGGGGTGGGGAGGCGATGCATCTTGCGACTCAGCTGTTTGTAATTCTCAACTTGAAATTATCATCAAGATTCAGGACAAAACAACTGTTTTACCCTCTGTGAGAAAAAGATTTCCTTAATAACTAAATAATTACTAGAGCGCCACAGATTCCTGTGCTGTCTCTGTCACTTAAAACGGAATGAGGGCTTCTTATTCTTCATGTTTTCCCTCTGTAACATTTAGATTCTTTCTGAGGATTTGTAATTATTTCTTGTTAGCAACTATCCTCTTTCACTCAAGTGCTTCTCCAGGTGTCTGCAGAACAGGCCCTTTTCCTCCTCCCTCTGTTTTGCTCCTGATGTGCGCTTTGCCTCTGAACTGTTTCCCTGTATTATCAGCTCCAGGAATGAGGGCACTGGCTCTCTGCCTACTTCCCCCAGAACTGTGGAGCCAACATATTAGTGAGTGATGATACCTCACAGTGACCTGGCAGTGTCTAATTTTAACATGTAATGACAATTTTGAAAGTAAATATATGGAGGTTAGAGAAAAAGTTCACAGCTGATAATAAAAAGTAATGGAAAATTAATGCAAGCACATAAAATGCTCCAATAACCTTTTTTTAAAAAAACCTCTTTGGCCATTGGCTAAAGAGATTCCAACCCAGTGTGGGAATTTGTCTTCTGCTACCTGTAAAGCAACTCAGTTAGTTGCTGAGGATCCTTCCAGTAGGGCTTTCTCGTGCTGAAGACCCCTAAGATAGCTTTAAAGAAACGCACAAATATGTAATTCAGTTCTTTCATCACCCTTATTGATCTGCTCCAAGCACTGCAAAGAAGCTATTCACTGTCCCTTGTTCTGTCCACCACACCGTTTGGAATCTTTTCTCCTGCTCATGAAATTCCTCTATCTGACTCAATTGGTCTTCACTCAGCCCTCTGCTAGGGAACATGTAGAAAGATCTGAGTAAATTATACCTACCCTTGGATAAAAAAAAATATGTAACATAGCAAATGATCATTCACAACTCTGAAAAAGCCACCTTCATGTTTTTACAGCTGAAGCCACTTATATTTGGATAAAAGTATGTAATAAAAACCACAAAAGATATTCTTTAATTCTCATAACACCTATAAAATATCTTGTCTTCATCTTGTTTATACAGATGAGGAAACCAAGACTCCAAAAGAATTAAGTAGTTTTGTTCACAGGCACAGGCTAGCAGAGGTAAATTTAATTAGAGCTCCTCTCCCAACTTGAAACCCCATATTCCTTCTGTGATATCAATCTATATCTCATGGAATTAGCATATTGTCCCTTCCAGGGAATATGCATATTTTTGTGGAGGGAAAACCCTGGGCTTAATAGAATGAACCGCTAATAGAATGTTCAGTAAAGAAGTTCTACAAGTTCTGGTATAACAAATGTGACCCGATTCAGTCACTAACCTGTAGGTCCTAGTGACCCCTGCTTCTCACAACCTTTCTCTACACCTAGTTAAAGGGCCTGATAGGCAACCTAAGAACTCCCTCCTTCGGGAAGGTTTAAGCTTTACTATGCAGATGATAAAACTGAGGTGCAGAGAAGCTCAGAATAATGTATAGGATGAAAGAGTTCTAGAAATCTACTGTTCAGACGTCCAGTCTGATAGAATTAAGATTGTGGATAAGAGGGGATATTCAAAATACTAATCTCATCCCAGTAAGTGAAGAAAAGAGATACAAATCTGCACACAAACAACATGACCCTAGCTGTAATGAAAAGATATCATAAAAATAAAAAGCATAAAAGGCTAGAAAATAAATCTGGAAGGAAGTATTTCAAAATGTTACCAAAGGCTATGACCAGAAAAAGATATTACAGAGAATATTTTCTTTTCCTTAATATTTGTAAGAATCTTACAAATTCTCTGCAATAAACCACACCAGTTTCACAATATAAAAAAAAGAAAGAATAAATGTAATAAAAGAGTCAACTCTGCTCACAGCAACTGATATATGCATTAATGGAGACTTGTAGATTTGTAAAGTCAAAAGAATAATAAGAAACTAAAACAGCATACTTACCCACCAACTGTGGAAGGGAAGCAGCCTCCCGGTCAAGCATGATGGATCCTTTCTCCATACAGGTCCTCAGTTCGAATAAGCTATGTAGGGATAGTGTGGCCACGTGGGGCTTGCTCCACCTCTCCCCACCCTGTTCTACCTTCTCTTCAAACTTAATCCACCTAGGAAGAAGAGATTCATGAATTAGTAGTGTTCCAACCTCCTCTAGAAATGTCACTGCCAACCCCTTCATCTCTACCCTCACCAGCACTTCCAAAGTGTCCCCCTTTTTAGAGTCTAAATAGATTATTAGATCATTAATTGCTTTACCCTTAGGAATACACCCATAGTCAAGAGACCATTCCTTCCCCTAAAGTTAAAGGGGAAAAAAGAAAACAAAAAATCCAAAGCATCTTTATTTGCCTACATGTAACCATCAAATCCCTAAGAATGATTATTTAACTAAAATGTTAAAAATAAGGTAAAAATGTGCATTCAAAATTCTCTATGCGGAAAGAGCCTATAATGTATAAAATAGGCACCACTGTGAGGATCCATTGTGACTTCACAAGGCAGTGACAAATTAATATTTATCTTAAACATTTGGAAAACTCAACATGGAATGTGGTAAAATGAATGTAAAATTTTCCCTTCGTTGATGCTAAAAGGAGGTTCACCTTATTTGTTATGTATCTTCACTTCATTTAATATAGATTCCTTAACTAACATATTCCCCTCTCATTGAGATTTTTTTTTTTTTATGGTACTGGGGTTTCTGGAAGCCCTTCTACCTTCGGGCTACACTCCCAGACCTATTTTATACTTTTTTGTTTTTGGAAACAGGGTCTCTTAAGCCAGCACGGCTGACTTTGAACCTGCGCGATCCTCCTGTCTCAGCCTCCCAAGCGTGGGGATTACAAGCGTGCGCCACCACACCTGGCTTTTCATTGAGATTTTTAACAGAAGCCTTACCCTTCAAGTCTGGCTCCACATGTGTTTAAAAATACACAAGCTCTTCTGGGCGTGGTGGTGCACACTTGTAACCCCCACCCTTGGGAGGCTGAGACGGTATGATCACACAGGTTCCAAGCCAGCCTCAGCTACTTAGTGAGGCTCTCAGCAAATTAGTGAGACTCTGTTTACAAATTAAATATAAAAATAGGTCTAGGAGTATAGCCGGAGGTAGAAAGCACCTGGGTTCCACCCCCAGTACCACCAAAAAAAAAAACAAAAAAAAAAACCCACAAACTTGCTGGGCATGGTGGCACACTCTTGTAATCCCAGTATTTGGGAAGCAGAGATTGGAGAATTGCAGTTGGCAGACAGCCTCAGCTACTTAGTGAGGACCTTCGCAACTCAGTGAGATCCTGTTTGAAAAAATAAGACTAAAAATTGGGGCTGGGGGTGTAGTTCGGAGGTAGAATGCCCCTGGGTTCCATCCCTGGTACCAAAAAAAAAAAAAAAAAAAGCCCACAAAAGCTCAATGAACAACAGATCTATTCTGATAATAATAGATCTTCTATTAGCCTTAGCAATGGAAACCCTCTTCATAGCTTCTGTTTCCTAAGACTCCTAGACATTTTGATAACATAGCAATAATATAGAAATAAAAAGTTCAATGAGAGCAAAACACATTTTGCAGCCTTTTCTATCCCATGTCTTAGACTTTTCTGCACTGTTAAGGCAACAGGAAGGCATCACTGTTTGCTATCCATCCCTACCAAATTGATAATGCTTCTTTATTTCAATTCAAACCTTCTGAAAGATTTTGGAAAAGATAAAGAGGGGGTTAAAAATAGTTTTGTTCTACATTTTTTCATCCAATTTTTAATGATTGAAAAATGTTTTCCCAGGAAAAGCTAAACATTCACCTAACTCACTAAAAATGAGAACAAAGGGCAGAGGTCAGAGGAAGCTCTACATAAGGCATTATTTATAGAATTTTTACCAACCTCCAAAGAGGGGGAAAAACACATCAGTAGACCAGGAGTGAAAATAGACCAAGAGATCAACCACAATGTCAAATAAAATTTAGAATTTAAACAAAGCCAACACTCATATGATTCAGAAGTATTATGCCATATGCAACAACTCTCCCTCCATATCCCTCTCAGGAAGCCTCTCATAGCCAAGTGACTCCTACATGTCAATGGTAACCCCATCCCCAATTCTAAGGCCTTTGTTCTTCTCCAATCTTCCTTAAAATGCAAGAGTAAATTTTTTACTAATTTCTAAATGTTTGCCACAAGAGTTTAAAAGTCAACATCACCACCAAAGATGTTCTAAAATGTCATAGCAGAATCTAGTTTATTTCTACAAAAATGGTTGAGATACATTCCAAAAAAAGAAAAAATGACTCTTAATATTCTTGTATGGGATATTCGCATGTGGGTTTGAATGCTTGTGTGTATGAGTGAATTGGTATTCTTTACTTTGGTTGGAATTACAGCCAGAGAAACAAAAGAATCTGGGAGGAAAAAAATAACAATTTTATACCATACACTTATAGAAGTCTATGGGTGTAACCTAAATAATAAAAGATAATTCAGGTGACTGAAGTTATTTTGAGAAGAATCATTTTATGGACAATAATACAGTGATTAACTTTAAATATATCATCTTTTCCTGCCTATTCAGAGAATCATAAACCATGTTTGTTGATAACTGTTATATGAACCATATTTATACCTGATATTATAAGTTATCACTCAAGAGCTGACTCCAGAAGACATATTTCATAGTACATAAAATCAAGTCAGGATTTCATAGAATTATATAATCTGTAAAGAAGGTAGTGACTTGTATTTTATTTCTAAGAGTATTCTTATTAGCTGAGAGAATTTAAGTGCAAGAGGAATGACAAGGATTGACTGGAAATTCTTTAAAATTAAATGTTTGATATAACTTTCGCTTCCCTATTATCTTTCCTAAATGAGTTATCCCTTCTATTTGTTGCCATCAGCTTGTATTGCTAAACCTATTCCTTAAAAGAAAACTAGGCATCAATTATATACAGTATGTGAAAGTGGCTCTTTTTTGCCATTATCCTTTTTGAAACCTTAACTTCCAGGTTGATGGTATTAGAGGAGGCAGTCCTCTGAAAGGTGATTTGATCATAAGAGTGGAAACCTCATTACTGGAATTAATGCCTTTAGAGAAAAAAATCCCGTGTAGACAGACACCCGCTTCTACCATGTGAAGACACAGCCAGAAGGCACCAGATATGAGAGGGCAGACCTCATCAGACACCAAATCCACTCTTGCCTTTTTCTCGGACTTCCCAGCTTCCAGAACTAAGAGAAATAAATTTCTCCTATAAAAAAAAATAAGTATTTGACTATAAGCTCCCTAGACTTTGGTATTCTGTTATTGCAGCCTGAATAGGTTAAGATAATCCTCAACTGTCCAAACTAAATAAATTTAATAAACTTTTCATTAAAAAGAAAAAGAAGCAGAATCACTGAATTCCTTTGTGGGCTATCTTTTATGTATTCCTCTCCATAGTTTATACTGCAAGAACCTAATTAGACTTAAAATACGAATTTGAACAAGCTTTAAAAATACATTTAGAAATCATAAATCTCAACTGGGTCAGACTTGGGGAACAGCATTACTCATCCTTCTGGGTTACAACAGTCCTTTTAGGTCAAGATTACCCATGAAGGAATAGAAATGTAAAGTCTCGATAGTAGGCAGTTGTTTAGAATCTATAGTCCTAAGGGATAAGTAGTACCTCATAGCTCACTTCAGCATCTACTTTTGAGTTCAGTAAATATTGAATGTTGTGATGGTGTTACAGCACAGCTAACAGCATAACAAGTTACTCTGGGATAATACCTGTTAAATTCCTTTAAAATGGATTACTCTTATTGTTCAAGGAACCATCGCTATACTCTCAAGGTATGTATTTAACCATAAAATAATGGTTTTCCCATGTAAATTGACTGTTTGCAGATGGTTCTATTCCAGAAACTCCACATGCTATGCCTATCCTCTTCGCATATCAAGGACAAACTTAGGGTTAGAGGGAGAAGCTGAGCACTACTGAATTCAAATCAGAGCCCATTAAGAGAAGGCTAAGGCAAAGGTACCAAAGTTCAGTCTATCCAAATGCCAACAGATCTGTAAAGGTGCTTTACAACCATGCAATTATGTTTTTTTTAAAAAAAAAACATATTTTTATTGTCGAGTGTACAAAAAGCCACTATGTACCCTTCATACTGACTATGAATAACCATATATTTGCAATAAGTTTCTGACTTTGTCTCTTGTTTTGATACGTGACATGTTACAGGAAAATTAATTTCATAAGTTGGCTTTTTAAGCACTTGCAATTACAAAACTGTTGTACCCTTGGAAGAGGAGTTTATTAGGTGAAGTTTATTTATTCCAAGGTCTTAGAAGAATAATGATAAAGTACTTTGCAGTTTAATGCACTTTGAGGATTGCCAACCCAACAACATTTCACTCATTTGTAGAAGAAACAGAAGACCCACTGGGAATCACTGAATTTTGCAACTTTCCAATCATATGATTAAATATAATTAAGAAAAGACAAGACCTCTAACTTGCCAGTTTGACAGTGGAAAATAGACATGACCTTTGTTCTAGAATACAATCCAACTACGTAAAACTGAGATAATAAAAAATTTCTTGCTAATTAATAAGTGCCTCATCATACAAAAAAGAAGTCCATGCCAGTATGTACCTGGAAAATGTGTGTGTGTGTGTGTGTGTGTGTGTGTGTGTGTGTGTGTGTGTTTAAGGAGAATTCTTAAATTTCTAGACCAACTGTGAAAGTTATTACATAATTACCTAGATATGACTACATGTAATTACACAGATGATTACATTTCTCAAGCCTTTTTCTTACAGGAAAACAAGTGGTCTGCAATGGAATTTCCCCAAGTTAACCAGTAGAGAAGAGAGAAAAATCAGTGTAGATTGGGAAGGGAGCAGTCTCACTCAAAAACCATGGAGTAATGTCACGTGTTCATGTGCTAAGGCCATGACCTTCAACTGGGTGCTACAGAGGTGAGGTGGGCCAATCTGCCCAACAGACACACAAATAGGTGTTCATTTGTGTTATCTCATTAAAGGGAAATAAAACATCAATAACATTTTCCCTTGTTGGCTGGGATTGCTGAAACGGTGACACCTCTCCTTTTTACCCAGGTTTGGCAGTAATATTTAAATTACACTGAGTGAGTGATCTTTAACATATATTCATTCAACAATGTTGAAATCCAGCACTGTCCATCTAAAAATTTACTGAAGGAAAAACTAAAAGCTGATGACCATTTTTGCAGAGACATTCTCAACTCAAAGAAATAAAGAATTTAGAGAAAGAAATTATAATTAGAAAAAAACTTAAGCCTATCTTCATATTAAAAATGGATTCCTCTCAGCACTAAACTTTTATTAGTCTGGTAGGTTTGAGCACTTTTAACAGAAAATTTTTATCAAGTCTTAAAAATGGACATCACAAATGAAAGTCATAAATTACTGCAAAAGCATTCTAAAGGGGAGTATGTCGAAAGAAGTAACGATTGCTTAAGTTCTGAATATTTCTGGAAGCATAGCCACCTCCAAACCTCTCCATGGAATTAAGACGGAGCATTTCATACAGAGGGGACAGCAAGTAAAAAGTCCTGACAGAGTAGCATGATTCCAACCGATGGGACAAGGGGGAAAGGACACAGAAGATAAGGTCAAAGAGATCATCAGGTTGGACAGTTCATGATAGAAACAAGGGCAGGTGCAGGGAGACCCACTAGTTGGCAGTATCTGCCAATTAGACATCTAAGTGAGAGATGATGGTGGTTTAAACCTGAGTTGTGGAAGTACTGAATGTGAAATGTGGTGAGATACCTCCATATCTAGGTGAGAGAAATAGAATTTGCCAATTGATCAGAAAACAGAATAGAGAGAGAGGGAGGCAAGGGAGATCCCCACATTCAGGCTGACATGACGAAAAGAATAGAAGTGTTCATTGACATGGTAAACCTCAGGAAGAGATCTGAACAAATGTTGAAACTCCTAAGTTCTAATTATTTGATTCCAATTAAATAAGAAGTCTAGGTTAGAGGTAGAAATGCCGATGTCACCAGCATATTGAATAGAAAACCCTACTGAACAGATAGAAATGGTGTTCCTGACTTTAAATGAATTAGTGCAGTGAGGAAAACTAAATAAAAACAGTATCACAAATACAACTAACAGTAACTGTGGCAAGTCCTATATAAGAGAAGTTATAAAATATAGACTATTTGTGGGTATTTTTTCTTCCTGGACAGCTTTTCCCTGACACACAGCATACCAGCAACCTTCATTCTCGGTAGTACATTCTCTGAGAGATGAATTATGTTAATAAAATGGCAAATGTGCTCCTTCTCCCAAAGAAAATAATATTTAATGAAGAATTCAAGATCATCTTAATCTTTAATAATCTTAAGTGGAAATATTATGCTCATCTCAATCAATGTTTTGTTACTTACACAATGAACTGTGATTTCTTCACCCTTACATGACTAGGGGTCATGTAAAATGAAATTTAGTCTACATGTGACTGAAATAAAAAAACAGAAAACCACTCATACATTCTACTGTGTGATAACTACTCATACAGAATTGCACAATGAAAATAAGAATCAACGTAGCCCATAGCTGACTACAACAGTACACACACAGGAATAAAATTTTAGAGAAATAAAATATGTATGATATTAGGATAAAACACAATATGACCATCATTTGGTAGAATAGGAAACAAACACTCATGAAGACTACATGATACGTTAGAAGTTAAACAACTAATGAGCAGCAAAGCCAAAATTAGACCAAAATCTTCCCACAGTTCATTGAGGCAGCTCTAGAAGGAAAAAAAATCGAGATAGTAGTAAGTTTTGCCTTCCAAGCCTTTATTTAGAGAGGATGATTTGTGAACTAAAATTATACTTTATGGAAGATTTTATGTACACAAGTTATTGATTCTGAGAGGGAAATATAAAAGATAATTATTATATCATAGAAAGAGACCCCAAAGAGCAAAGAATAAAGGGCCTCAAAACAGAGCTTTAGAGATGAACTAGAAATGAGTAACCGAAAGCTCTTTGGGTAAGAGAAGAAAATATTAATTAGCTATTAAATGGAGGAGTATTAAATAAGCATACCCACTAAAATTATCTATTAGAAAGAGAATTACCCAACAAATGGAAAATAAAATATTTTAAAATTGGGTCTCTTGTCTTTACTACTGTAAGGTCATGAATAAACCTGAATTTCTTTTTTTCTTTTCAGATCATGGTTTAAGTTATAGAAGAAAAGAAATTCTTCATGAGTTCTACTAAACTTTTTTAAAGCAGATATATCTGCAAGGCCAAGCTGCCTGGAAATTCTTGGTGAAGAATAAAAGCTTTTCCACTATTATCAAATGAATTAATTTATAAAGGTTCTCCAGTATTAAAAATTTCAAATGGTTGAATGCATTCAGTAGAACTTAAAAAAGTGGAGATAATAAGTTCATAAATCTATAAAACATAAACATGAGTATCTTACCTATAAAAATCCAATCAACTGATAAAGACTTGGTTATAAATGGTATAATGTATGAAACTTTTAAGATATGTCTCAGAAAATAAAAAGTTCCTCCTTTGATTCTTAAAAGAGACCTCATTTAAAAAAAGACTTTGAGTTATTGCTTCTTTATAGTTCATCTCCTCTTACTGATTATACATGATAAAAATAATAGCTTCTTTCTCACTCCAGAAAGACCTATCCAGAACAGAAGAGCAGACATAGGTCTCTTTTCTATTTACTGCTACAGGAGAAGACCATTATTTATTTTGCCATATTTTCTTGGATAACAATTGGTAGTACTTAGATTATATTATATTAGACTCACTTCAAACTTTTCAGTAAAATACAGAAATCAAGTTATACAGTTTTTCCCCTCACTGTCTCATTCCTAGTACATAAAACAGTGTTTGATGCATATACTACTGGTTCAAAATGCACTACGTGAATTGATTTGAATTAAATTAAATATTGTAAAAAGTATATCTTAATATTATTTTGTTTTGTAAATAAATTACATTGGTATTTCTGTGTGATAGTAGCAATGCGATACCAGTAACAGCATCATATCAAAGTCTTTATATTACCATGATTGTTATATGCTCCAGAAGATTTAGTCTGCACTATATACCTGAATCCATACATTAAAAAAAAAAACTCTATTAGAAATTACATAATTACATAATTTCAGGAATTACATAACTCCTGAAACTTTAGATACCCATGGAGTACTTAATAATTTTCAAAGCATTTTCACACACCCATATATAAATAATAATTGCTGTATATTTTTATTTATATAGCTTAAATATATATTAAATATATCAGGAATTATTATCTACTTTATTGATAATGAAACCAAAGTTCTACAAAGCTTAGTATCATGCAGCTAAGAGGGGACAGAATATAAACTAAAGTTTCTAAATTCCAAATCCGGGTGAATCTTCTATTTGCTCTCAGCTGGATATTCAGAAGGTAACAGGTTTCATCTGAAATTATATCAACTTTGTCTTATAACTATCCTTGTCTTCACAATCTCCTTCCTACCAGGGATGAGGTAACATGTTGGACAAGATCTCACAAGATACCCTGTAGATATGAGGCTATTTCCTGGCTATCATCATTGGGTGCTTGTGTTTATCATCCCTTTAAGATATTTTATGATTAAATAGCAGAAAATTTGACATTTTAAAACTTCTCATTCCTTATAAAAGTCAAATTGATAACACCACAGAGCAATGAAACAGTAGTGAAATAAGGGGCACCCTGCATCCACGTTAAAGTAAACGGAAAGAAAAAAGAGTCATTCACACCCCAACATGGTCAACACCAACCCCTCAGCCCTTCCAAGTTCTGAGGCTAGAGAAAGGCATGCCCGGGCTCATGGTACTTGGCCTCTGCTGGTTTCCCAGGCTGCACACAAACAGCCATGCCTCACCTTGCTGTCTCTTTCCACTCCATCTCCTGCCCGTCCACAGCCAGCAGCTCATCCAGTTCAGTGAAGAGCTGAGGAGGCGCAGGGCTGTCATCTTCTTCTCCCAAGATGAATCGGATGCGTTCTGCAGCAGGGGAGACTGTAGAAGTGAAAATACTGTGGTTAAACACTGGCTGGACAACCCTGAGGAACGTGCTGCTCCGGGATCGGCCTCTCTCTCCAGGGTTGTTGGGCTTCCCCTCCACGCTTTCAGTAGACATCTTTCTTGTTGAGTCTCCCTTATCCCCAATCTAAAGTCAAAACGAAATCAGAGCTTGTCTCTATTCCTTTGGTCCAGGCTGTATCTCAGTTCTTCAGGACAGCGCTCCAGTGTTGTGTGGCTTGTGAGGAAGAACCTTGAGCCCTCAGATGAACTGAGGTCTAACCGTACAACTTCTTTTTCCTCACTTATGACCTATCCAAAATTTTAAGACAGAAATCAGCTGAACCAATCACTTAGTCTTGTAGCAATGGGAGGGACAACAGAGCACCCCAATCCTGCGTTTTCCTCGGGTCCCCACCTCCCGCCCAACCTCCTTCTGTCCAATGTCTAAGCCCATGCCCTCGCTGGCTCCTCACTGCCTATCACTGGCCAAATGCGAAGTCAATGAGGAATAGTTAACAAGATTGGCCCTCTTCTTTACATAATGGCAGTACCCAAAAATGTTTAGCCATGCTTCAGTGCACTTGAAAAACAAGTCCAAGTAAAACATTGTATACCTCAAGGAAAAAGTCTTCCAACACACTTAAGCACATAATTGAATGCCCTACTAGCTCCTTTTGACCCCATCTCCTGGAAATCATGTAATGAAAAATTAACTAGAATTTCCCCCAAGTTGTGGGTTCTTTCCTTGAGAGAGAGAGAGAGAGAGAGAGAGAGAGAGAGAGAGAGAAGCTTTTGGAAATCAACAGTCACAGTACAAAACTAAGAACCATGGATACTTTTATATTCCCTGAATAAAAACAAATGGCATACACATGTGAATGCAATTCACATATATATCACACACATATGAATAGATTCACAAATTTGTAGAAACATATGTACAAAAACCTCAGAAAGCATGAAAATCCCTACCATCTAAAAACTAGTAATAGAGAATCAAAACTTACTACAAATAAACCTATGAAAAACATTCAATCTAATTAGCAATTGAAACTAATTATTAAAATCAAATACAGGTCATTTCTGCTCTGTAACAGACTGTTGCACAATGAATCATATTCTTATCGTTCTAACATGGCTGCCTCTCTTCTCTTTCTGTTTGTCTGTCTGTCTCTCTCGCTCACATGTGTAAGTGTGAGTGTGTGTTCCTGGATATTGAACCCAGGGGCACTCTACCAGTGAACCACATCCCCAGGTCTTTTTTTTCATTTTAGGTCAAGATCTCATTAAATTGCTCATGCTGACCTTGAATCTGTGATCCTCCTGTCTCAGCCTCCAAAATACTAAGATTATAGATGTGTGCTACCACACCCAGCTACAAGGCTTCCTCTCGTAAAACTGTCCACTCTCTTGGCTACATAGCCCTTATGCTTATCCTAAAAATAAAATAAAATGTATGTTTTACCTATTAAAATGCCAACAATGAAAAAGAATGACAATGCCCAATGTTTAGAAACAATATACTAGTGTCTCCCTATTCTGATTGCTGGTAGGAACCAAAATAGAAATATCTCTCTAAAGGGAAATGTGGAAGGATGCGAAAATGTTTTAAAAGTCTGTCCTATAAACCATAAACCAGAAATTCTTCCACTAAAAATCCAATCATTTCAAATAAATAAAAGTACTTCATAGACTTTGCTATAGAGGTGACTATGATAGCATTATTTATAACTAAACAGAATAGAAAGATCTCAAAGTGATCTATAAATTCAATGCAATCCCTATCAAAATACTAAAATACCATTCTTCCCATACCTAGGAAAAAATGATCCTACATTCAAATGGAAGAACTAAAGACTCAGAATAGCCAAATCAATTCTCAGCAATAAGAACCATGCTGAAAGCATCACAATACCTGATGTCAAATTATAGTATAGAGATATAGTAAAAAAACAAAACAAAACAAAAAAAAACAGTGGGTTTTGATCTACTGACACAGAGACCAATGGAATAGAAGATATAGAAATAAATCTACACACATTTAGTCAGCTGATTTTTGACAGAGAAGCCAAAAACATATACTGGAGAAAAGGCAGCCTTTTTCAACAAGTGGTGCTAGAAAAACTGGATAGCCATATGTAGAAGGCTAAAATTATATTCCTATCTCTCACTCTGTACAAAAGTCAACCCAAATAGATCAAGACCTAGAAACCAGAACAGAAATTATGCAATTACAAGAAGAAACCATAGGACCAACTCTGCAACATGTAGGCACTAGAGGAAACTTTATCAGTAAGACCTTTCAAACTCTGGAAACAAAACTGATAATAAATGGGATGGCATTAATTTTTGTGTGTGGTACTGGGGATGGAACCCGGGGGCATTCTATCTTCAAGCTACACCCCCAGCCCTATTTTTTATTTTTTATTTTGAAACAAGGTCTCATTGAGTTACAAAGGGCCTAAGTAACTGAGGCTGTCCACAAAACATGATCCTCCTGTCTCAGCCTCCCAAATGCTGAGATTACAAGCGTGCACCACCATGCCCAGCTAAGATCTTTTTTTTTTTTTTTTTTTTTTTTTAGTGCTGGGAATTGAACTCAGCACCTCATATATATGCTAGGCAGGCACTCTACCACTGAGCCACCAACTCTGTTCTAGATTGCATCAAATTTAAAAGTTTCTGCACAGCAAAGGAAAACAATCAGGAACCTAAAGAGATAGTCTACAGTATGGAAGAAAAATATTTGCTAGGTACTCCTCTGGTAGAGGATTAAAATATCAAATATATAAATAACTTAAAAAGACAAATATCCTAATCAAAAAATGGCTAACAGAACTAGATACTTCTCAAAAGAGGAAATACAAATGGCCAAAAGATATATTAAAAATATGTTCAACATCACTAGCAATCAGGGAAATGCAAATCAAAACTAGACTGAGCAGAACACAGTGGAATATGCCTGTAATACCGATATCAGAAAGCTGAGAGAGGAGGCTCACAGGTTAGAGGACAGTTCTGTAATAATCTACAAGACCCTATTTCAAAAACTAAAGGGCTGGCGCTTGGGAGGCTGAGACAGAAGGATTGCACATGTTCAAAGCCAGCCTCAGCTACTTACTGAGGCTCTCAGCAACTTAATGAGACCCTGTCTTCAAATAAAGTATAAAAAATAGGTCTGGGAGTAGAGCCCAGATGGAAAATCTCCTGGATTCCACCCCAAGTACCACACACACAAAAAAAACTAAAGGGCTGGAGGTGTAGCTTGCCAGTAGAATGTCCCTGAGTTCAACCCCAAGTGAGTGTGTGTGTGTGTGTGTGTGTGTGTGTGTACGCCCCCTCTCTCACACACACACACACAAAACTACACTGAGATTCCACCTAACTCCAGTTATAAAGGCAACCATCAAGAATACAAACAAAAAATGCTAGCAGGGATGCGGGGAAATAGGAACTCATACACTGGTGATGGGCACAACCATTATGGAAATCAGTATGGAGGTTCCTCAAAAAACTAGGAATGGAACCACCATATGACCCAACTATACCACACCTCAGTAGCTTTCCTAAGAAGTAACATCAGAACACTGCAATGATACACACATATCCATGTTCATAGCAGCACAATTCACAGTAACCAAATTATAGAACCAACTGAGGTGTTAATCAACTGATGAATGAATAAAGAAAATGTGATACATACACACAATGGAATTTTACTCAGTCAAAAAGAACAAAACTAAGCCAGGCGTGGAGGCGCACATTTGTAATCTCCGCGCTTGGGAGGCGGAGACAGGAGGATCGCGCAGGTTCGAAGCCAACCTCGCTGGCTTAAGAGACCCTGTTTCCAAATAAAAAATATAAAATAGGTCTGGGAGTGTAGCCTGGGGGTAGAAGGGTTTCCAGGAATCCCAGTACCACCAAAAAAAAAAAGAACAAAATTATGTCATATGCAGAAAAATAGATGGAACTGAAGATGACTATCCTAAGTGAGATTGGTCAGTCTCAGAAGGTCATTTCTGGAAGCTACAGAAAAAAATATGAAACCTAACAGACTTTAAATAATGCAGAGAAAGTTCTATAGAGTAGCTGAAAGGGATAAAGGATTGAGTATTAGGCAAGGGAAAAGGAAAGAGTACAGAAGAAAAACAGCTCAAATACTACTAGGGCAATACATGAAGGTACCATTACCAATCTCACTAATTTGCAAGGGACGGGAAGAGCAGGGCGCAGGTTGTGAGGTGGAAGAAAATACAAGAAGGCTGCATGACTACATGTTCTTAACACACTGAACTTCACTATAACGTGTAATTACAATGCATCAAAATAAAGTAATTTTCAAAGATTTTTTTAAAATAGTACAAATAAATGGGGCTGGCTGGGTGGTATGAACATCTATGTCTACACAAGTTTTTTACCCCATTATGATATATGAATACAATGCACTAATAAAAAAATATATATATAAACCACACACAAAAAATATAGTACAAATATACTATAAAATGCCAGGCAGTCACAAATCATGAAGACTGCCATTTTTTATAAATATATAAAATTAAATAAAAACATAAGCCTAGGCATAAAGTCTGCCTATAAGCAATGAAGAAAAATTACATGTGTATCCATAAAAAAAGTCTAGAATCGAGGCAGCCCTCACTTTTCTCAATTTCAGCATATGTGTGTGTATCAGTTACCACAGATAAGTAACACTAGTCCCTCAACAACACAGTTGGAATTTCAGTTAGCAGAGTATATTAACTAATTGTATAAAGTACAAACTTTGCCACTAGCTGGTAAGTCCAGTGATCACTGTGTAACTAACAAATGTTTGTTCTGATCGCTGACCAATCATGGCACTCCTCTCATGCTGTCAGTGACCAGCCACTGAGGCTTGTGATTCTGTTCAAACACAGACAGAAAAGTGTGTATCTGTGTTGCCTTCTTGCTCCATGGTAAATCCACACAACATGGATAATCAAAAGAGGGAATTGGCCAACAATGATGAAAATATGTCATTTAAATATACAGTTGTGTTTAAATACACAAGTGTATTTTAAATGTTATGAGTTTATTTCTAGGGCTTCTCTTTTTGATTAACTTTTTTTTTTTTTTTTTTTTGCGATACTGGGAATGGAACCCAGGGGCATTCCACCTCCAAGCTATATCCTCAGCCCTGTTTCTTATTCTTTATTTTTGAAGTAGGATCTCACTGAGTTGCAAAGAGCCTCACTAATAGTTGAGGTTGTCCTTGAACCACAATCCTGTCTCAGCCTCCCGAATGCTGGGATTGCAAGCATGTGCCACCATGCCTACATGATTAACTTCTTTTTTCAGGGAGGTTATTTTTTCATATTTTGTTGGTACATAATGTACAATAATGGGATAAGTTGTTACATATTCTAAATGTACATAACACAATTTGGTCAGTTTCATTCCTCAGAGCTCCATTAACCTTTCAATAAATTCTGAAGTGTGTATAATTCATTCATGTACTCATTCAGCAGTATTTATTAAACACTGTCACTGCTCTAAATAAGCTTGGTTTTAAGCTCTGAAGATGAAAGATAATACATGACAAATCCCTGTCATTTTCATGACAGTAGGGGAAATAAACAGTAACTCAGCAATTAATTCGTTAAGTGAATCAATAAGTTAGTGCATCAACAAAAAAAAATCATTTGCTAACTATAATTGTTTGCAGAACATTAACACTATAAATGTTTGCTAAACATATTGTTATAGGGTACAATTAACATGTTTTATTTCTATAATTTAAAATACTGGCTTTGAAATTTTTCAATATCTCTAGAAGAAAAAAATCTAAAACATCAGAGCTGGGCATGGTGGCGCACGCTTGTAATCCCAACATTCGGGAGGCTGAGACTGGAGGATGACGGTTCACAGACAGCCTCAGCTACTTAGTGAGACCCGGTTTCAAAATAAAGAATAAAAAATAGGGCAGGGGGTGTAGCTCGGGGGTTGATTACCCCTGGGTTTCATCCCCAGACCTACAAAAAATTTTTTAAATAAAAATAAAACATCAGGAATTGTTTAAAAATACTTGCAAAGCATTCCCAATCAAGAAACTGGAGTGTATAATTTTAGTTGATCAGGGATGTCATGGAAATGAAGCCATGATGAGCAGAATTTAGAATCTGAACAATACTCCTAAGGAGTAGAGTGCTCACAGTACTGAAAATTTAGTTACTTCAATCATCATGGTGGTTGTGAAACCAGCGATCACAAGTGTGATCAACTTTTTATCAGCACTCAACATCAAAGATCCCTAAGGCAGAAGTAGCTTTTAGAAGGGAGAAGTCTAGCCAGGTGTGGTGGCGCACGCTTATAATCCCAGTACTTAGGATGCTGAGACAGGAGGATTGCAGGTTCATGGCCAGCCTCAACTACTTTGGAGGCCATCCACCATTTAGTGAGACCCTGTCTCTAAATAAAGAATAAAAAAAATAGGGCTGGGGGGTGCAGCGTAGAGGCAGAATGCCCCTGGATTCGATCCCTAGTACCACAACAAATGAAATAAAAATAGAAGGGAGAAGTCTAGAATTAGACAATCAAATTTTGTACATTTCATTTATTTTATTTTATCATTTATTTTATTTTATTTTATTTTATTTTATTTTTTGGTGGTACTGGTGGTGAAACCCAGAGGCTTTTTAGCTCCGAGCTATACTCCCAGACCTATTTTCTATTTTATTTGGAAACAGGGTCTCACCAAGTTGCTGAGAGCCTCACTAAATAGCTGAGGTTGGCTTCAAACCTGTGCGATCCTCCTGTCTCAGCCTCCCAAGCGCTAGGATTACAAGCATGTGCCACCACGCCCAGCAACTTTTGTACATTTCTAAAAATGAAACATAGGTGTGTCCCCACCTCTAATAGAGAAGAATTTTTCTCCATGTTAAATAGCAGATTCCCCTGCATAGACTGCACGCATGTCTTTTGGGCTCTACTGCACAGAGGCCTGTTCTCTTGTCTGGCAATCTAAGATTAGAAAAACACCAGTCACTCTTTATGAGACATCAACTCAGAGGTGGCTTCTGGTAAACATAATGGAAGAAGAATGTAACATTACCACCAGGTCTTAATCTGTAGGCACCATGCCTAACACATCTCATAGGTTATCTTATTAATTACATACAAGCTACTGAACAATCAGTATAATAATCGTTTGGGGAGTAAAATTCCAAAATCCTGTGTCATAATCTAGCTGACTACACTACTAAGTTTCTTGGGAAGTAAAAAAAGGCCATAGTAATTTTACTACCAATGTCTTGTGGGAGGACCATCCTCTGTGGCTAGCAGATACCCTTCCAAGTTGCTACCATCACTCTTAACACAAAGATAATACGGAGTAAGAGTCCCCATAATGAACTATGTCAAGAAGTTATCATTTCCCATAACCTCTGATCACGCAGAGAAATGGACTAAATACAAGAGACAGCATTGCACTTTGATAAGAGTATGGGCTCTGGAGCCAGGCTCCCTGGGTTTAACTGTTACTTAATTGTGTGACCTGAGACCTGTTAATTAATCCCTCTACGTTTAAATTCCCTACCTGCAAACTGATGTGATGATTATCACTGTAGTATCTACAATATAAGGTTCAAGTTAATTTTTTAAATTACCTGTGCTAGCCAGGGGGTGGTGGCACATGCTTGTAATCCCAGCATTCAGGAGGTGGAGACCAGAGGATCACGGTTCGCAGACAGCCTCAGCTACTTAGTGAGACCCTGTTTCAAAAAATAACAAGACTAAAAAATAAAGCTGGGGACAAAGCTTGGAGGTACAATGCCCTGGGTTCCATCCCCAGAACGGAAAAAAAAATTACCTGTACTGCTGGGCATAGTGGTACTAACCTATTATTCTAGTACTTGGGAGGCTGAGAGAGGAGGATCACAGGTTCAAGGACAGTGCACAGTAACTTATCAAGACCCTGTTTCAAAATTTAAAAAAAAAAGTATAAGGGCTGGGGATGTAGACTCAGTGGTACACCACTCCCTGGATTCAATCCCCAGTTACACATGCACATACACACAGACACACACACACACACACACACACACACACACACACACACATACCCTTTTTTTTTTTTTTTGCAGGTCTGGGGATGGAACCCAGGGGCATTCGAACTTCAAGCTACACCTCCTGCCCTATTTTTTATTTTTGAAACCGGGTCTCACTGAGTTGCAAAGGGCCTCACTAAGTAGCTGAGGCTGTCCACAAACCACAATCCTCTGGTCTCAGCCTCCCAAATGCTGGGATTACAAGCGTGCACCACCATGCCTGGCTCATACACCAAATTTTATAAGCAAAACCTACTTAACTTAAAAGAAAGAAAATTCTCACAGATATTGGCCTTGAAAGCTGCTTCACGTTGAAAGTATACACGGTAAGAAAAATAGCCAAAAGTCGTGCCTATTTTACTTCAGTGAATTAAGTATCTGCAGTGAGGAGAACACAAAGGGTACCTGCATGCATTCAAACAACTGAAAATAAGAGGGCATAACTAAACCCGCTGAACCTCACTTTATCACTTGGGTGGAGGTAGGTCAGAAAGCAGACCTGCGTTAAATATGAGTAGATTATAATTTTACGCTAACCTCATTGTAAAGGAGACGCTGGACAAAAAAAAAAGGTTCAAAGGGAGGGAGGGAGAATCACCAAATTCATCCAATCACCTTTGCCAGGAAAGCCCGGAGATCAAAGCCAAGTTAGTGCCTCTAATCAGCTTCCATTTTCCTTTTAAGTCTGGCCTTGGCTCAGAATGTGTTCTGACTTTTTGAGTAGCTGTAGAATTTCCTGGAGGGTCCTACATCAATGTGGTCACCTCCAACCAGTGTCCACATGCAGGACAACAAAGTGGTCTGTCCGAGTAAGTGGCAGATGCCGCACTCCCATCCCCACTGATGGGGGGGGGGGGGGACACTTGGCCAGAATGTTGACCACAGGACTCTCCACACCTCCAGAGACACTGCTGACACCTCTCACACTGGCTCCCTCTGAGCCTGAACTTGACCTCAGAGTTCATCTTACACCACTCCATCAGAAGCAGCTCTGGAGATGGAGCCCCATTCCCACCTCTGACTACAAACAGTCCCCTCTCAGTTTGCCTCCCATGTCAGGCTGGCCCCAAACTGTCCAAGCTCATCTCCCAACTTTGTCCCCAGACAAAACTGTCTTGACCCACAGAAGAATGTGACTGCTCATTTGGTGATCTTTTCCCACACTTCCTAATAAGAACCTTACAATACCCTTTTTTCTCCCCTCTAACTCTGACTTGATTTCTCAGTTAGGATTCCTATCATTTCCAATATCCCACACTATACAATCAGAGAAACATGGGGCTCTCCTTTCTACAAACCATAACATTGAGTGTCTGGATGACTTCTTGAGGCTTAAATAAAAACAGAGCCTGCTTGATCTTACCTAACTTTGTACAGGGAGCTTCTCTTTCTAGCTGGGCCACCAAACCGGAAGGCAGGCTCTGGATTTTATGGTGCCCTCTTCAAACACCAACACATAATAACTTTAAATACTGAATTCAAAAATCAGACATGGCTGAAGAATTCTTGGCTATTTTCAGGTACATTAAGAACTGTGAAACAAAAAACATCTAAGTTTGAACACTGTCATTAACCTACCTTTATCCTTAATCCTCCTCACCTTAGCTCTGAGTAACCAAAATACAGCAGCCATTCAACACTGAGTAAGCTTCAAATAAAAGAATGAACACCTTGGCTAAGCTAATTTTCTCTCTAGAAGAGATCTCCCCCCATCCAGAGGCACCACCACACTCACTCTGTACCTCTATTAGAAAGTTTTATATCCATTTGCTTTGGATTTTATTTGCTGCTATACTTAACTTCTTATGCTTTTGCTAAGCAAGCCACCTGATTCATTCCTTACTTAAATTATTCATGGTACCTGCCTTGGGTACAATGAAGTTTCACAAAAATAATGGATGTCAAAATAGGTAAGAGAATGAATGAATGAACAATATGTATTCTACCCCAGTTCTGCAGAAGAGATCTTTCTCTGCCTCATTCTTCTGAAACTTTTGGGGGGCAGTACTGGAGATGGAACCCAGGGGCATTCTACCTCTGAGCTACACCCCCAACCCTTTTATTCTTTACTTTGAAACAGGGTCTCACTGAGTTGTGAGGGCCTCACTAAGTAGCTGAGGTTGTCTGCAAAACCGCAATTCTCTGGTTTCTGACACTTTTTAAGTGTATCCTAGATAATGATATGACTTAACAAAACAGAAGCTTAACAATACACTACTATTTGGTAGCACGATTGATACAACTGTCCTGTGGTACCTATGCTGTGGAGAGCCATTAAGGTTTTTACCTTATCTTGTTTTTACCTTATCAAAAGTGCACTTCAGCCGGGCGTGGTGGTGCCACACTTGTAATCCCCACTCTTGGGAGGCTGAGACAGGAGGATTGAGCAGGTACGAAGCCAGCCACACTGGCATAAGAGACCCTGTTTCCAAAAATTAAAAAAAAAAGTATAAAATAGGTCTAGGTAGAAGGGCTTCTAAGAACCCCAGTACCACCAAAATTAAAAAAAAAAAAAGTGTACTTCTGACTTTCCCTCGTCCAGAGTCAACAAGGTTTTAAGTCATGGGAGTTTCAAAGTACTTAAGACCCTCTCAGAATGATTGATGCTAATTGTTCTGTCTGCTAGATAAGGTTAAGTTTATGTTGTACCAGAGTATTTGACTTGCCCATGATGTATGTACCCTGTACTTGCCTTTCTTGCATTCCTGTGCAACCCAAAGCTAGAAACTGTATAAAAGGGCCATCAGAGAATAAACTTGGCGCTAATAGTGACTGGTGGCCCTCCCATGCTTGAATTCTTTCATCCTCACTCCTCTCTTCGGAACCCGTACTTTTGCAGGCTGGCTCCAGCACTATGTGACACTGTTTCAGGCTTTTCCCCACCTACATACCCATTGGATATCAAAGTCTGAGATGCTAAAGTCCCTTCAGGAAAAGTGGTGCAGTATTTGCATATAACCTACACACATCCTCTTGAAGACATTAAGTTTTCCTATTACTTATAAATCAAACACAATTAGGTATTACTTGTAATATCTAATATAATGCAAATGCTATATAAATAGTTATTACAGTGTATTGTTTGGGGTAATAATGACATGAGAAAAGTCTGTACAGACACACTATCGTAGGCTTCCAAAGATTTTCAATCCATTATTGGTTAAAATTGTATACACTATATATAGAAATCTATATTATAGTATAGTTATACACATGCACATGAATGAGGAAAAAGCCTTACCAAAATGCCAAAATGTACCAATGATTTATTTCTGCTCAGTGAGATAAAGGCTTTTAAACCACTTTCTTGGGTTTTTCTATATTATCTGACTTTAAGTGGAATTGTTCAAATTCACAATGTTAAAGTTGTTTGGGTTTGGAGATAAAAAATAAATCATCAAACAAAAAAAAACTCAGTGTGAAAATCACAGATGTGAAAAGCTGATCTTTACTGGCTCTTAGTATATGTACTATACTATATGATACTGTTCTATACTATTTTTTGAATGATCACATAATTCTTTCATGATCAAGTTCCAGTTCTCAGGAATTTATGGATGGAGAGATGACACAAACTATAGAAAATGATACCAATAAAAATATAATATGCAATAACTTATATTTTTATTGGTTACATTATATCAGGCATCGTGTTAAATACTTTTCATTTATTACAAGATTTACTTTACACACCCTATATTAAAAAGAGAGACACACGCCAGGTGTGGTGGCGCATGCTTTTAATCCCTGCGCTTGGAAAGCAGAGACAGGAGGATCGCACAAGTTCGAAGCCAGCCATGCTGGCTTAAGAGACCCTGTTTCCAAATAAAAATAGGTCTGGGAGCATAGCCCAGAGGTAGAAGAAGGGTTTCCAGGAACCCCAGTACCACCAAAAGAGGGGGGGGGAGACAGACGGACAGACAGACAGACAGACAGACACTGGTTTTAAGAGAGTATATGACTTCCCTAAGATCACACAACCAGTAAACAATCTAACCTTAAATCCACCTGTGTTATTTCTAGAACCATTTCTTAGCTATCATGCGCTCATTGTGTTTTATTTTTATAAACTAATTAAAAGAAAAATATGGTCAGATTGCCATATGAACAGTATGGACAGTAAATGTTCTAGATTTCAGAAGAGGAGAAATCACCCTAGTATATAAAATAGTCCTAAAGCAAAATATTGAACAATTGGTTCATTATCCACCAAAAAGCAATTTGTGAATGTGTCCTTTTCAGTCCAGGAAGATCCCTCTAAGACCACCCTGCAGGCTACCAAAAAAATGGTATTAGAAGCAAAAGTCATAATAAACAATTCATATTGAGCAGGATAAGTTGACATATAAATTCCCTTCAGTGGGTTAAATTAGAACTCCTGGATACTGTATTTACCCCTTAGCAAAATTCACAATCTGATGAAGCTCAGCTGCAACCCAAAGCATAAAAATAATTATTTACAGTCTCAATATACTATTTTCAACTGGTTTATATGATAATCATCTTTTGGGGGGGGACAAGTACTGGGACATTCTACTTCTCTGAGTGATACATCCAGCCCTACTTTTTCTCTTATTTTGAAACAGGATCTTGCCAATTTGCTGAAGCTGGCTTCAAACCCATGCTCCTTTGATCCTCCCATTTAAACCTCCCAAGTACTGGGATTACACTAGTGTTCCACATGCCCGGCTTCACAATTATCATCTTAAGTATTCATTTCTGTCCTTCAATCTGAGACAAAGGTTTATAGGAAGACACCATGGTTGTTAAAACTTCTGTCATTCATCTAATTATCACACAACTGCAATGCTCTACAAATACAGTTGAACATATGTATAAAATCCTCAAACTTCATTTTCACATGAGAGATTAGAAATAACCAAATAAATAATTTCATAAACCTATAAATATTTAACACATCTGCTGCAGTGGCTGTCTATCAGTCTTGCACACTCAGCACCCCTAACTGCTTTCTCTGATTACAGCACCCAGTTTTCCTTTGGAGAACCATCTTTATACCTGTGGCTTCATCCACTGGGCCAGACCCATCCCCCGTGATTCGGAGCCGGGCAATGAGAATATCACAACTACTGCCCACAGCAATTTGTTGTTGAGTGGGCACTTCACCTAATCCAAGCCAGCTGGAGAGGGGCGGGGGAGGGAGTGTCAGCCTTTCGCTGGAACTATTAGAAAATAAATCTTCAGTTTATACTGAGAGACTAACATGGTAATAAAAGCTGTGAAGTGCATATGGCCACAACTTGCAACCCTAAAAGAAGAGGCTGCCTGAGAATAAAGTAAATATGGAAGAACTCAGAACCAAGGTAGAGACAGGGTCCTCATGCCATGATTTAAACATCTAGATCCAGCCACACCCGAACACTAGATATATAATAATTCTCTTTTAAAGAAATCTTTGCTAAATTTTATGCCACTTGGGACCAAAGGCAAGCTGATATCCACGTCTATGACTCCACTGTAATAGGTTAGAATAGAGCTAATTTCCATATATTAGGTACATCATCAGATTAATTGCATTAAATAACTTTTCTTTTAATAGAATACAAACTCTGGAGTGATTCGTACAAGTCATCTAGGTTTTTTTTTTCCCTATGCCTTAACCTACCTTTATTTCAACCAATCCAGAAAATTACTATTAACTTACATGCTAGCAGGCACTAGACAAGTAAATTAGATGGTTACTTTTTCTGTTTTAAATTAGCCAAGAAAATGAAACAGCCAAATAGCATTCATTAAAGTGGATAATTTCAAATATACGTAGGTATCCATGTATTAATAAACTCCCACTCAAGAAAAGCTGTCAATTATCACAATTATCCTTAATATTTCATGACATTATTATTCAACTATAGAGAAATGAACAGCACTAAGAGTCTAGATTTCAGAATCCTACTAAACTATTTCTCAGGATCAGATTAAGTTCAATGAGTTTACTCAGACTTTTATGAGAAAGAGCTGTATCTTTACCTCTTATCTTCAAAATGTAAATGATACAATTTACCTAGGGTTTACAAAAAAAATTACAAAAAAAATGTTAGCAGCACTTGGGTTATATCTGTAGGATGTTAATAATTTTTTAGAACAAAAAGGTAGTCCTTCTTGCCTTCTCTAACTTATTTTGTCTCCTTCCATACTTTATGCCAACATGAGTTAAGTATAAAGATTATGGTCTTTGTAGTAATATTAATAGGCATCTATTTTATATGTTGCTCAACCATTCACAAAATGTCTCAATGAGAGTCTAGCAGTCAAATAAATCTGGCTTGTGAAATTCTAGTGATCATATTGAAAACCACTGGTCTGCAACCTTTTGGGCCTGCCAATTGTTTTATTATTCCAAATTAGTTTACCTATATTATTAATTTATTCTGATATTTTAAGAATTTCTGTTGGAAAGATAAGCAAAATTCAAATCAGTCATTTGATTCTTAGAAGACTCATTGGTAGCCTAAAACTAAGTAACTAAACTAACAATAAAACTGAACTTTTTGACATTTTTCTTCTGGGCTTTACATTGTATCACTTTTCCTACTTCTCTTAATCTAGGTTTGCAGAGTATTTATCTTTGAGAAAAGAAAAATGGGCTCACAGAAAGAGTTACAACTCAACTTTACAGACTTTTGTTCTATCAGCATATCACAAGACCACATCTCCCTAATAAATCTACTCCCAAGTATCTATTAAATGCTCAAGGGATGTTTCACATGCATGCATCATTCTGATCCCCCCCCCAAAAAAATTGCCCCTGTTAATGCTCTCTGTCTGCAAAAGTCTCCCAGGGTTGGGCTCCACATTACAGACACCATCACCAGAGCTCAGGATAACACTCTCCGCACCCTGCCAAGACATCAACTCCCAGTTCCCAAGGAGGCAGTATTCGTGGTCCCAAGACAGCACAGCAGGAAAGACGAAAGCAGAAAACAAGCAAGTCTAGACAGACATGACAGATTCTGGTGATGTGGTGGGTCAGTGCAGGACTCAAGGTGCTGCTGCCCCACAGGAGTCCTAAATTACATCATGTAACACCTGCCACATTCCAGGGAATTCCCAGAAGAAAAGAACTGTAAGGATTCAAGTAAGAAAGAGGAATTCTTACAACCACCTCCACTCAGCCACATGTCACCACAAGGGCAAATTTGCCTTGTTGAAATGACAAAGAACTCAATGTCTTACCTATCTGGATAAGCAGTGGTTTTTAACCTCCTCTAGTTTTTTTTTTTTTTTTTTTTTTTTTTTTTTTTTTCTGGTCAAATTATTTTCTCCAAAGACCAGACTCCTCTAGTGAACCAACAAATCCTTTCTATTGTATATTTATTCTGGTTACAATTGGGTATCGTGCACTTACAACCACAGTTACTAATTTATATGGTATATGAGCTTACAGAAACAGTAACAACCAATTTCACAGACTCCTGTTCTGTATATATAAATCATTATAAATGGCATATATAAATAAGTGTCACAAGCATATATCCTAAGTGGTAACAATTATTATCTCTAAATGGTGGAATTATTGATGATTCTCATTTCCTCATTTTGCTTATATGTAAGTCCTAACTTTTCTAAAATTTCCATTCATGTCATATTTATAAAGAAAACAAACCAATTACAGATTGTTAATTGCTAAATTGAGAACAGTCATGTAAAATTAGTGCCAGGCACTTGGCTAAAATTTTTAAACTGCATTGAGGACAAACTCAGCAACTTAGTGAGATTCTGTTTCAAAACAAAAAATAAAATAGACTTAGGGATATAGCTCAGAGGTAGAATGTCCCTGGATTCAATCCCCACCAAAAAATAAAATAAAATAAAAATTTGAAGCTACAGAATCTCAATTATCTTTCCCAAAAGATGTCCAACACATACACAATCCTATAACACTTGGCTTTACTGCTACCTGAGGGCTGGAGTGGCCAGTTCTGATCCATGTCACAGGACTGCACATGGTTCTGAAAGCTAGTGGACTGAGCAGCCACGAAGCAGTGGCATGGGCAGAAAGGAGATGGGAGATTTCAGACAAACCTCAGACAGGACGTTCCTTGCAAACAGAACAGGGCCCAGCTGGTAACTAAAATGATAAACAATATGACCACCGAGCAACCTTCTCCTAAAAGAGCCAGAAGTTCCCCTGCATGTTGCATGTCATTGCTACCATTTCCATTTCCCTTTAATTTTTCCTTCCCACTTCACTTCTCTTTGCTCAGCCAGAGCTGTCCATGATAAGGTTCAGATGATGAATCACTCTGCCAAAGAGTGAACACATCAGCATTTTTTCCAGGTTTAACTCATACCAATTATCAGCACAATTTATACCCCAAGGTTTCTAAAGTCAGACTCAATTCTCATCAACATTTGGAAATATTCAAGATTCCCAAAATAAACTCTACAGATTTGCTCAAGTACAACTATTTTCTATACCAAGTAGCCAAATTTATAGCTCCAGTATTAGTGTCACAACCATCGTGCTAATGCTACCATTAGATGCCTTTTTGTGTGTGGATACAAAAAGAAGACATCCTCCTTCCTACAGACTCTTAAAATGCACGAGAATAGAAATACTTTAAGCCTTAAGGAATAATCAGGACTCTGACTCCATGCTCACACTGCCAAAAAGTTCTACGCATCTTTCCTGGAGAGCAAGATGTGGTTTAAAATATACTTTTCATAAGAATTGGGAACAGAGGCATCATGAAACATTACATGAGTGAATTTTTTTAAATGACACTGCTCACAGATATACTGCTTTAAAGATTTTGATAGACATCCGAATGCAATATAGAAACGGCAACAAGATTCTACAATAAGCTCTTCTTTTTTTTTTTCTACCTTATTTAGATATGTTCTGAGTCAAGGGTCCAAAAGTAGTGGCAATGATTATCAACTTCTGAGAAGTTTAATTATACTCTCTGCAAAAAAAAAAAAAAATGCATAACAGATCCTCCAACACTCCCCGCTTGACATGTATATCTGCTCTGTTCTCAGACAATACACTACTTCTTTTGCCTTATGCTAAGTGTTTTTCCCCTCCAGAACTCGTGTTGAAATGGAGCTGCCACTGCCCTGGTGCAGGCTCCATGGGAGGCCCTCAAGAAGCGACTGGTGCAGTTAGGGCAAAGCTGGGTTCTCCCCATCCTTCTCCCTTTCATCTTCTCCTTGCCCTCCTGTCAGGTGATGCTGCCACCATAATGGGTCATAATGGGTCACAAAGCTGCTGACACCAGGTGTCAATGCCTTGATATTGGACTTCTCATCTCCAGAACTGGAGCCAATAAATATCTGTTCACTATAAACTACATATTAGTCTGTGATACTGTGTTTTGGCAGCACAAAACACCTTGATTTAAATGGCATATGGATAACAAGTCTAATTAATATAAACAAGCAAGCCTTTCTTTCTTTCTTTCTTTTTTTTTTTTTTTTTTTTGCAGTACTAGGGATCACAATGTTAGGCAAGTATCCAATCACTGAGCTACATCCCCATCCTATTATTACTATTATATTATTATTATCATGAGACATGGTCTCACTAAATTGCCCAGACTTGCCCTGAATTTACAATCTGCCTACCTTGCCCTCCCAGGTACCTGGGATTATATAGGCATGTGCCACCACACCCAAAAAGTTTTGATGCTGTTTGATTAAGTATCTTACTAATGTATCAATAGAAATTTGCTAAATTCATTTTTATTTAAAAATAAGATGGTAAACTGGGTGTGGAGTGGTACACACTTATAATCCCAACATTTGGGAGACTGAGACAGGGGGATCGCTATCCGTGGACAGCCTCAGCTACTTAGTGAGGCCCTTTGCAACTCAGTGAGACTCTGTTTCAAAATAAAGAATAAAAAAATAGGGCTGGGGGTAGAAGGCCCCTGGGTTTCATCCCCAGTACCACACACACAAATATATATATATAAGATGGTAACTATTTTTGACACATTTTTTAGTGGAGAGGAGCATAAATTTTTAAAGAAATAAGCTTTGTCTAAATTATCCATATCATTAAACTATTCAAAGCAGATGGAAAATACATTAGAGTGGGCATGAGGGCTGGCTAGGAAGTTAAATTTCCTATTAAAGTGTGCTACACACAATACGTGTCTTCCACAGAGTAATATCAACAAAAGTAAAGCATTCACCCCCTTCAACACAGTAGTATGTTTTCACCATAATCAGTCTGTCCAACATTTCTTAATTACTTATATGAAAAACCTGTATGTGGCACTTCAAGTCATTTGGAGACAACCTCCATTCGTAAGGGGTGAGACAAACGAGTGCCACTTCAAAGAAGACTGATTATTAACAGCTTCCTGTTTGGAATGAACCTGCAGAAAAAGTGTTGTCACTTCCAAAGCTGGTGGTAATGTGCAAGGCATGGCAATCCCTTAATTAGGAACAGAACCTCAACTAATTGAACATCAGCCATAAAATAGAGCTCCTTTGCCTTCTTCTCAAAAAACCCCCTCCTCCTTTAGATCCATCAAGGATCGACCTAGTTTAGAGACACATGTGCTCATTTATGACACTTTTCAAGACCTGTACGAGTTTAACAATTTATTTACCTGATTATTCAGCCAAAGATGTGTAGTACATTATGTGAGACAATATTGCAATTTTTTAAAAGTATAAAAAATAAAAATGATGTGCAGTGAGCATTAACTAGCAGTAATTAAAGGCCAGCTACTTAATGGAGCCGCACGATGAATAAATTTTTCAATGAATTCTCACCCATGATGGTCAACAAAAAGAAAACCTCAAAGTGGCCTAGTGACACATTTTATAAATGCTTTAGCAATCCTATAAAGCAGAGATTAGGCATTTGCCTGAAAAAATTGCATAAATCCCTCTGCCACCTCCCTTTTGTAGGAGGGGGAGCAAAGAGCAACCCACAAAGTAGCATAGCCAGAAACAGAATTATAAAGTTATCAGATGACATAAAGAAGGAGTCAAGAAACTCCTATTTAAGCAATAGAAGGTGCTCTGGGCCGGATGAACAAGTAAGTCAAAATCCATAAAAGAAAACCAAGGTACAAACTCCAGAGCCAGCAAATGTGAAGGGACTCAAAAGGAAAATTCAAGGGTAAGTTGCCAAGTTCAGAGTGAGAAACTAAATGGAAGGGGAAAGCCACCCACTGCTGATTTGTTGGTGAGACAGTAGGACCTAAAAGGTCAAGGCAAATGCAAAATAAAAACACCCAAGTTGTCTATTAATATGCAAATGAGCTGAAGCAGTACCCCTGGTAAGGGGTGAGGTGGAGTGAGGACAGAATGAGCTGTGCCCAATAAATTTTAGGACTCAGATAAGATTCTAAAGCCCTCCAAACCTCACTGGTACATTGGCAAAATTCCTCCATAACCAAAGAAGTACTTGCAACAGCAAGTGCTCACATCCTCAGGAGAAATGGTTCATCACCTACTGCAGATTCATGACAAAGGATGGGTTTTGGCACATGCTCTCATATCCAGTGGCAGCAGGAGCATTTATTTCATGAGAAACACAACCCTGATGTTGTGGGATCTGCAAATGCAATGGGTTCTGCATTGTAAGACCTGAACCCTGTACTTAGTACCAATTCTGAGCAAATTCTCTCTTCTTCTAACTCAACTTTCCCATCTATTTGAAATATAACAACAGATAGGGTAAAGAGATTACAGAAGGTCTATCCAACTGCTGATGGAATTGAATTCTGTTCTTCTGGCTTATAAAAATCTTTTTCAGAAATACAACATAGTGCTATTATATTAAATGATCCTCTGGCACTTTGGCTTTTTCTTTCCCTTTGAGAATTAATGCCCACAGACTTTTCAATTCAAAGGTTGAAAGATACTGCATCTGACATTCTTGGAGGGGAAAAAAATCTCAACAATATTCTCACCATTTGTTTACCTGCTTTTTTATTGAGTGATGTGCAGTAAGCACTATTAACAGTAATTACACACCAACTACTTAAAGGAGCTGGACAATCAATGGATTTTGCAATGAACTCTCATCAACAAAAGTAAAACTCAAAGTGGCCTAAAGGGTTAAAGACACATAAACAAGTAGGTAAGCACTGGGTATTTGGGATGATTAAAAAAAAAAAAAAAACTGACTTCATTGGAGAAGTAAAGCATTGAATAAGAATGGAGATTTCCAAAGACAGGAGGAAAGAAAAGGCATGCATGATGTTTCACAAACATACACAGTAGAACAAAACTCATGTTAAAATATGTGTAAATCAGTCCTTAGCCATATTGCTAAAAAAGAAGTCACAATTTGCTAAGTGGCACATGCTTGTAATCTCAGTATTTGGGAGCCTGAGACAGGAGGATCACAGATTCAAAACCAGCCTCTGCAACTTAATAAGACATGTTTCCATTTATTTATTCCTTTGAAAAAAGGGTAGAGGTGTAGCTTGGAGGTAAAATTGCCCTCATTACTGGATTATATAAAAATAATGTACAATAACTAAGCATACTTTAAGCTTGTGCCCTGTATACTATTTTCATCTAACCTTACTTTAAAATACACCAAAAATACTATTTAATAATTATTTGTTATCTCAGCTAAACAAATTACCCAAACAATTCTAAAAATCAGTTTCTAATGACATTAGTCACTAATATAAAATAGCCCTACATATTAAAATTTATGCTTTAGAGAGTAAATCAGTTGACAATGTTCTCCAATAGAGTGATTCATTCAGGTCATATAGATGTTATGTCCATGAATGCACATCATAAACATCAACTGCAATTAAAATTGTTTTGAGATTCTATAGGGTATGTCACACCATTAATAATAATTGGTTAACTTGCCTATGAAATCAGTATATTTTGGAGCTGAGCTTGAGGGAGGGAGTGTTAAAGGGAGAGAGGGAGGGAATCCTTTGATATGCTGAAATCTAACTCACTGAAGAATTCAGTTTCTCTTCTATCCTGAATCCACTTTAAATGATCAAAAAATTTAAGAATAACTTGGATTATAATCTTATTTTGGGGTGTGTGCCAACTGAGCTACACACTCACTACAGCCTTTTCCTCCAAAATTTACATTTCTATTTTCCACTACCTTAAGTTTTTAGTCTTCTGTCCTGATTGCCATTTTGCAAGCCTCCTCAAAAAGTTCACAAGCTCACTGCAGAGGATCTTCAACTTATATTCCTTCTGGCCAAGCAATTTATTTTTTTTTACCACAATTAATATATATATATATATAATCATATACTGAAAAATGTAGCAATACCAAGAAAAATGGGCGATAAAAACTTACTCATTAAAGGCAAAGCCCATAATTTATGTTTAACCTTATCCATTTTAACATCTCCAAAAAAGCTGTATTGTTTTATATAAACATTATGTAAGTTAAAAATAAATAGAAAATCAAGTTGTCTCATGGACTGGACTTATCGATTCCCTTTCATTTCCAAACCTCATCACTACATTTATGAGGTAAGTCAGCCAAATGCTTGAAATCTAGGTGAATTTTAAGATCTTCAATTTGTCCTGCTGAATATTCACAATACTAATGTAAAAAATACCTTCAGATAAATGTGAATTTAAATGTGGCTAAGCAATTTAAATTGTGATTTTCACATTGATCAGAGTACCTGATTAGAAATATTACTTATTAAGAATACCTTAATCTCCTTTAATCCCCAAAATATTCCCAAATTTACATACTATTTCTATATTCATACATGTTCAAGGATGTTATCTACATCACACAAGTCATATATCTAGGAATAAAGAAAGACAGAGTTAGGGTATAGTTATATAGATCCATCTGACACAAAGTCCATACTTCTTCTGTTATAGAGTGTTTCTTCCTTTATTTCTACTTTACTTATGAACACAAAATCCTTCAAATGCCCATTATCCATATCTCAAAACACATCTTACCATTAAGGGAGACATACTATAATCTTGAAAATAATTTTTCTTTCTTTTTTTTTTTTTTTGGTGATGGTACTGGGATTCCTGGAAACCCTTCTACCTCTGGGCTACACTCCCAGACCTATTTTTATATTTTTTTTTTTACTTGGAAACAGAGTCTCTTAAGCCAGTAAGGCTGGCTTTGAACCTGTGTGATCTTCCTGTCTCCACCACACAAGCGCGGGGATTACAAGCTTGCGCCACCACACCCAGCTAATTTTTATTTTTCTATTTAAAGTACTCAAGGACTATATACTGCTAGCTGCCTGCCAATGAGTGTTAAACTTTTTCTACCCCAAGTTTGGAATTCAGCCATTATTCCTTTACTTTTCAACAGGCCATCTATTCTATTACTTTTACTTTACTTCTAATTTTAAATGGCTTTAGGAGCTGTCTAAATTCATTCCAGAGTTAAAATAACTAAACCTATAAACTTGTCAGCTTTAACTTTGAGGGTAACAGATCTGTTTAAGAGTTAGATAAAATGCAAACAAATAAGAGAAGAATTTCCTGGAAAATGGATGTCACTGCTTTAATAAAGGATTTTCTTCCAAACTCACCAATTCAATTTTCAAAAGACACAGAAAAGGCATTCATTCCAGGAAATTAACCTCTCAAGTGTATATGTGTGTAAGCTTTAGTGATGGGAAGAAACTAGAAAAATTAGAATAAACTAACAGCACAAATATACTCAACGTCAGAAGCCTAAACAAACAAAAAGCATCTCATAAAATTAACCAAGGAGGATTATGATTCTTAAGGTTACTATGAGTCAGTAATGCTTAAAATAATTCAGTATATTAGCTGAAGAAGTACCTTTCCACTTTCCACTGTCTAGAGAACTTTAAAAAAAACACATGTGACGTGTTTAATAAAATTGCTTGTGCCACCATGGTGACCAGGTGACCGCTTTGCTTTATGGACCTATTTACCTGATCTCAGTCGTGCTGAAATATGTCAGGAAGATGTTTAGAAGCACATCTCCTAGCAACATAGCCCATTCCTATTGAGAACATTTGCGCAGATCGACATTACAAATGCTTGCAGATAGAGTTATTTGCTAAGGTCCAGAATGTTCGAAGGGATGGTTTTCTTGTCGACTTCAAGTACCACAGCTCTGTTTCAAAAGTAAGGTTGCTAGCGAATAAACTGAAGCCTGGGGGATGACAGTCTGTCAAAACAATCTGCAAGCGTTTATGTTGCTGCCACAGTTCAGTTGAAACCAGTTCCTACTGAGATACTGACACTGCAATAATGTTGATTCATGCTTTTGTGGCTTCAAAAATTAATAACCATAACTTTTGTTTTTGAAATAGTTTGGAGTTGCCAGCAGCATGCTACCTCCAACTGGCCCCAGATAAAGCACTTTATGATTTAACTGTTCTCAACGGCAGCTTTGTCTGCATCTTTGGATCCTATAAACTGGCGTCTCCTTTAGTGAGGTGAAGCTGAAGATTATAACACTGTCCTTTATGCCCAGGAGAAGGTGAATGGGAACATCATAGCCTCATTCCATGGTAGTCACACAAAAAAAAAAGACTTTAAAGGGCATCAAATATGTACTTTTCATTGAAAATGTCTGTCAGTGGTCATTAAGTCTTGTGTGTTACAAGTCGAATGTATATGTTCTTCAAATCTTATGAGGTCAAATAACCAAGGCATTCACTCAGCCTCAGAATACCTCTATTAACTCTGTGCTTTGTCTTTTAAGTTTCAAGAAAAGATTTGTAATTAAAATGAATAGTTCAATGTTTGTTTTACTGTAAAAAAATACATCTTTCCAAATGTACAAATAAAAAGAATGCTTCAGGGAAATAGAGTTTCCTATCTTCTACCCTGGAAGCAGCTGAAGCCCAGTCTGAGGACATCATCTCTGTCTCTACTGAAGGTCTCAACACCAATGTGAGCAATAGCTGGACCTCACTCCAGGTGAGTGTGACTAATGTGTAGGCATTCCTTTCTGTGTTTTGTCATAATCAAGCTAAAGTCATGTATTAATTACTTGATATCTCTTATCTGTTCTTTCCCTGGGAAACAACTCAAAACAAAGTCCTCACACAGTTCGAAACACTTAGTTGCCTTCTCTTCTACATGACGTTAGCACTCTGAGGGTAGCAATCTTGGACTGGTCAGCTTTGCCATGGTATTTGCTTGAGTCATAGGTCTGATACCAATGGACACAGAATAGAGGAAAAAAACAGAATTCTGTGGGAAAGGGAGGAACCTAGAAAAGTCAGCCAAATTTCCAGTCTCTCAAGATTCAGATAGTCATTGTTTGGCTTGGTAATTTTCTAAATTCCAAGAAAATCAATTATTTAATATGCCTGGCTTATCCAATCTCTCTTCAATTGCATGGATAAATAAGGGTTGACTATGAGTATGCAATACAATATATGGCTACTGATTCATTCATTCACAAATTCTTAAGGAGTATTTATCATGTGCCAGAAATAGTACATATTCTATAGAGCTCAGGGTGGGCTTATATCCCAAAAGGAAAAAGTCCCATATGTAAAGAGTTAACTAAAGTACTTGCATTTGTATTTATTCGCTCATCTAATAAACATATATTGAATACCCCTACTAGGGACTATGTTAAGGGCTGTAACATAATGTTGGAGATTCTTGCTCAGAGTATTGTGGAAGGCCACAGGTATAGGGTTCAGTGGGCTGGAACACAAAGCACGAAAACATGCCAAGAGAAGAGAAATATCATAAAGATAGATATGAGGTAAACCATGAATGGCCCTCTAGACTCTAATAGGGCTTTTAGACCTTATTCAGTGTCAATAGAGAAGGATGGAAGGCTTCAGAGGAAGTGGCAAAATAACGCGTGTGTTTTGGACAGCTCGGTAGGATAATGCCTTCGTAGGTGGGTGGAGGTGGAGAGTATTAAGCAGGGCTTTCCACAGGGAACAAACCTGTAAAGTTGTGACCAGCCACTATAGACCCTAGTCAAGCCACTTGCCCTTTCCATCTTGGTATCTGTTTTCTCAGCGGTAACACTTTGAAAATGCTTGTTTTCTCCAGTCTATGGTTAGGCCCACCTGCTTCAAACATGTTCTCAGCATTCTTTTGCAACTCTGTTCATAAATGCACCTCTTTCACTCACCGGACACAAGCCGAGAAAATTTCTTTTACTGCATCCATACTCTTAACTTACCTACAAAATTTAAAGTAACCTGGGGCAAATATAGCTATAGCATTTCCTGCCCTATCCCATTAAATGGTGGTGGTGCTGTGGCTGCTGGCGATGGCTTTGAAAGACAATTCAAAAAGTCACAGGTTTCCCCTTTCTCAGCCAGCTCTTTTCACATTCACCACTTGTGTGTTTGTGTGTGTGGTGCTCGAGACTGAACCCAGGGGCATTCAACCTCCAAGTTATGCTCCTCACAGCCTTTTCTTTTTTTTTTTTTTTTTTGTGGTACTGGGGTTCCTGGAAGCCCTTCGACATCCAGGCTACACTCCCAGACCTATTTTTATATTTTTATTTGGAAACAGGGTCTCTTAAGCCAGCGAGGCTGGCTCCGAACCAGCGGGATCCTCCTGTCTCCGCCTCCCAAGCGAGGGGATTACAAGCATGCACCCGGCTCTCACAGCCCTTTCTGTTGTTGCATATTTCTTATTTTGTTTTGAAACAGGATCTCACTAGAGTGCTGAGATTCTTGCTAAATTCCTGAGGCTGAGCCAGGAGTGGTGGCGCACGCTTGTAACCCCAGCATTTGGGAAGCTGAGACAGGAGGATTGTACTTCGCAGACAGCCTTAGCCACTTAGTGAAGCTGTTTGCAACTCAGTGAAACCCTATTTCAAAATAAAGAATGAAAAATAGGTCTGAGGGTGTAGCTCGGAGGTAGAATGTCCCTGGGTTCAATCTCTAGTACCGCAACAAATTAAATAAATACATAAATACATAAGTAAATAAATAAATAGCCGAGGTTGGTCTTGAACCTGTGATCTTCCTGTCTCAGCCTCCCATGTAGTGGAATTACAGGTGTGCACCACCAGGCACGGTCACATTCACAACTATTAACTAATTTTACTAAAGGATCTTTGAGTGCTTGGCCAATTATTCAAAGCTAACCTAAGACAAGCTTTTATACCAACAACACCTGAGCAGTGTTTTACAAATAGGCCCAATGCTCAGATTCACATGAAGTCATTAAAAACACTAAACACCAGGTTCCTGAATTTTAACAGAGGAAGGAAGGAGGAATCTGGATTTTTTTCTCAGATTCCCCAGGTAAACGTACGAGCTAGGCAAGTTTGGTAGATCGAAGCTTCTCTAATGAGTTCCTTTTAATTAAAGCAGCATTAAGTGCATATTTTTCTCTTAAATACTTAAATGAAATTCAGGCAATCGCTTTAAGTAATTGCCACCTGTTTAATGTTTACAACTAATTCACTTGCCATTTATAAATGCTTCAGGCTTACCTGGCTTTCCTGCAGTGCATATAACTATTTGTTAACTATTAGTAAAAAGTGGAGAAAAATCAGAACCTGAGGTCATTTTAACAGTTAAAGGTACCACCAAGAATCATGACTTATCGGTAGCAAAATATATGTGAGTTCCTTGTAGTATTAACCAAGAGGTTATAATATGTGTTTTAAACCAAGTGCAGGCCATAGATAAATACCATGCTACCTAAAATAAGCCAGTTTCTCTCTTATCCACTGTCAATTACAAAATAGACAAGAAAATTCTCTCCCTGCTGGTAACAATGAGTATTTGTGAGGAAATATTACTGATGAATAAACTCAAGGTAGATAGATCTAAATGAAAAATAAAAATTGCCAATAGGCTATGAAGTAATTGCGATTTTTAGTACTGGTCCACATTCTAAGCTCTTTGCATTTATTTTTCCGTTTAATAATGTGAAGTATCATCATCATACCCGGTTTATAGATAAGGACACTGAAGTATGGAGATTAGTAACCTGCTCAAGGTCAAAGAGCCAATTGGTGGCAGAGACAGAAACTGAATCAGAAAGTCTGACTTCAGAGTCTATGTGCTTAACTAACCCTTGGTATAGACACACCAAGAGAATCAGAAGCCTAAACTGTGCTTCAAAGAGGTAGAAGAGCTGTGACAAGAAACAGAAAAAATAGGCCTTTGAAACAAATCAGTATCGCAAGTCAGCATCCACTTCACTTAAGGGCCTACCTAGGTGTGTTAGGCACAGGACTCCTTGCTTTAGGGAAACAGTAATACAAAGACAAATAAGATGTAATCTCCTCTCATCTTCTTTGCTTAATTCTTTCATAAAGCCTTCTCCAACTCAGAATACTATTATTTCTCTTTTTGCAACGCATTATAATTAAGTCCACATATACCTATCTCTCCTCCTATTAAGTTGTAAGTTCCATGGCCCGTGATAGGAACAAACATCATATCTTAGTTTTTCTGGAGCATCTACATTCCAATTATAGTGTGCCTGGACACACGACTGTCTCTCGTGATAAATTCAAGAGCAGATGAAACACAAGAGGAGAAGAAGAGAAGTAAAATAACTTGTTCCATGATTCTTAGTGTGCTAGAGAAAAAGATGGGAAAAGGTTTGTGTATTCCTCTCCTACTCCAAAGTTCTAACATAGCACATATACCATACTAGTCTTCTCTTTGGCTAAAATGATATGAGTTAACATTTTATCACATATTATGAAACACATAAAACTGTCCATATTATCATCTACATGTTTCATCTCTCATTTAACATAGTAAACCTGCACCCCACAGTTACTATCAGAACATGCTACTAGCACACTTGCAATTTAATCTTCACAACAGCCCTTCAAAGTAGCTCGATCTGAAAATGAAGGTCCAGAGCAGTCAAGTCACTTGCCCAAGGTTATACAGCCAGTAAGAGACACACTAAGATTTAAATTCCACACCAGTAACAATGATGCTATTTTTGTGTTCTAGAATATCCAAATTTAAAGTCCACACTTTACCAGTTAGTGACCTTAGGGAAATTATTTAACTCTTCAACATCTCATCCGAGAGGTTAGTAATTAAAAGCTCAAAGAAATAATATAAGGATTAAATGAGATAATGAATACAAGGTGTCAGTCATATGATAGGTATTTGACAGATACGTATTGGTTAATTCATTAAATATCCAGACTGCCTAGTAACTCAAACATGTTTTTTACCAGCTGACTTACATAATAAAACTTCTATTAAATGCTGTGCTAAAAAAAAAGATAACTTTGTTGAGATTTATGACCCAACTTAGCAGTTCTAAGTGTTCCACAAAACTAAAAGCACAAATAAAACCAAGATTCTACAGTAAGGAGAAATAACTATAAATTGACATTTTTTTCTAAGACAATGTTTACTATTTCTATTTAATAAGTAGAGACACTTATTAGTACAAAGTACAAAGGTAAAACTTGCCCAATACAGAATCAGTCATTGGAAATCTAGAACCATAATTTAGTCTCATGTTGTTCTCATATGATTAAATGAGAATGTGATTCAAATGCTTGTTTCAACATTAAGCACTTTCCTGGAAACCTTTCTGTGATCGTTAATTTATACATCAACTTGACTGGGTTAAGGGATGTGCAGAGAGCCGGTGAGGTCCTATCTCTGAGTGTGTTAATAGGAATGTTTCTGGAAGAAATTAGAATCTGAATCAGTAGAGGAGTAAAGAACATCACCCTTACCAATGTAACTGGGCATCATCCAATCTGCTGAGGGACCAAAGGAAGGGTAAATTCACTCCTCTGTTCAAGCTGGAACATCCCTCTTGTCCTGCCCTCAAATCTCGATGTTCCTGCTTCTTGCACTTTTGGACTCAGACTAAGACTTACATCATTCCTTCCTGCGCCACCCCTCCTGCACCCCCACCCCTCTCAATTCTCAGGCCTTTGGATTTAAGCTGAATCACACCATTGGCTTTCCTGGTTCTCTACTCTAGTGTGCAGACAGCAGATCACTGGGACATCTTGACCTCCATAATCAGGTTAGCCAGTTCCCATAACAAATACACATACACACTCTTGGTTCTGTTTCTCTGGAGAACCTGATGAATACAACTTCCCATCTGAAACTGAGTTTCTACCCAGTAGAAAAGGATTTAGAAGACCTAATTTAAGATTCAGACTCTGCTACTTACTAAGCCCAAGTTTCCTCATCAATGGAATGGGGATGGGGATTAAATAAGGCAATGCATATCGACAGACCTAGCATAAAGCCAAGAATATACTAGGCACCAGAAGATGCAGATACACTGAATCTGGAGCTCTCCAGAGAAACTACAAACCTTGAGATGCATAAAGGTATTGCTGCTCCTTTTCTTGCAAATGATGAGAATACAGAGAAGAAAGAAGAAGGGAGGAGAAGAAAAAGAAATTATAACACCTATCTAGGGAGTTGCTTTGTTAAGGAAGAATAGCCAAGCTTCAAGGTGACACAATCTTACAATTGTGATCCTAGATTAGGACGCTAAATTATCACCTCTGATTTTATTCTCCCTGCCAATAGTCACAGAAAGGGGTGGATCAAAAAGTGAAATGAGAACACCGGGTGTGGTGGCGCACACTGGTAATCCCCGCAGGTTCGAAGCCAGCTGCGCTGGCTTAAGAGACACTATTTCCAAATTAAAACTGTAAAATATACTAGAGGTTTTTTTTAAGAGGTGGACCATGGGATAGATATTTGAAGACAAAAAGCGCCTTCAAGTATGAACAACGAATTAATCTACAAACATTTTGACAGAGTGACAGAGATATGTGTGAAATGCTAATAGACATATTGCATTGCTATGAAATGAAATTTATAACTGTGCAAATGCCATTTGGGCTAAATTTTACTATAAACAACCAATCTGCTATTCTTTGCTGACAAAGAAGCAGAGCATGAATAATCAATCTACTCCCCACATCCCATTTCACCATTCACTCCTCCCTCCTCCCTTCCTCCCTCCCTCCTGTCAAATCCTTAAGTTCATAATATAGTGCACCTTTGTGAGCTGCACAACTCAAGATCACTACACCACATCCATGGGAGAAACTAAAGCAGAGGGAAATGAGGTCTAATGGAAATACTGAAGGGGAGGAGAAAAAGACTGACATAGCCTGATTTTCATACTTTCCTTTATGGCAGATGGTAGGTTCCATTTATAATAGAATGTGTTGCAAACATCAGGAAAACCATGATAACGACCAAAAAGCAAAAAAGCTTAAAGAAGTGTTACGGAGCTTGAAAAAATGTTTTGACTAAAATTTACTTACCAAAATCTATGCTTGGACAGAATGTATGATGCTGCCCATCCCCCACATGCCCTACTTAGGTCTGATACAGCATCGTCCTCTCTTCCTATATGGTTGCAGTGTTCCAATCTTAGCATCACTGATCATCTTATCGACAGAGGTTCTGAAACATTAAGGGACTTATCTGGGTTCAAAAATTACTAGTAGTAAAGCAAAGATTCTTTTCTGAATGTAGTGCAGGAATATTCTACCTCTGAGCCATACTCCAGCCTATTTTTTGTTTCTTTGGGTTGTTTGGTTTTTTCTTTATTTTGAAACAGGGCCACACTAGGTTGTTGACAGTATCCCTAAGTTGCTAAGGCTGTCTTCAAACCTTTGATCCTCCTTACCCAGCCTCCCAAGTACTGGGATTATAGGCATGACCACAACACCTGGATGCCAAGATTCTTTTTTAAAAAATCATTATTATCAGATATAGTGCTCTTTCTATCACTACAATATGTTTTATCAATAGTCTGGCTGATTACAAAATTGAAAAAAAAAAAAGATTTTTTTTTTTTTTTGCTTAGACTGAAAAATCATCACTACCTCCAAAGCCCAAAACACAACTCCAACTCCCTGTGTACCTCCTCCCCCCTGCTACATCAATCAACATCATTTCTGCCTTGAAACAAATAAAATAATACCTTGCTAAGCAATGCCATCTGTAATACAACAAAAGCACCAAACACCAAATATAGAAAACAAAACTGGGACTGTGTCAGACTCATCATAGTAAGTGCTATTCATTTCCTTAGCACCTGTCTCCCAGTGCCCTATTTCCTACGTTCTAGACAACGGGGAGGCTGGTCAGCAGCCAGTTGGCTGAAGTCGCATATCCTTCGCCACTTTTCTTCTGCCTTATGGGCCGCAAAAATGAATCTCTTAACTCAGCTAATTCAGCAGTTCATTCAAACCCAAGATGAAACTTTCATCTGAAAAAATGAATGATGCTCACATGACAAGCCTCTAAATGTATGAGATGCCCTGCTTGGAAAAAAAATGTTATAAGAACATACAAAATGGCTAGACTAATAAATAAAATATACTAACATTTCTCTAATGTTGAATCCAGACAATATTTTCAGCAAAAAAAAAAAAAAGTTACAGGAGTTTCCAACAGAAAGAACAAGCAAATAACTGAAAAATGAACCTAGAGAAAGACACAAAACTGGCCACTCGTGTATGAGGCTGGATAAATGAAGACCAAGTCCCAACTAATAATCAGAAACACTTGTATACAAACTGGGAAACGTGAAACCTGCCCTCACCTGAACCTGAGCTAGTTCCTGTTGACACTTTCAAACCTGAAGATGGCCCACTGTCCAAGCAAGGAAATACATTCCAGAATGGAACACTCACCTAAGGAAACACTCAATGGTTTTTCCTATACCCTTTGAACAAAGGATTCTCCCTTTTACCCAAAAGACTAGATCATCTCTGTAATCCACATTTGGCCATGTTTATAAATTTGGCGACTCACAAAATTCTTTTAGAAGTTGATAAATGCTATGCCTTATTAATATAAAATAGATTATAAAATACTATCAACCTTCAGAATTATGCTCAATCCTTCAAAATGCAGTCTTGTGCTAGGCTGTGCAGAAACCAGACCTTCATTGATTTCCACTTTCTGCCCCTCTCCTTTCTCTACCCAGTGCTGCTTGCAGATCCACAGTACAAAATCTGCATGCTTGTGATTTTCACTACTTAGAAATAGCCCTTATATAAATAGGCCTTTTGATAGCCAAAGGAGAGTACATTAAGTTTTTATGTCTTTTCTGGGAGTGAGACAATCCAAGAAGCCAGGAGCGGTGGTGCACACTTGTAATTCCAGTATTTGGGAGGCTAACACAGAAGGAACGCAGGTTGATGGCCAACCTCAGCAACTCAGTGAGAACCTGCTTCGAAATAAAAATAATAAATAAAAGGGGTGTAGCTCAGACGGATAATGTTCCTGGACTCAATCCCCAGTACCAAGAAAAAGATAACTCATGGAGCATTCATTACTAAATATATTATTATACTGGTGACAATGCATTTAAAATAATAACAATAATTAACATTTGTGTGTCACTTTATACTTCACAAAATACTTTTAAATACATTGCCTGATTTGAGGCCTACAAGTCCCAACCAAGACTGAAAATGAAAACAGAAACAGCCTCAGAAAGGTCATACTACCATTAAGTGGCGAGCATAAACTTAAATCAAGATCTTCTCATTCTAAAACCTATGTGCTTTACTTTGGAAGAGGAAATTAGCACATTGGTGAATTATTCATGTGTGTGCCTGTGTACACATTTATATGCTATGTCAAACCAGAGATGTAAAGATAAGAAATTCTCTTCTACAGAAACAATCACACATGAGAAAACAAAGAGCAGAGTTTTTAACAATGAATCTATGATGTGTGACATACATCTTTCTTTGCAGAGAAAACATATGACAGGGCAGCTCTAATGCTCTGGGGTGATGAACAGGGAGGACCAGTAAGCAAAAGAGGCTTGGAGTGTATGCCTGGAGAAACAAATTCCTTCCACGATGCTGACGGTTCCTAGCCCATGAACTGCAGCAGCACACCATGGGCAAGGCACAGTTAATGCAGATTCTTCAAGGACTCTGTCCCCTGGCCAGGCCTCTAGCACAGTTGTACAAGGACCTCTTTGTCTTGGGCCCCCTCCCAATACATGGGAAACCTCAGAACGTCTCTTGCCACTGAACACAACTTAGTTGAGGCCATTGGTGTTAGTGGCTCTCACTGGTAGCCAGCAAGTTGAGCCAAGCACATTTTCAATGCTTTTCAGTCTTGCAAACAACCTATACTTTGTAAGACCTTGTCTTTTATCTTTAATAAATGATTAGGGGATATATCTTCCCAATAAGACTTTAAAATCCAGGTGAGAGAACCAACTAATAGCCATTGCTTATTATCTTTTATTCTCCACTATCAAATCAACAGGAAAACTGGTCAAGTATATAAAACAACAAATCCACAAAAAACAGAAGACTTTACCTTTTTAACCTGAGAGCAGAATTTTAAGTATTTCTAATAAGTGAAGAATTATTTGACAGTATCAACGCCAAAATATGCCAAATAGACATGAGCAGATCCCCCTTTTTTGCAATACTGGGAATGGAACCCAGGGGCATTCTACTTCTGAGCTATACCAGCCCTATTTTTTTATTTTTTACTTTGAAACAGGGTCTCACTGAGTTTCAAAGGGCCTTACTAAGTAGCTGAGGCTGTCCAAAAACTGAGATCCTCCTATCTCAGCCTCCCAAATGCTAGGATTACAAGCATGTGACACCATGCCCAGCTTGCAATAAACCACTTTTTTCAATAAAAAAAAATGTTAAGATGTTACAACATATAATCAGAAGAAATAATCATATCTCAGGCCTCCTGAGTATTTTTAACTTTTGAAACATTACAACTTAGTCTAATATGTCTAAAACCAACTAATGACCCCCAAATTGAAAATGCAACAATATATAAATTTGAATAAATATGAACTTAAACTGGGCATTACACCACACGCCTGTAACCCCAGTACTTTGGAGGCTGAGACAGAGGATTGCAGATTTGGGTCCAGCCTCAGAAACTTGAGGCCCTCTACAACTTACACCTCATTTCAAAATAAAAGATAAAATAATGATAGGAATATAGTTCAGAGGTAGAATGCCTCTAAGTTCAATCCATCGTACCAATAAAATAAATACATAAATACATAAATAAACAAACAAACTTGAAGAGCAAGAAATGTGCCATTTCCCAGACATTTTATATAACACAGAAATGCTACATTCCACTAAAAGGTACAATCTGATTTTTAGTCTGGCAGTTCACTTATTTTTATATGAGATAGGTGAACTTCTAATTGGATCTTTTGGAAAACACAAATAAATATTTTTCTACATGAACATTTTGGTGCATGTAAATTCACAGAGAAAGGAACAGAAGACCACTGGAGCGGGATAAAAGGGTGAAGGGCTGGATACTGGCTTCAACTTTCCTCTCCATAATTTATGCTGTATTTTATCACTTTTTCCTCTATAATGTCTGAACTGTGGAAATAAAAGCACATTCAACTTTTATTTGTATTATACTTAAAAATAAAATGGGAAAAAATGAGTTTAAAAAGTTTGGCTTGCATCAGGACCATTAATGCCTTGAACACAGCCAACAAATGATACAATGCCATGGAAATGACAGGCGGACGGCTGTGGCGAGTGATGTGAGTACTGTAAATCAGTGACATCACTCAGATTCCTCAATGTGAAATGGCAGGAGGAGCTGCAAACATTTTCTCTTATCAATTTGAAAAATTGTGGAAAAGAATGATTAGATTTTATAACTGTCTCCCTTTTAAGAAAATTGAAGTCCCTGAAAACCTCTTACATGGGTGTTAAGCAGGATCTGTATATTTCAAAGCAAAGGCACACCAATCCAGAGGTTGCTGGATAAACACCTAGGGATGGCAGCTCCAGGCTCTAAACTGTCCCCTAGGAACAAGAGACAATCCTTCACCATCCCTAAGGAAAGAGAACCACAGTCACAGTTCCCAGTCTGCATGTTAAGGTACAAGGAGAAATGACTCGAAATCTAAGTAGGTAACTCCTATGCCCGTAATTACAACCATGACTTTCCTAAGGCTCGGTCCTTCATCTCCAATTGCCTGAAATTCCAATCATCACCCCCTACAGAAGTGAGCTCTGTCCACCACTTCTATCCTTGAAACTATTTACCCCAAACAACTCTACCTAAAAACTTAAGGTCGGAATAAGAATACCTTTTACCTTCAGCAGATTTTACCTTCAACAGATTATACAAAGATAAAGTAGTCTCAGGAAAGCAAAAAGAAAATCATTATCTGTTTTATGGGATAAAACAATGTTTGACAGAGGGGGAAAAAGCCAAACTGTCTTTTTAACTGGTGAACTGTCATGTTTTCAATATAACTCTATATAAAATATTTATAAATAGTCTAGGTACCATTCATTTTTTACATGAATGGTAGTTGGCTGAAGACAGACAACAACTTTTAAAGCAAGTCCTAATGTTTAAATTAGAAGAGAATACACAATAACATCATTTCAGTAAGGGGTAGTTCCTGTCTTTAGTGCTTCACCTGGTGGCATATGCGTTTTATATAATTAGTGGCAACATCTTGCTCACAACAGTTTCCAGATCCCTTCCTTGAACTGAGCTAATCATCCTGTGATTCATTGCGTATCCAGGAATGCTCTCCTAACAGGCACACTTGATAGCTCACTGCAAAAGAAATATTACGGCCCACTCTACTGCCACAAAAAACATTTCAAACATGTTTTCTCTCTTTCAGGCCAGCTGTAGACATACATTCTTCCCCTAGTCAGGTCCCAACCAAGTTAAAAAACATCCAAACATGAACTTGCATCAACCCATGATCTAATGTGATAAGTTTACCAAGGTCTCCAACAGCTGGATCACATGCCAAGGGAAATACAATGAACAGGCAATTCTGCAGAGCAAGATGAGTTCCACACCTGCTGGTGGGAATGTGGTCTGTGGCAAGTCCAGTCAGCTTCACAGAAAAAAAAAAAAAAAAACTTTCTTCACTGGGGCAATTTGCTTCTCTCTCAAATTCATAAAAATATTTTACTCATTTTTAGAATGTTCCACCTCATTCCAGAAAAAAATAGTGTGTTTCTGGCATTGGTGGAGGAGAGGGACCATGAAAACTATTTTTGGAAATCCTTGTGAACTGAAGACCCTCACTTTTTCCTTGGAATTCCTTTATCATGTACTCCAAAGACTGATTGTATAATAATTACCTGACCCTCCAAAGAGGCAAATTCAGCATTCCTGCCAGCTCCCAAGAAGGGGGCAGCTCACCCATTGAATGCACTCAACATGAGTGCTCACACCAAAGCCACAGGGGTATATTATGAGTTCAATGTATGGCCTGAAAGTTCAAAACACATGAGGTGGAAAGAAAAATAGTCACACCAAATATAAGCACTAAAAGAATTATCTAACTGACCCTGAAGACCTACCACTGAGTTGACTTTGCAGAAGGACCTTTTCATGTAACACCATCGACTATGAACTCACGGAGCCAGCTCACTGGAGATGAGGGAACCTGATTGGTCTCCAGTCAAGATGAAGTTAAAGGTATCATTGCTTGTGTTATACAAAATGTTCCATATTTCCTTTTGAATTTTATGTTAATAATATTTAAATTTCTCTGAAGTATGTGTTTTAACAGCCAAGGACTATATATAAACTAAGAAAGTAATTCAAGTTTCATATTTTGCTCATCAGGTAGAAAAATACAAAAGTCTCACACACACACACACACACACACACACACACACACACAGCATGTGACCATGATTATTTCACTATTGTTCTTTCCTGACTCCAAGTCTCTTTCTCCCTCCATTTTTCCCACTAACTTATAATGTATTTTTAATTTTTTAGTTGATATAATATTTTATTTCAAATTTCACTTTAAATTTTCCTGGTAAAAAGATAGAGTTCAAATAAGTAATTTGAAAATGATTCTAGACCCTTTGAAAAGTACTGGCTCAAATGAATAAGAATATATATACATATATGTATATATGTATGTATGTGTATGTATGTGTGTGTGTGTGTGTGTGTGTATATATATATATATATATCCTATAACTGTATAGCAACTTGAAAAAAATCAAGAAGCAACCTACTGTTAGGACTATCTAGTCAAGCATAGCCAGAAAAATAATCAGGAAAATTTCAGAATCCCATGCAATCCAAGTTTAAGCATAATTATCAAGCATATTTATATAGATAGTTGTAGATTTACTTATCTAATGTAAATTTTGTTGCACATTGAAAAATTACATTTTGTATTAGAGAAACAACAGAGGAAATTCATGTTTTTCCGAAGAGATATGAACATTTGTTGACACATTAAAGTCACAGCTTTGACTATAACAAAACTGTATTTAGCCCAACTTGAGTCTAGGCAACTACCATCTAAACATACAGAATAAGGAGCTAAGGTCCCCAAAAGAAAAAGAAAGAAATTTGTAATTCTATCTTTTCCATCATTCATTCTCAACTAGTTTGTTGAAATATGATTATAAACTCAAAATCACATACTTAAAACTCACCATAAAAGTACTAGATTTCCATGCAATTATACCTAACAGATATTTCAGTTACAGTCTCAGTTTCTTCATTAAGACTATTGCTAATTAGCTGAACAGAAGATAAATTAAAGTTTATTTTTTCCACAAAATTTCCCCTTGAGTCACAAGGAAGTGTCTCCTGACATAAAATTTGACTTTATCATTATATCTAGCCTATTATCTCCATTTAGCCAACTAGTCTGTTATTTCTCACGAAATAGCAGTCTTCTTGGATGACAAATTTTTTTGGTGCCTCCACCTTCATATAAATTAATTTGAATTATTTTGGTAAACTATAATCACATTCTTATTATTTTCCACAACTTAACATCTGCAACAAATACATCAAGCTCACCCTTTAGCATTAGGGCTAGTGGGGAGAAGGCTTCCAAACATTCCCAAAAGGCTCATCAGAGCCACTGGGATCTTGTATATCCAAATAAGTCCAAGAGTTCAGCTTTGAGAATTTCTCTCCCATATAATACACAAATCACCTGACTAGTTAGTATAATATGAGAAATCTAACCTCCATTCCTTTCTAGGGTGACCTCACAACTTACTTTGAAATACTAAAGACCTAGATACCCAGTCATATGTGCTAAAGCAATTACAGAGGGATTTATTTATTAAACATTAATCCCTCTCTCGTCATGTGGAGTACCTAAAAAAATCCCCCATTCACTGGTGCACTGCAACTTCACTGGGAACAAATTTTCCTAAGTCTCCAAAGACCTTTCCCTCCACAAATCCAACAGGCCTTTCTTAAGTCTTCCAATCCCCTTGACCTCCATGCTTCAGTTAGCACTGTTGAAATTCTCTCCTCGCATGGTTTCCCTGGGTGTTCTCTGTGTTCCTCTGCAACCTCTTTGTCTCATTTGCTGACTATTCTTTTTGTCTGCCTCCACCCCCGTGGCTGGCACCAGGAGGAAGGTTCAGCACTTGGTTTCCTGTGTTTCTCCCTTGGTATTCACCATTGTGAAGCAGAGGCCATAAGCATTCCTCAAGGATCACTTTGCACACACCTCAGTGATCAAGGCTGGACACTGAAATTGTGGCCGTAGCTAGTTATGAACTGGTCATCTCGAGCTGTGGCTCCTAACACCTGAAAGGCAAGAGCTCAGAATGTGAGCCTGTTTTGTTGTCCTTGTTGTTTTGTTTTGCCCCCCCAACCCCACCCCGGCTACACAGACATTCCCAGCATCCTGTATCAAATTCCTATGCTCTATAACCGCATTAGAAAACAGCCCGTAGGTCATATGCTTTCTCTCATTTGTGGAAGCTAGAACAAAAATAGGAAGCAAAAGGGACTTCAGTTAAATGAGGCTAGAGAAGCCAACAGAATAATGGAAGGGGATTGAAGACAGAGGTAGGGAAGGGAAAAACAAGGATTGAGGCCGGGTGTGGTGGCGCACGCTTGTAATCCCCGCACTTGGGAGGCGGAGACAGAAGGATCGTGCAGGTTCGAAGTCAGCCGCGCTGGCTTAAGAGACCCTGTTTCCAAATAAAAATATAAAAATGGGTCTGGGAGTGTAGCCCGGAGGTAGAAGGCTTTCCAGGAACCCCAGTACCACCAAAAAAATAAATAAATAAATAAACCAAAAATAAAAACAAGGATTGAGGAAGGGAGAGAGAAGGTAATGTCCATACAAGGTTTCACTACCAATCTCACCAAAGGGAGAAAAGGGAGGGATGGTATGCAGAGGAAAATATACCAAGTAATGTATGCATGTGTGTTTGTGTCACTTTGAAACTCATTATGAGGTATAATTACATTACACCAATAAAAGTATATATAAAAAAGAAAACATTCCCTAACCCTGACTTGAAGCTCTATGACTCCAATCCATTCTAGCTACAGCTGCCTAAATAATTATCAGTATCTACCATTCTCCGCACCTTGTACATAATCAAAAATCCATTACACTTCCCTATCGTCTGTTGCATCAAATCAATAATCAAAATCAGCAAGACTTCCCTATTGTCATGGCAACGTCAACCAAGCTGGCATGCCTGGGCAACTACCACACGATTTGTTTGTTGTCATTTCCACACTGTGTCCTCTCACATACCTTTCTTACCATTTGGAATGTAAGTGGACCTCATCTACCAGTCTATGCTTCTCTCTTCATTACCCAGTTCAAAATTCAGATCCAGCCAGGCGTGGTGGCGCACATTTGTAATCCCTGCGCTTGGGAGACGGAGACAGGAGGATCGCACAGGTTCGAAGCCAGCCATGCTGGCTTAAGAGACCCTGTTTCCAAATTTTTAAAAGTTTAAAAATAGGTCTGTGAGTGTAGCCTGGAGGTAGAAGGGCTTCCAGAAACCCCAGTACCACCCCCCCAAAAAAAAAAATTCAGATCCATCCTCTACCAGTCCCACATCATTAGCATCAAACCCTTTATCACTCATCACTTAAGATAAACTTGTACTATAATTTTCCCCACTTTTGATTCATCACCTTGTGAGTACTCTCAACTTGTGTCAGATATACACACTACCCCCCTGCTAGATTATGAAACTTCTTGGAAGCAGGGGAATCTTTCTTACATAAAAAAAATATTTTAATTCTTATATAAGACTATTTAGAGCATTTTGGTACTGCATACAACACCTTACCAGCTGGTATCATGTAACTAGTTGTTAAGCAATAAAATAGTTGGCATATATTAACTGGTTAATGTCATACTCCTATACCTAAATCTTACAAGAATTACCACACATCTAAGACAGCACATTTCACCCAACAGTCAAAGAAGAGCTCATTTTCTTCAATAAAAAGCTTCAAATTTTTCCACGATAGACCCTTTTTCTTTTCCAATGAGCATTATTCCCTTCTCGTGTTCTCCTTGTTGGCTGTCCACCTGCTGGAGGGAAAGGGAATCCACTCTGACCTAACCTAATTGCTTACTCCTGGCCTGCGTCTGAATCTTGGCTCTACAACTTGCTTTGCTCAGTGCTACTCCCAGAGGCATAACAGAGCACATACCCAAGGTCAGCCCAGGCCTCGGCTTAAGTCCCTAACATCTGACAACCTAAAACATAATTCTGCCAGCCACCCTAAGAAGTCAGGAAGCAGCCTGCATTTTACTCAAAAAGCCCAAATTTATACATATATTAATGCCAATGACTAAGGAAAAGAAATTTTAAATGGACTTTCTCTAACTCATGAAATGGTTGAGGGAGAAAGCATACAATGCTGTGTATCATTTCCACATTTATTAATTGGATAAACAACTGCACTGCACAAGACACTTCATATAAGGATACTGGCCCAATGGCTCAAGGCACTCTTCAGGCCCTCCAGAACCCCTGCCTACATTTGTTCTCTGACTCCTTGCTTTTGGCCCAGATCTAAATGCTGCATGGACTTACTGCCTCCATCAAAAAGCAGGGCTCTGCCAGGCATGGTGGTATAATTCCAGTACTTAGAAGGTTGAGACAGGATGATCACAGGTTCAAAGCCCACTTCAGCAACTAAGCAAGACCCAGTTTCAAAACAAAAAATAAAAAAGGAGTGGGGTGGTAGTTCAGAGGCAGAATGCCCCTGGGTTCAATCTCCAGTACAAAGAAAATAAAAATACTTAGGGTATTCTCAAAAGAAATGCATTTAGAAAACATGGGCCTGAACTGACCCATCCCAGATCTCTCACTCATAGTTTTCAAGTAAGACACCATGCAGAACAGAATCAATTCAAACACTGTACAGGTTATAGCAAATGTTAGGCCTTCCAGAAACAGCATGGTAAGACTACTAGGACCAAGAGATACTAAGATGTAATTGGGAGGCATTAGAAGTCAGACAGATGCAAACAGCCAATTAAACACATAAAGTGGATAAAGGATCAAAAAAATGTCAGGACAAGACAACAGAAGCTCCTGAGAATGCTCATCACCATCAGTAATAGGCAAAGAGATATCATGATAAAAGATTGACTTGGGATACAAAGTATGCTGCAAGTCACTTATTCAAACTGAGTCTTTGGTGAAACTTGATTAATAAAAAAATACTTGTTAGCCAGGCGTGGTGGCGCACGCTTGTAATCCCCGCGCTTGGGAGGCAGAGACAGGAGGATCGCGCAGGTTTGAAGCCAGCCGCGCACGCTGGTTTAGGAGACCCTGTTTCCAAAATGAAAATGTAAAAAATAGGTCTGGGAGTGTAGCCCGGAGGTAGAAGGGCTTCCAGGAACCCCAGTACCACCAAAAAAAAAAAAAAAAATACTTGTTTTGTCTGATAGTCCAGAGTACCTTAAAGGCTTGTCTGATAGTCCAGAGTACCTTAAAGGCACACACACACACACACACACACACACACACACACACACACAGAGCAAGAAATAAGTTCATTATTACTTCTGTGTTGAGAGTGATTATTGGATTATAAACAATAATACAAGAATAAGAATTTTTAATTTTGTATTTTCATAGACACCCAGGATAAAAATGCATCAGTGAGACTTTCCTGTCAATGGAAGAAAAATACTAGCACAGTACTACAAGACATGTTTGATAGAAGTTAAACTTCTGGTTTAAAACACAAAGACCAATATATACACTGAAGATACTAAGACAATTCTGCCAAGAGCATAAGTGTGAAAGGTTAAATGCCAGCTGGTATTAGTAATGGAAATACGATCCCATAAATGAAAGACGGAACAACATTCAAAAGCTTTTAAAACACAGGGCAAGCCTACTGCCTCAAGAAGAATGGCTAACATTACCAAGATATATGTAGACCACAATTTATTCCTTTCCTACTCTGTATTTTCCATGTCTGAAGAATGTGAAACATTCTTTTTATCAAGTTCTCTAAAAATGCACAATTCTGTTTCCTTTCACTTGGCTTTACTTGCAATACTTTGAATGTCTGTTTTCCCTTCCTCTTAGATCCTTTGGTTACTTTCTGTTCTTTATGGAGTAAGTTGTAACATGGTTTTATGCAATGTATACCCGGCAACTTGTGTAATATGTACTGGTAACTTGCCTGGAAATACCATCCTTCTTAGGACAGAGACTTCTAATTAGAGGGTTGTAATCAATCCAGGCAAACTGCCTTCACACTACCCCAAGGAAGAGCATGAACTCTGGTGTCAGACAAACCTAGCTCAAATCTTGGCTCTGACATTGGTGGAAGGCATGACCTCAAGAAGTCACTATTACTTAACCTTCTCAAGAGTCAGCTTTAAAAAATAAACCTTTTGACAATAATAATAAAAATAGTTCTAATACTCCACAGTGTTCTTATATTCAAAGGGAGAATGCAGAATGTACAATATAGTCCCTTGCACACAATAAATGTGTGTGTGTGTGTGTGTGTGTGTGTGTGTGTGTGTTTGTGTCTGTCTGTCTGTCTGTCTTACTGGGAACTGAACCCAAGGGTAATCTGCCAGTGAGCTATATCCCCAGCCATTTTTGTTTTTATTTTGAGACAGGGTAT